>NC_134139.1:181489848-181792878 GCF_033958435.1 Carettochelys insculpta | reverse complement strand
GTTTTGTCAAGGTCACATTGGGAAATCAGGTTTAAAAGAAAAGGAACTCACACCAAGGCTACACTACAGAGATCTTTTGAAAGAAATCCTTCTGGAAGATCTCTTCTGAAAGAACTTCTTTTGAAAGAGTGTGTCCACACACAAAAAAGCAGACCAAAAGAGTGATTTGCTCTTTCAAAAGAGAGCATCAACACAGCCCCTGCTCTTCGAAAGAGTGGGCCAAGGATCAAAAAATCAGGCCCCATGAGCAGTGCTCTTTCTTAAACAAGGGCCTGTGGAGCATCTACACAGTTTTTCTTTCGAAAGGGGGCGGACTTCCTGAAACAGGAAAGGAAGAGTGATTTCAAAAGGAGCACTGCATTCTTTTGATTTACTTACTTTCAAAAGAATAGTTTTTGTGTGTAGACGCTCCATGAGATCTTTCGAAAGAGCCCTCTTCTTTCGAAAAATCTTTCAAAAGAACTTGATAGTGTAGATGCCGCCCAAGGGTTTTCACTTATTTTTCTCCTCATGGTCCTATTTAATAACAATCCATTAATTATTATCATTCTTAAAAATAAGGACACTCTGACATACATCATGGCTTAACAAACTAAAATCTGCTCTTCTGTGCTGAAACATTAGGGGTTGTTTTATCCATCCACAGGATACATTAAAGGTACAAAATAAATCCCTGTACAAGAAATGATAAACTCCTATCAAATGGCAAGATCTACTTTGGTTGGTTAACAAAAGGCTGGAGAAACAGAAAAAGATCGCATCACTGAGTATTATTTCCTTTCCATTTTTCTGCTGGTCAGTCTCAATAATTGGAATCGCTATATCTTTTAAATTTCTTATTATAATTCCCGCTGACTTCAGGAATAGCTCTTAGGTTAAAATGAAATTTTAAAAATTGCTCAGCTAGACAATAGCTAGTAATATGTCAGTTACTGATAGTTCCTGTAGATACTTTGGCTGTTCAGCCCCTAATAATTTTAACGGCTTTTTGAAATTTCTAACATGGCTCAAATTGCACTGCTGTGAAGATCTGAGCATGTATCATTCCAGACTTGCAATAACATGTTTAATTAGCACATCATGTTGTGTTTATCACTAAATTTAGGGTTCTCATTACATTTCTCAACACACTGAGAAAATAAGTTTTTACAAAGTTATGACTATTATACGAAATGTTACTGAATGTTGCATGGTTACTCCTCAATGCATTGGCAAATATAAGTTTGATGTAAAAATTGTTATATGGCATGTGTATGCTAAAAGATTAGACCAATGGATGATCCTAACCATAGCTAGTTGGTTAAGAGGACCATGGTCCTTGAGTACTGGCCACAGTGTCCTCAGAAGTTATGCAGCCCTGGCTTACCGTCCACTGGTAGAATAGCAGCTGAACTCTGAGATAGGATAGCAGTCATGGAATCTGATTGGTGGAACCGTGTGTGGAATTGGGGGTCATGACTGTGAACCACTGATAACCACACTCTGGGAATGGCTATCTAACTAGTTAGGCACCAACCTTATAGTAGCTTCATCTATGTTGCATTTCCCTACCCAACTGATAAGAAGATCATGCAAGACTGTATCAAGTGCTTTACTAAACTCTAGGTGTATATTGCCTTCCACTTTTCTCCCTTATCCACAAGGCTTGTTATCATATCAGAGGAAGCTATCAAGTTAGTGTGTCATTATTTGTTCTTGAGAAATCCATGCTGACTGTACTTATCACCTTATTATCTTCTAGAGCTTTGCAGATGGATTGCTTAATTTCCTGGCACAGAAGTTAAGCTGATTGGTCTGCAGTTTCCTAGACTCTCCTTATTTCCCTTTTAATATAGGGACATTATATTTGCCCTATGTCCAACCTTCTTGATTCTCTGCCTTCCAGGACTTTTCAAAGGTGACAGCTAAAGGCTCAGATACCTCCTCAGTCAACTCCTTGAATATTCTACAATGAATTTCATCAGGACCTGGGTACTTGAGGACATCTAACTTTTCTAAGTAACAGCAAGAAAGCCGTGCTAGTCTATACAGTATCAAAACAAAAAAGCAGTCAAGTAGCACTTTAAAGACTAATAAAATAATTTATTAGGTGAGCTTTCATGGGACAGACCCACTTCTTCAGACCATAGCCATACCAGAACAGACTCAATATTTAAGGCACAAAGAACCAAAACCAGTAATCTAGGCAGACAAATCAGAAAAAAAGGTATCAAGGTGAACAAATCAGAGAGTAGAGGGGCAGAAGGGTGGTGGAGGGGAAGTCAAGAATTAGATTAAGCCAAGTGTGCAAACCAGCCCCTATAAGCTGCGTCTACACGTGCACGCTACTTCGAAGTAGCGGCACCAACTTCGACGTTAGGCGGCGAGACGTCGAAGTCGCTAACCTCATGAGGAGATAGGAATAGTGCCCTACTTCGACGTTCAACGTCGAAGTAGGGACCGTGTAGACGATCCGCGTCCTGCAACGTCGAAATTGCTGGGTCCTCCATGGCGGCCATCAGCTGGGGGGTTGAGAGATGCTCTCTCTCCAGCCCCTGCGGGGCTCTATGGTCACCGTGGGCAGCAGCCCTTAGCCCAGGGCTTCTGGCTGCTTCTGCGGCAGCTGGGGATCTATGCTGCAGGCATGGGGTCTGCAACCAGTTGTCAGCTCTGTGTATCTTGTGTTGTTTAGTGCAACTGTGTCTGGGAGGGGCCCTTTAAGGGAGCAGCTTGCTGTTGAGTCCGCCCTGTGACCCTGTCTGCAGCTGTGCCTGGCATCCCTATTTCGATGCGTGCTACTTTGACGTGTAGACGTTCCCTCGCTGTGCCTATTTCGATGTTGGGCTGAGCAACGTCGAAGTTGAACATCGACGTTGCCGGCCCTGGAGGACGTGTAGACGTTATTAATCGAAATAGCCTATTTCGATGTCGCAACATCGAAATAAGCTATTTCTATGTTGGCTGCACGTGTAGACGTAGCCATAGTGACTCAAAAATTACAATCTCGGTTCAAACCATGTGTTAATGTGTCAAATTTGAATATGAAAGAGATATTCAAATTCGATACATTAACAAGTGGTTTGAACCAAGATTGGAATTTTCTGGGTCACTATAGGGGCTCGTTTGCACACTTGGCTTAATCTAATTCTTGACTGCCCCCTCCCCCCTTCTGCTCCTCTACTCTGATTTGCTCACCTTGATAATTTTTTTTCTGATTTGTCCACCTTGATTACTGTTTTTGGTTCTCTGTGCCTTAAATATTGAGTCTGTTCTGGTATGGCTATGGTCTGAAGAAGTGGGTCTGTCCTACGAAAGCTCACCTAATAAATTATTTTGTTAGTCTTTAAAGTGTTACTTTTCTAAGTAATGTTTTATTTGTTCTCTTCTTATTTCATCATCTGAACCTATCTTCTTTTCTCCAGCAAACACTATTTTAGGCACCCAAACCCCACCAACCTTCTTGGTGAAAAGCAAAATAAAGACGTTATTAAACACCTCTGCCACATTTTTCTTGTTTTTCCCTCTTCATTGAGCAATGGACCTACCTTATCCTTCGTCTTCCTCTTGCTTTTTCTTTTTTCATTCTAAGGCTTTAAATGTTATTTCTTTCTCCCACTTTAATATGGAGGGCATATCTGTCTTTTGACTCCTACCATAGGCTCTTGGGACTCCACTGTCAGGGCACCCACACAAGCCACTCACATGAGGAAGGGCTACAGATTAATGGCCTTGTGTGCACTTCTATGAATAGAGAAGACAACTGCAATATAGGTGTCTGGAAAAAGGAACATCTCTCCTAGTAATGGGCACAGCAGTTTAAAATTCACCCTTTAAAGTTGTGCTAGAAAGCATTTGATTTTATTTTACTGACATGTTCAAAAATGGTAGGTCTGTCAATAGCTACCAGCCTGGATGGTCAGAGATGCCATCTTATGCTCAGGGTTTCCCCAAGTCTTTGACTGATGGAAACTGAGCTTGGATGATAGGGGATGAATCTTTCAATAATTGTTCATTCCTTCTAAAGCATCTGACACTGGCTGCTGTTGGAAAGAAGTATACCATTAGACTGATTCACAATGGTCAGTCTTATGTTCCGATGTCTTGATTTGAAAAAACAAAAAAACCTACATACATCACAATGTCCCCAGGAGCAAGGACCCAAACAATTATGTAGCAATACAAAAGTAGTTGTATGCTGCATCTAAGCCCTATATATAGGCTATAAATATATTCCTCCAGAGGGGAAAATCAGGGGCCCTATGCAAGTTAAGGGAAAGGTTTGCATTGACTAAATTGGCTCAGAATCAGGCTGTAAATAAAAAGTGTGACCAAATTCATGTCTAGACTGAGGTTAATGACATTACACCATAGATGTATCTGGCCTGTGAACTTTATTCCTAGATGAGTACAGGAAGTGAATTTTTGCCTTAACCCATTGTTTTTTTCTAGGAAAAAAAAAACCTGTGCACATCTACTGTTCTGTTGTTACAGTGGTACACAGAAAGAGGTTGGTAGGAAACTGTGTGTCTAATCACATAGAGTTTTAAAGAACATTCTCAATGCCAAAACAAAAAAGCAGTCACTTTGTTTTATCTAACTCTTAACTTCCCCACCCCACATCCCCTCTCCTGTCACCCCTCTGTTCTTCCAATTTGCCAACATGGATAACAATTTTTCTGATTTGTCAACGTTCATAACAATTTTTGGACTTCTGTGCTTTATATATTGAGTCTGTTCTGGGAAGGCTATGATCTGAAGAAGTGGGTCTGTCCCACAAAAGCTCATCACCTAATAGATTATTTTGTTGGTCTTTAAAGTGTTACTTGACTGCTTTTTTGTTTTGATAGAATACAGACTAATACGGCTATCTCTCTGTCACTATTCTCAATGCCATGATTTTCACGTGGAAATATACAGGAAGCCATAATTTCCTCCCCTTTTTCTCTATTGCAAAAATAGATAAGTTATTAAAAATCATGACTTGTTCTGTCTAGTATATTAAGGTGGAGGTGACAACAATTGTCATTGACCTGCTTTTGGTAAAATGTGTCACCTGCCAGGATTACAATATAGATTTGAGAATACACAATTCTGTGTGTAAGAAAACTTTAGTGCCCAAGCATGGAAATCAAATTCAACATTTTGCAGTATCACTGTGACCAGTGGACCATGAAATGCTTTTCATTTAAATGTATAGTATGTCTGCATAGAACTCCAGGTTTGTATTTATATCTGCAGACATATGCTGCTAGATTCTTATCTTCTGTTCAGACAAATTGCTTGAGCTACAGTTGCCAGAGCAAGCAGAGTTTTCTTTTCCTTGAAAGAGCCACATGTAAAGTACTTGATTCCACCGTTGTGCAGTTTAACTGCACCTCTTCCCCCACTGTGTTCTAGTCAAGGGCATTCCTCAAGCTGTTACTTCTCTCACTCCAGATTGGGAAGTTAGTCTGGCATTCCCCCCACCCCCTGCCCAAAGTTCACTGTGATTTTTCCCTCCATGTCTGGTCTTCATACAGAACCTTGTGTTGGTTCTCTTTCTCAAGGGACCACTTTCACAGAACTTTTATTTATTTTAGAACAAAAGTATTACAGAGAAAACACAATACAGTCAAAAACAGCAAATATGGTGAACTCTTGAGCTGCCAACCACTTTCTACGAAGGGATCTTTAGAAGTCCAATCCTTCAAACCCCCCCAGAAAGATTTGTAATTTGATTACAAACTAATGTGAGTTATGAATCAACATGAGGGTCACGCAGCCACTGCAAGATTATCCTTTTTACTACAAGATCTTTCTTTGTCTCCTAGAACCTGGTGAGAACCACTTCTCCTTGGGGTGAGATATTTCTGGAGTTGTTTACCTATCCTGGAATCACAATACTTCCCTCCTCCACTGATTTTTTTTTTTATCTTGGAGAACCTCAGTAACCTCTCCTCATGAAGCTAGACTACAATCTTCAGAAAGATATATAAATGCAAATGTTTGTGGCTAATTCTAGGACCCATAGTGTTTTGATCCATTTCACTAGAACAGACTTGAAGTTTCCACTTCCAAGCACCTGCATTCACCACATGGCACACTTGTACATCGTAAATTGATATATCCAGTAAAAACAACAATTAAAAGGGAGCATGATGTGTTGGTTATATGTGGCAACTCAGTTAGAACAAAAGTACAGGGGTTCTTTTTTGCCAGAGAGATCTTAACATAAATCACCTTCTTCTGCAACCCCACTCCCCCAACCCACTTTACTGCATGTTTCTCAATCTGTTTCATTGAGCATGCTGCTAGAAAGAGTTCTGTAGGGTACAGGAGAACCACATCCATCATACAGAATAAGGCTAGACTATGGAGTGCTCAGTCATGTTGGAGAGAACCATTCATCTAAATAGAACTACTCACAAGAATAAGGGCTTCACAGTCCAGTGGTTTTCAACCAGCATGCCATGAGAACCATCCAAGTGTGCCAGGAAATGTCATCCATTTCCCCTCATTGTGGCTCTTTGCAGAGCCATGGGTAGTGGGGGGACGATGATCCCACAGGACCCATTTGCACTGGGAGGCAAGTGAAGTACTGCTTTTTGGCCTGAACAAGCTGGCAGGGAGCCTGTGCCCACTCTCTGCTGTGACTAGCGGGAGGGAGGGAAGGTGGGAGCCTGTTGAAGCTACAACGCAGTTTAAATGCTGGGTCCTGGCTCCAACCAGTTGTTGGGAAGGGCAGCCTCCTTTCAGTGGTTACTCAGCAGATTTTGAAAACGTGTCCATGCTCGCTAAGATGGCATATTCCGTGGTGTATTTGAAATATTAATGCATTTGATCCGTGCTTAGCCCATGTTGCAAACCTCTCTAACACGACCTGTAACCATAGTAACTGTAAGTAAATGTGACTTTTATGAGCAATTGATTCAGCTGAAAAATGGACATGCCAATGAATTGTTTGTCTCATTGAAGTGTACTCTGTTACTGAAAATGCTGGGAGCTACTGGTCTAATGCATTGTTTGAGGATGGACCTCTTTAGTGGTGTTGGGAGACAGAATTTATAGATCTTATCCTGCTCGGGAATTAAACAAGTACACAAGTTAGTTGGAAAATTGGGGAGAGCCAGACGTTGAGATGAGCTCATTCATAAGATCATTGTTATCCCTACACAGAGCACTAGTAAGATGTGCCATGGCTTGTTGAAATTGCATGCTTATATACTGACTTGATCAAATGCATTTTTCAGTGGAACAAATCTATACATATTTGTAAGCCAAGATTTAAGTGTGGGAATTTTCCCTGATTTCTTCAATTTAGTAATGTATTTTTCGCTGACAATAAAGCTGTGTGAATAAATCGTTGCAAATATTTGTCTGGCAGGGTTTCATTTATGTACTGCTGTAAAAATGTTTGAGGATAAATTAACATAATTGTTAATTATATTGTGTTCAGTGTGTTTCCGACAGACTTCCATAAGTTTTCAAGAAAGGGCATGAATACATCATGTGTATCAGCATACCACCTGACATATTGCAGCTGTTACATCTCAGTGAGGACCGAGGAGAAACTGGCATTTTTTACTGATAGGTGGCAGACATAATGTAACACCTAATAACAGAACATGGTTTCTAATACACGTATGATAGGTTTCAAGGACAGCACTACTTGGTTTTATCTAATGGAGCATCTAAAGGAGGGTCTAGTGTGTGTCATAGAAAAATGTAATGAAAGCAAGACCTTTTAAGGCTAGATTGTCATTAGACTTAACTCAGTAGCACAGGAGAATGAGGGAAGATGAGAACCTCTTCACACCCCTCTTTAGTGGAGTAAGATGTTCTCAAATTGCACATGGAGAAAAGTGCTAGTTGCTTGTTACTGACCACTCCAGAGAAGTTGATGATAAATATAATTGAGTGATTAATTGTTTTCCAGTTTGATGTGACATTTCAAAAAACATCAAGACAAAAAGTCAGACTGATTTAACTTGAATCTGGACTTTGCAAAAAATTTTGGTCAACTGAGAAAAAATCCTGTTTGTCTGATTTGAAAGGTATTTTTTTCATTGTTTTGAAAGACCTGGGTTTACAAAGTGCACACTGGAGAAGTATTGGTAACTTTTACCCTAAAAGGGAGGGCACTGACCTGAGAGGCACCTCCCTCCCTGATATGGGAAAGTGACTTGAACTTGAGTCACTGACACTGTAGGAGTATATTCTAACCACTCCTTATTCCTACCCATGGGGTGATGATCTACTGTTGGCAGAGGGATGTGAACTTGAGTCTCACATACTCTAGGTAAGTACCCTAACCATCAGGCTAACGCTGCTTTCTCATGACTTTTTGCTGGCCCAATGACAATTCATTGTCATTCAGAGTGGCAAATCCTGAGCAGTCATTCAGCCAAAAAAAGCAAAGCAAAAATTACTTTATAGCCTGGTGCTTTAGTTACTCATCAGGGCCCTTGGTGAGTTGACCTCAGGTCCGCTCTCTACTTCGCTTGCAACAGTGGGGATTAAATGTACGTCTTCACCATCAAGTAACAGAGAGTAAGCCATGCTAGTCTATACACTATCAAAACAAAAAGCAGTCAAGTAGCACTTTAAAGACTAGCAAAATAGTTTATTAGGTGAGCTTTCGTGGGACAGACCCACTTTTTCAGACCTGAAGAAGTGGGTCTGTCCCACGAAAGCTCACCTAATAAACTATTTTGCTAGTCTTTAAAGTGCTACTTGACTGCTTTTTGTTTTCACCACCAAGGTGAGTGCCCTCAGCCAGTTATAAGGAAAACTTTTTGTCCTGCTATTTTGTAAATAGCACATAATTCTGGGGCAAAAAGTTTGAAATTATTCAGTGAATTTAAATCAAATTTGTGAACAGTTTGAGATGGCCCATACTGCAATTTTTGGCAACTAAACTGTTTGTCCAAAAATTTCAACCAGGTTTAGTGGTGAATGGACAGAGAGCTGGGGACTTACCTAAGTGCTAGTTCCTGTACTTGCTGGACAGAGTAGCTAACTAGGTTCAGGAGAAATAACAAGAGTGCGCTGCAGTCTGAAAAGGGGTGAAGTAACTTACTCCCTTTCTTCGCTCCCAGGTAAGAAAAGATCAGGGGAGAAAGTGATTTGTTGTGAGGTAGAATCCCTTCTTGGAGTTCCTCCCAGGGTGAGGCAACTACGCTACTTAGTCGAGACCCAGGATGTTAACCAGTCTTTTTGTCATTGTTCAATAGATATTAAGTTGCCCATTGGAATGTAGATCCCCAGATATAAGTGTGTAGTAGTATTAGAGGAGTGACTGGATCTCTCCTTTTTTACATGGTGTAGAGCAGCTGCTTGAACTTTCTTTATTGCAGGGTGTTGATGTATTGGGCTTTGGGCTGATGACTTTACTCCTTGTTCAGTATTTAGAAATACATGTTCCAGATGTATACTAAGGAAGATGGCTGACCTCTCTGGTGTGCTGGGATTTCATATAGGTAATTTCAACCTCAGGGTTATTTGTGGCTATTTTCTAGTTTATATGAGATGCAAATGTAGATTAGAGGTTGAAGTTATGGTACACCATACCACGGTATGCCAAAATAGCACCCATCATCTAAAGGTAGCCTGAGAGGGCCTGTATACTATCCAGGTAGGTTTCCATGTTGAACTATATTCAACTATCAGTCTCTGTTGGATATTGCTTGTTAATAAGTGCAGGATTCATGTTCTGTAGGTCAGGCCTATCTGTGTGGCCAATCTGTCAGCAGACATCTGTAGGCTACTGTGGTCTCAAGGACACAATGACACTACTTTTACACAGCACAAATTCTCTATGTCTGCTTTCTTTCAATGAATCTGTACACTTGCTCTCTGCACTATGAAAGAATGGCCTCTTGCTTTTTGTTTAGTTTCTTGATCATTCTGTATGATCCCTCTAATGAAAGGCGTAAGTTTGGAATTTTCTCTAGATGATGATTTATCTTGTCTCCTTCCTGAATCATGGGCCCATAACTCTTCTTTTTCCTGACATATTGTGCCTGGCATACTCACTTCCAGCTCATTGGTTCTTCCATCTTCTGGATTACTGTCCTCAGATCACTAATATAAGACTCCACAGCATCACCCACCTGTGTTAGATGCACATGGTCTTGCCAATTCTTGTAGCGTGGATATCAAGTCACAGGATGTATGGCTTTGTGGAGGACAAAAAATAGTCTCAACGACCAAATAATTGATTTAATGTCTAAACCTGGTCAGCTTCAAGCTCCAGCTCTCTTAATCCCTTAGATGCAGAGTATGGGGAGGGGGCTCACTTCTAAAAGCATACACTCAAAGCATGTTTACCCATAAAGCTCAATGATTACCTCCACTGGGGCAAGTGCAGAGTCAGGAAAAAAAACATTGTTTATGAAGTTCTCAACTCACAGCTCTCAAGCCAGGGTAAGCTATGATACCTGATTGACTGGGAAGGTCATGGCTCAGAGAAACATACTTGTGAGCCAGCTGAAAACATTCATGTTCCCATTCTGTTTTGGGGCTTACCTGAAAACCTAGACCCACATTGCCTGGAGAGCATCACTAGGTGAGAAGTTGTTCTGACCCATGCACCTAGAACCCAGGTCAGCAGGGGAGACACACTTCAACCCTCTACCTGGCAGCCTACTAACAGCTTTTACCTGGGACCCATGAATCCCTGCCCCATAGTGACCCTCTGCCCAGGAGGTCTGGTTGGCATAGTCCACAACCACCAGTTGCCCTGCTGATCTTCGAAAACAACAAGAAGTCCTATGGCACTTTATAGACTAACAGATATTTGGAGCATAAGATTTCATGGGCAAAGACCATCTGATGAAGTGGGTCTTTGCCCATGGAAGCTTATGCTCCAACATTTCTGTTAGTCTATAAGGTGCCACAGGACTTCTTGTTGTTCTTGAATATACAGCCTAACATGGCAACCTCTCTTATACTTGTCATCTATTGACCTTATGTATGCCAGCACAGGAAACAAGAAGCTGTCTGAACATCTGGGCTCCTGCTCCCTTGGCTTGTTTTCCTGGCACCCCAGCTCAGTTTTACTTGTCATCTGATTTATGGTTTCTGACCTTCCATTTATCTTCCACCTCTGACCACTGTTATGCAGCTGTCTGTCACCTTGGGACTCTGGCTCTAACTGCCAAGTCTGGCAGCCCATGACTCAGCCATGACAGGAATATATGCTGCTAAGACTCCTTCATTCCTTTGATCTTAGCCTCAGATCTTTATTGTTGTGGGGAGAAGAACTTAGGGTGACTTTGCTGGTCTAGTAGTTAGGGAAAACCGTCTTTTTCACTTATGTAACCAAATTTGATGTTGAACTTCTCTAGTTGCTAAACCACAATATCATGTCACATTTATGGTCCATGAGTCTTGCAGCTACCCTGCCCAACCTCTTCCACAAATCTTCTTGTGTGTAAACATCAGCATATACTTTGATGTCTCAGTTTCTCCACCAATATATATCAGTGTTTCTACATGTTGCATGATGTTCCAGCTTTCCAGATCTTTCTGGGGAGGAATAACACTCATGTACTCAGAAGACAATCTTTAGTCACATCTATCCAGCACTGACTTCTGGAAGGGGGATGCAAATGAATGAGATCAAGAATGCAGATGAAGCATGGATTTACATATCTTGCACCTCATTTGAATATTCTCACGTGATCATGCTTCAGGAAGAGGCTTTTTCTGGAAGCAAAAGCAACCATGTTGATGGGATTCCTTTGGAGGAAAAAAACCCTGTTTTTGAAAGAACCATTCTTCTGCATTCATATGAAGAACAGTTCTTTCAAAAACATATTTTTTCCCTGCAAGGAACCCCGTCTACATGACTGTTTTTGCTTCTGGAAAAGTATCTTCCAGAAGCACGATCAAATGAGAATATGCAAATGAGGCTCAAGGTATGTAAATCCATGTTTCATTTGCATTTTATCTCACTCATTTGCATTCCCCTTCTGGAAGGGGAGAGCTGTATAGTTGCAGCCTTTTTGACTTGCTTGGAACCACCCCCAGATCTGGCTCCTTCAACTCCCCCAGCATCTCCTTCCTGTGCTGTTTTTAAACCACTTACCTATTTAAAGGGCTTGTTCTACCATTTATTGAATGAATATATATGCAAAATCCATCTCTGTGTGGCCAATTATATGTTGTGCATGCTGCTGTGTGCTTTCTTGCTAGCACCTGAAGGAATACCATTTTGGTATAAAATATAGATGTTACAATGTATTTTGCTGGTCTGATGAAAATAATATTTATTATTTAATTTGTCCACTTTAAAAGAGTAGAATTCTTTGCTGTCTCTCATGTGTAAAAAGATTTTGCTAAAGAAGAGGACTATTTTGCATGCTTCTCTCTCTAACCCAACAGGGATATGCTAACGGAAGCAACTTTTTTTTTTTTTTTTTTTTTTTTTTTTTTTTTTTAAAATGTTCTGAAGCAAGGAAGAAGAGCAGAGAAAGTAGATATGAGAAGACTTGGTAACTGTTGTCTTTGGACTGAATAATAATTAAGCACCTAAACTTTAAGGAGGCTTTAATGCAGCCTCCAAGTATGTGACCCTCATATCCTGGGCACAAATGATGGACTTTAGGCATAAATTTGCTCCTACAAAAGTGCACTCTTTGGCTACGTCTACACGTGAAGCCTACATCGAAGTAGCCTGTTTCGATGTTGTGACATCGAAATAGGCTATTTCGATGAATAGCGTCTACACGTCCTCCAGGGCTGGCAACGTCGATGTTCAACTTCGACGTTGCGCAGCCCAACATCGAAATAGGCGCAGCGAGGGAACGTCTACACGCCCAAGTAGCACACATCGAAATAGGGATGCCAGGCACAGCTGCAGACAGGGTCACAGGGCGGACTAGCGCTTCCGGGGCAACAGCTAGCCGCTCCCTTAAAGGGCCCCTCCCAGACAC
The DNA here is from genome assembly GCF_033958435.1 of Carettochelys insculpta. Classification (NCBI taxonomy): domain Eukaryota; kingdom Metazoa; phylum Chordata; order Testudines; family Carettochelyidae; genus Carettochelys; species Carettochelys insculpta. The sequence goes on along the minus strand of NC_134139.1, from coordinate 181,779,982 downwards.
ACTCAGCCTGCACAGCACGCGGTCTGAGGAGCCATAGGCACACAGACCCCGGGCACCGCAGTCATGGACCCCCAGCAGCAGCAGCAGCTAGAGGTCCACCCAGCCCTCCCGGCAGGAGCAGGGCTTGCCCTGACCCATGCCATGTGGGAGGCAGCTGAGCACCTCCTTGCCCCAGGGGAGGAGATGCCCCCAGGGCAGCAGGGCTCAACCCCTACCCCCGCAGCACCCCGCTCCACCCCCTGCCTCAAACGCCGGCGGCTGTGGAGCTACCCCACCAGCACCGGCTGGTGGGAGCGGCTGGTGCTTGGGGAGTGGGACGACGACCACTGGCTCAGGAACTTCAGGATGACCCGGCAGACATTCCTGGAGCTGTGCCAGTGGCTCACCCCCGCACTCAGGCACCAGGACACTGCCATGCGGCGTGCCCTCACAGTGCACAAACGGGTCAGCATCGCTGTCTGGAAGCTGGCCACTCCGGACAGCTACCAATCCGTGGGACAGCAGTTTGGTGTCGGAAAGGCCACCGTCGGGGCTGTCTTCATGGAGGTAAGCGAACCCACGGGGGGAGGCCAGGGCAGGGCAGGGGGGCCAGAGCAGGGCAGGGCAGGGCAGGGGGGCCAGAGCAGGGGGGCCAGAGCAGGGCAGGGGGGCCAGGGCAGGGGGGCCAGGGCAGGGCAGGGCAGGGCAGGGCAGGGCAGGGCCACGCACACCCTGCTCACCCCTCATTGGTGCTGTCCCATGTGCTTTCTCTGAAGGTTGTGCGTGCCATCAACGCCATGCTGGTGCACAGGCTCGTGAGGCTGGGGGACCCAGATGCCACCATCGCCGCCTTTGCCACCCTGGGCTTCCTCAACTGCTTCGGGGCTCTGGATGGGACTCACATCCCCATCTGCGCCCCGCATCACAGTGGCGGATGATACCTCAATCGCAAGGGCTACCATTCTGTCGTCCTGCAGGCCTTGGTGGACAGCCGGGGACGTTTCCAGGACATTTACGTGGGCTGGCCTGGCAGCACCCACGACGCCCAGGTTTTCCGGAACTCGGGCCTGTGCCGCCGGCTGGAGGCGGGGACCTACATCCCCCAGCGGGAGATCCCTCTGGGGGATACCACCATGCCCTTCTGCGTCATCGCAGATGCGGCCTACCCCCTCCGGCCGTGGCTCATGCACCCCTACACGGGCCATCTCTCCGCTAGCCAGGAGCGCTTCAACGAGCGCCTGAACCGTGCTCGCCAGGTGGTGGAGCGCTCATTTGGCCGCCTCAAGGGACGCTGGAGATGTCTCCTGACCCGCCTGGATGCGGGCCCCAACAACATCCCCCAGATTGTGGGTGCCTGCTGCGCCCTGCACAATTTGGTAGAGAGCAAGGGGGAGACCTTTCTGCAGGGCTGGGCTGCGGAGGCCGGCAGGGCACACGTCCAGCCACCTGCTGCCCCCAGTCGGCAGGTGGACCCCGAGGGGACCCGGGTCCGGGAGGCCCTGCGGGCCCACTTCGACGAACAGGCCGCGGGGTGAACTCTGCCCAGGCCCCCTACTGCCCGCCCCTTCCTCCCCCACACTCCTGCCCCACCGCCCACACCATGGAGCACCCCACCGCCCTCCCCTCCCACTTGTCCTGGACAAATGACAGCACGCACTTGTGGCTGAACGTACATTTTTTTTTTCTTGCCGAACCTTTTTTTTTTTGGGTGTAAATAAATATGTGAACCACAAACAGAAAACTAGGTACAAACGTTCAACAAAAGCAATATGTACAAAAATAAAACAATCCAAAGAAACAACTGTGTGCCATAAATAATAAAAAGAAAACCACGGAGGAGAAAGGGGAGAACTATTTACATGGGGGGGACGGGGCAAACGGGGGGACCAAAAAAACAGGGTCCAACTATATACAAGCGGGGGGGCCATGTCCCGGGCCCCTCGCCCCTATAGCCCGGCACTGGGCGTGGCCGGCCGGAGCCCCGCTGCGCTCGCAGCCTTGTCCGTGGCTGGGTGGGAGCGGGCTGGACCGGAAGGTATGGGGGCCGGCGAGTGTCAGGTGGCTCCAGGGGTCCCTCGGCGCTCTGGCCCTCGCGGGTGGGTGGCGGGGCGATGGCGGACGGGCCGGCGACGGGCAGAGCAGCTGGTCGTGGGGCTGCAGGAGCGGGCAGGGCAGGCGATGGGTCGGCCGGTGCGGCATGGGGGGCCAGGTAGTCCACCAGGCAGTTAAATGTCTGCATATAGGCCCCCCATGCCTCCTGGCGCCAGGCCAGCGCCCGCTCCTGCAGCTGGAGGTGCTGCTCCGCGATCTCCAGCTGCCCATGGAGGATGGCCAGCAGCTGGGGGTCCGTCGCCGGCGGCAGTTGGAGGCGCGGGGTCCGCCGTCTAGCCCGCCGCGGGGCCAGTCGAATCTCGGCCGAGGGGCTGCCCTGGAGCGATGGTCCCGGAGGGCTCTCCGGGACGACTGACACCTCGCTGGCGCTCTCTTCCGGTCCTTCGGATGGTGCAGGTGCAGGTGCAGGACACAGGAGAGGAGGGGGGAAAGAAGAATGGAGACAGGCATTAGTGTGGGCCCCAAGCCGTGGCCTTTGTCCCCCCAGCCCTGTGCTGCAGGTTCCCCATCCCTGTCCCCGGGAGATGCTGCTGTGATGGATGGGGTTCAGGGGTCCCCCTGCCCTGCACCCCGTCCCCTGGTGGGAGTGACTCTCACTTCACCCCGCAGGGTCTGACAGCAGGAGAGGTTTCTTAGGCCACAGATGGCCAGTTTCTGGCAGGAGTGACAGCACCAGCTTTCGGAAGAGATAGTCCTTCCAACCCGTCGTGGGGAGAAGACCCCAAGGGGGGCCCCTCTGGGATGCAGCTTTCCCCCTCCTCAGGCTGGCTGCCTACCAGCTCTCCCTTCCCCTAGCCTCTACCTGTGGCCCCTACCCTCGTCCCCCAATTCCAAGCCAGCTCGGCTCCTCCCTCCTGTTTGTTCAGGGCAGAGGTGTCACCTGCCAGCTGTAGCGCCAGGATCCTCCTTTGGCCCTGGGAGCTCTTCAGCTCTTGTGGCTCTTATGTAGCCTGAGTCTCCCTTCGGCACTCCTCCCACTCCATCACATGCTGCTGCTGCGGGGTGTCCCACCCTCTCCTCCCGGGGGCCCCTCGAGGTTCCGCTCCCCCCTGGCCTGCGGATGGGGCATGGCACTGTCATGCGGGGTGGGGGGGGGGCAGGGGCTGATGGCTGCAGTGCTGTGAGGGCCATGGCCCTGGTGTCCTTGGGGCCATGGCCATGTGAGCATGTGGGGGGGCCTGGACACATCTCTCTTACCCCTGCCCCTCAAGCCCAGGGGTGTCCACCAGAGAGGGGTACCTACCTGTCGGTCCGCTCCCACTGTCCGGAGATCCTCGGGGGTCGGAGGCCCTGCTGCTGCTCCGGGATGGCAGGAGGAGGATCTGCAGGCTGGATTCTGTGGAGGAGGAGCCTCCCTCCTCCTCCTCCTCCTCCTCCTGCCGCGATGTCCCGGGGATGGCCTCCGGGGGGGGCCCCCGGGGTGCGGGGCTTGCCTCTGGGGCGGACTCCGGCTGCAGGGCCTGCTGGGGCTCGTCAGCCGAGGTGTCAAGGGTGGCCGGAGGGGAGGAGGTGTGCTGGGAGCCCAGGATGTCCCTGAGCTCCCTGTAAAAGGGGCAAGTGACGGGGGCGGCTCCAGATCTGCTGGCCGCATCCCAGGCCCGGGCGTAACCCTGCCACAGCTCCTTCACCTTACTCCTAACGTGGTCAGGAGTGCGGGCAGGGTGACCCCGGGCAGCCAGGCCGTCGGCCAGCTGAGCGAACGCATCCGCATTCCGCCTCTTGCTCCCCATTACCTGGAGCACCTCCTCCTCGCTCCAGAGCCCCAGCAGGTCCCGCAGCTCGGCCTCCGTCTAGGAGGGGCCCCGCTGCCGCTTCCCAGCCTGGCTGGCCCTCTGGCTGGGCTGGCTGCCCTGGCTCCCCTTGGGGGGGGTCCCCTGGGGGCGCTGGGGGGGCTGCCGGGCGGCCATCGCAGCTCTCAGGGGCTGAGGGTGGTGCAGGCTGGCTGTGTGTGCAGGCTGCAGCCTGCACGTTCCCTCAGCTTCCTGCAGAGGCAGGGAGGGGGAGGGGACCTTTAAGGGGCCACTCCACACGGCCACCAGTGAGCTGAGGGGCTGGAGAGAGCATCTCTCAACCCCCCAGCTGATGGCCGCCATGGAGGACCCGGCAATTTTGACGTTGCGGGACGCAGATCGTCTACACTGTCCCTACTTCGACATTGAATGTCGAAGTAGGGCGCTATTCCTATCCCCTCATGAGGTTAGGGACTTCGACATCTCGCCGCCTAACGTCGAAGTTAACTTCGAAATAGCGCCCGACGCGTGTAGCTGCGACGGGCGCTATTTCAAAGTTAGTGCCGCTACTTCGAAGTAGCGTACACGTGTAGACACAGCTTTTGTGATTGCATGTAAATTATAGAAACAAAACTGAAGTCTGATTTAAAATAATCACCTCTGGTGACTTCAGCCAAGTTACAAAGATCAACCTAGTGAGCAAAAAACACTAAGGGAATTTTGTGACAAAAGTTTTACAGAGTGTCAAGAATTCCACACTAGCGAATCATTCTTTGCATTACTGCAGTGTCCGAAGGCCCACCTGAAACCAGGGCCCCACACAAAATGTGACAGTCTCTGTCTCAAAGAGGTTGTAATCAAACTGGACAGCTCCACCACTCCTGATATGAAGTACTCCACCAGAATAACAAATAACAACATTTCATTCATAATGGAATATCTTAAAACCTATGATCCAAACAACACCAGACTTTGAGTGTGATTGAAGCTTTGTGGGTTGGACCAAACTCCAGTTAAAATAATTGAAGGATGAGCCCTGCACTCTTTCTAGCTATCTGTGTTATATTTTCCAGATTTACCCTTGCAGGAGTGTTATGTTCCACAGTTTATCTTCTTTTAAAAACCCATCTCCTACATGATGCCTACTGTTGACAGAACTCACCACCTTACCTCATTTCATTTTGCAGTTCCCTTCGTAGTGCTCCTAAATCTACTGTAATTATTGCCAATATATTTGCTTACATAGGAACTGAAGACGGGAAAAGACTGAGGCCCCTATGTGCCCCCAGTAATTGAGGCAAATCGTGTGGAATATACCCACCTCATACTAATACAGGATCCCAGCTCAAAGCTTGAACGGATGGCAAAACCCTAAGTGGTCCATGCCAACAGGCCCCAAGGAAAAATTCCTGCTGTGCTCAAATAACTTCACAAAGCAAAATTGAAAAATCTTATGTAAATATATATGAGATTGCTTTTATTTCACCTTTAAAAAAAGAAGCCAATTGGGACTGGCAGGAACACACAGGCATCTTCTTGTTAGAGCCCATATGGCTAGACTCCCAATTTCACTGGCATCTCTGTTCAACTTATTATGTCTTTTTCATACGAACACTGTTGTTTATACATGCAAAAAGGTTGGAAACATACCAGGTTTGCTGGGGTAATTTGTACAGGCTGGGTGCTGAGAACCACTGTATCAAACTGTAAACTCTATAAACACCACTTCAAGACAGCTTGCATTATCCCTCGTTACCATGCCTATGAAATATATCATGATAAACCAAAGCCCAAGGAACCATAGTGTGTTGCCTTTGCTCTTGAAGCAGATAGCATCTTATCTTTTATACCTTAGCATACTAAAACCTACCTGCTTTGTCTCTGAAAATATTAATCTGAATTGCACTGAAAACAATTAGCCAAATTCTGCTCTAAGTTACACCAGTGCAAATCTGGCATAACTTCTAAGCAGCATGTGACCTAATATATTTTCTCATCATGATCAACATCAGCACCCATCAGTGTCCAATGCCTCCCCCACTATTTCCTTCTATCTCTCCATATCCAGTGTGGAGCAGCTTTAGTTTCTGTAGACTAGCTCCGCACCAATCTACTGTATCATCTATCCGTTCTGTGTGGGGTTTGCCTCTCCTATTTGAGCCATCCATTATGCCTAATACCAGGGTCTTGACTTTTCACTTGTTCATTCTGCAGATATGCCCAAATAGCTGTAACTTCCATTGCATAACCTTCTGCAACGTTCTGTAGAACAGTAAGAAGTCCTATGGCACCATATAGACGAACAAATATTTTGGAGCATAAGCTTTCATGGACAAAGACTTCTTATTTGTTCTCAAAGATACAGACTAACACAGATACCTCTCTCATGCTTCTGCAGTGGGTACTCTTTTGGCTGCATCTTCCTGTGTAATTCTTCATTGGTGGCCTTCTGGATCCATCCTATTCTCAGGATCTTTCTATAACAACTCCTCTTCTCTTGTCTCCAAATGTTTTGTTATCACCCATGTCTCTGCTGAATACACGTGGTTTCAAAGTACTTAGCTTCGTTCCTAAGCCGATCACTGTGCTTTTTTTGGAGGAAATATGTAAATGGACTAAAATCTTTACAACAGGTGTTCCCTTCCTGTTCTTTTCCTCTTTACCAAAATGGAAGCTTTGTGGAACAAGCAGTGATGTGGTAAGATGATGATACATTAGGCTTTAATGTAAGGATACTGAGTTTAAATGATGGATATCCAAAAGTGAACATGAATTTGCTGATTGGGTACATCCACATGATCAAATCACCACTGTCATTCCATTCAACACAAGTGCTTTTATGCCCTCTGTTCAACAGTGGTTCATGAGCAGTGGCAAACATATGTAGAAAAAGAACATGTGGCTTTTCTGCAGGAACATATACTGGTATACTTTAATGTCAGCAACATAAAAGGGAGTAAAGCTCTGACAGTCAAATATGGGATAACTTTGCCTGACTATTTGGAATACATAATTTTACAATGAATTCCCATTCCCAATATGTCAATTGCCATGTTTTAATATGGAAGATACATGAATCAAAAGATTCAGCATTGGCAAATTTCATCTGTCTTTGGAAGAGGTATTTAGTACAGGAGGAATCCTCACCAATAGCTACCAGAGGTATTTTAGTTGAGGTCCCTTTAAAAAGTTCATACAAACAGCATTAGACAGTCATGGGCATTATTCTGCTGATAGATTGATAGAAGTGCCACTGCTGGATCTCAACAACTGGCATATCTAGATTTGGAGAATAATAGTCACGAGAATCATTTTTAGTCTGTTCATGTTTTAAAACAACACAACTGCATTATCTGTAGCTACATCATAGTATGGCTGCTCTCCTGCAATCATCTGGTGTCTACTAATGGCAAAATGTCCACTCAGCAATTTTTCAAATTTGTTGTATATCAAATACTGAGGAGAGTATTATATTAAGAAAACTGCTACAAACAAATCAAACTTCTGCCTATCCAAATGTTTCTCTATTAAACAATGAACAACCATGTTATGTACAGCCAAGGGTCTGTAAACACTTTGCAGCGTCAGTTCTCTCATTCCTGAGAGTGGGATGTAGCAGACATTTAGCCATAGCTGGCAACAATACACTGGAAATAAAGAATAATGTTATATTCAGTTGACACTACTGTGTGAATTTAGGTAGGTAGAAAAAAAATGTCAAATTCTCACATGGACATCTGTGATGGCTGCCTTCTTGATCAACACACAGGGATTGAACTGTTGATCTCCAGAGCTAGGACGCACAAGCAGCTGTAGACTGAGCAGCTTACTCTCCTAACACACACATACTCACTAGGGGTTTACCCACCTATCTTAAAGCTGCTTGTGATCTGGGAAGGACGATATTTGTGTTCAAAGGGGCTGTGCTATTCTTTGTTCATTTTTGATGGCCACAGCACATAGGGTGGGCCTGTTAGGAAGCTGATATGGCTCCCTGGTTCTATATGCCAGCTTCAGGTTCACTGGAACATATTAGGGTCTCTAACTTCAACCAGCTAGCATCATTGCCTAAACTACCCTACCCAAGCTGCACCAGACAGATTTCTGGAGTGCTTTTCACTCTAGATACTTTGACTTCCTTTCCTTTTTTGCCCCCAACATTGTCTATGTAATACGGGAGAAAGGTGGGGAATTCGACTGGCTTGCTTGAAGGACAGAATAGCTGCGTCTACACATGCACGCTACTTCGAAGTAGCGGCACCAACTTTGAAATAGCGCCCGTCGCGTCTACACGCGTCGGGCGCTATTTCGAAGTTAACTTCGACATTAGGCGGCGAGACGTCGAAGTCGCTAACCTCATGAGGAGATAGGAATAGCGCCCTACTTCGACGTTCAACGTTGAAGTAGGGACCGTGTAGACGATCCGCGTCCCGCAACGTCGAAATTGCTGGGTCCTCCATGGCGGCCATCAGCTGGGGGGTTGAGAGATGCTCTCTCTCCAGCCCCTGCGGGGCTCTATGGTCACCGTGGGCAGCAGCCCTTAGCCCAGGGCTTCTGGCTGCTTCTGCAGCAGCTGGGGATCTATGCTGCAGGCACAGGGTCTGCAACCAGTTGTCAGCTCTGTGTATCTTGTGTTGTTTAGTGCAACTGTGTCTGGGAGGGGCCCTTTAAGGGAGCGGCTTGCTGTTGAGTCCGCCCTGTGACCCTGTCTGCAGCTGTGCCTGGCATCCCTATTTCGATGTGTGCTACTTTGACGTGTAGACGTTCCCTCGCTGCGCCTATTTCGATGTTGGGCTGAGCAACGTCGAAGTTGAACATCGACGTTGCTGGCCCTGGAGGACGTGTAGACGTTATTCATCGAAATAGACTATTTCGATGTTGGCTGCACGTGTAGACGTAGCCAATGTGTCCCTGTAAGATCAAAAACAATGAGAAGTCCTGGGGCACCTTATAGACTAACAGATATTTTGGAGCATAAGCTTTTGTGGGCAAAGACCCACTGCGTCGGATGCATCTGCCGAAGCGGGTCTTTGCCCACAAAAGCTTATGCTCCAAAGTATCTGTTAGTCTATAAGGTGCCCCAGGACTTCTCATTGTTTTTGAAGAGACAGATTCACTCAGCTATGTCTCTGATCCCTGTAAGCTGGAATTCTCATAGCTAAAGAGTAAATTAACCAAACTTTTACAATAGAGAGCCTTGTGAACAGCAGTATTTTTAGCTGCTTTCTCTTCCAGTGCAGAAATTATGCTCTGCAGAGGTATTATTTAATAGGTTTGATTATAGTCACCACACAATTTAGTCTGTCTTATATACTGCCACTTAGTCTAGACTACTGGCTCACACAATATAATGCGATTCAGATTAAAAGAATATTGTTGGGAAATTCCCAAAGCAGCCCTTGCTTATGCTCAACTCCTACTAGAAGTGAAATTAAAATGCATATTCGCCATCTGCTCAACAGTGACTTCAAAAATAAAGTATTTAAACCTTCTAATAAGTCTCAGATCAACATGCTGCAAGGCCAGGTTATAGCGACACACAGTTTGAAGTTATAAATGAGTTACTTTCTTGAACCAAGAGACTACTACAAAACAATTCATCTGAATACTCGTTCAAAATATTTAATAGATTCCATTTGCCTGTGTTCCTACTCATTTTTGCATTTTCTTGCAAGGGAAAAAGGGAATTGAACCAGCAGATGTAAACCAAATGCTGGAGAATATTGATGGAAAATAGATTTTGAATTAAAAACAGAAAATCTGATTCCATAAAAGTAGAGCGCCCACAATGCCTGGGTGCAATTTACTCTTATCAGAAACATTGTGCAGCAGTGCTTGTCTAAAGAGTGAAGCTGTCTGCCTCGGTACAGCATCCCCTGAAACGGGAAATCTTACATGATCTCATCTAAATTCCAATGAAGTCAAAAGAATCCTTTCCATTAAAGTCAATGGGCTCTGGATCAGACTAGCTTCTTTTTTAGCTAATGCTGAGTGATAGCGGGGAGAGGGTTGTGAGAGTGAAGTCAGTGTGGCATGGGTTGTGAATGCTTAGAGCTGGCATTATGATGGGCACTAGAGCACATTTACCCAGGAGACAAGGATTTGTGTTGTCATCTTCTTCATGGTGGTCAGTTGATAATGAATAGGACATCTCCAGGTCACCCTCCAATTTGTGAGTCTGTTGATGGCTGATCAGCCTGATTTTGGAGACACAGATCTTATCACAGAAGGGGCAGCTGTTGGTAGCTGTTGGGAGGGGTGCAGGGTAATTTTTAATGCTCTTTTCTTTTTCTCCACCTCTCCTCATCTGCCCTGCGGCAGAACCTCTCAAAGGCTGTGTCTAAACAGGCACAAATCTTCGAAATAGCCATATTTCAAAGATTACTAATGAGGCACTGAATTGAATATTCAGTGCCTCATTAGCATTAGGACACTTCCGGCCATGGCGCTCCAAAAGCGCTGCTTTTGAAAGCACACGACTCGGCCTGGCTACACAGGGGTCCTTTTCAAAAGGAGCCTGCACCTTTCGAAATCCCCTTATTCCAATCAGTGAGCAGGATATGGGGATTTTGAAAGGTGCGGGGTCCTTTTGAAAAGGACCCCCTACAGCTGCAACGAGCCGCGCACTTTTGAAAGTGACGCTTTCAAAGCACCACAGCTGGAAGCATCCTAATGCTAATGAGGTGCTGAATATTCAGTTCAGTGCCTCATTAGTAATCTTAGAAATGGCCATTAGCATGGCTATTTCGAAGATTTGTGCCTGTGTAGACACACCCAAATTGTGCAATCCTCTCATGGAGTATCTTCCTCCACTGGGGATGCTCTTGGTCAAGGTTCTCCCATGTGTTAACACCAACACTGCACTTTTTAATGTGTGCCTTCAGCATGTCCATGTATCTTTTCTACTGGCCCCCAATGCTCCTCTGTCCTTCCTCCAATTCAGAAAAGATAATCTGTTTTGGGAGGTGCTGATCAGACATCTGAACCGCATGACCAGTCCAACAAAGTTGTTCATGAACGATAATGGCTTTAATGCTGGTCATGTTCAACTCTTCCAGGACCCTCTGTAAACTGGAAATAAAAGCAGTCTTTCATTCAAGCCAACCATCATATCTTGGCTCTTGATAATGTTAAGGACACCACAAAAAGCACATTTTTGGAGAGAACCAAGAGAAACAGAACTCTGAGTGAGTTATCTTCGGCACTTCCTCCTCTTTGGCTTGGTCCTCTAGCCAGCATACTTTTCCCTGGAAAGAGAGAAGAGAAAGCAAAGTCTGAGATAAATTGTGTGTGCAAACTGCCTTCTGTTCCTTGAATGTGATCCACTTTTCCAGCCATGGACTATTTGCCTGTCCTGCCAAGAGAAACAGAGAGCACTGTTTCACTAAAGCTTTCAGAAAAAATAATGAATTAAGCCCTAAAAATCATGAGATTGGCTTAATAAGTTACAAGATCTTTTCTTCTTCAATGTTATAACTATTTGGATTCATGTTTCAAGCTTTTCTCTGCAACTAAAATGGGAAGAAGCTTAGGTCCAGATTCACAAAAGAAGTGAATCACCAAAATCCCAGTTTTGGCTCCATTGTGGTGCACAAAGCTGTAGGTACCTATGCTCACATGGCACCTACATTTTCAGTGTGGGAGTTTTCTCATTATCCAAAGCGTTCTTCTGCCTCTGAGCAGGTTCACTCCTGCCTCACTCCTAGCATGAGGCAAATATCTATAAGTTATAAGGTGAGCACCACCATCTTCTCCTCTGGCTAGATTGTGAAGGGGATCCAGAAGATGGCCTCTGAGTACACCTGTCAAAACAGGTCCCCTTAGCTTTTGAACTACTTTTGGGCTTATGCAGGACATAGGTGTCTGGAGTATGGCAGCCGTTAGACACTTGTGGCTAGCCAGAGCCAGCTGACTTGAGATCACAGGGCTTGGTCTGCAGGGCTGTTTCATTGTTGTATAGACATCTGGGCTCAGGTTGGAAGCTGGACTCTAGGACCCTGAAAGATGGATTGGTCCTGGAAAGCAATGAACAACCATCTCACAGCCAGAGCCCTGTGAGCTGAGTCATCTGGCTGGGGCCAGCTGAGGGCTTTTCTTGTCTGTCTAGACATACTCTAGACACCTATCTCCTGCGGAAGCCCAAAAGCAGTTCACATTCCAAAGAGGCCTGGTTTGGTAGGTGCACTCAGAGGCCACCGGCTGGGTCCCTTTCACAATCTAGCTAGAGGAGAAGATGGCAGTGCTCACCTTGTAAATTTTAGCCTAGAAGTTAGAGTACTTGCCTGGGCTGTTGGAAACTCAGGTTCAGTTCCCCCCTCTCTAGAGGTTGTGGTGCATACTCTTTCTGATGATCAGGGCATTTGCTTTGTATGTGGGAGACCAAGGCTCAGTTTCCATCCTCTCTCTCAGAGGCGCAGAAAGGATTTGAACAAGGAGCTCCCACCTCTCTGGACAGAGCTCTAACCACTGCACTTTGGGATATTCTGAGGTGAAACTCCCTCAGTCTCTGCCATTGCCTCTGTTCCATTTTGGATAATGGAGAGATTAGAGAAAGGGGACTGGATTTCCCAGGGCAGGTGCCTTAACCACTAGACTACAGAGTCATTCTCTTCCTCTCTCCCTCTCTGGCCCCACAACTGAAGTGTTCAGGCCTACTGATTCCAGTGGAGGAGGAAACCTCCCAAGGGCCCATCACAGTTGAATGACAGTACTACTACTGCCCTAGGTCATTCAAATCACTATTGGAGTGCTGCATGCTCTAGAGGTATTGGGGGTGCACTGTGGTCTGGGTCGTGCTGAGGGCTGGGTGCCCCCCAACCCCATCCCTTCCAGGGGCTCAGAGCAGGGCCTTCTCCCTAGCTTGCCCAAAGTTCTGGTGAGGCTGTCAGCCTTGCTGGAAGTGTCTGGCAGCACTGTTTTTAAATTCTTATCAGGGGAACTGAAAGGGATCTTTTGCTGTGATCGAACCAGTCTATGAGAAACTGAAGAGTTAATTTGATCATGATCTACAAGTTCCTGCAGGGAGGGGATTCTCATAACAAACATCTCTTTAATCTAGCAAGGGAAAAAATGCGTAATAAGATATAAGGTTGGGAGCTAAAGCTAGACTAATTCAGACTAGGACTAGGGATGCAAATTTTTAACAGCATAATTAACTGTTGGAGTAATTTACCTGGGGATGGGATGCAGTATCGATCATTTGAGGCCTTTGAGTCACAGCTGGGTATCTTATTAAAAGATATGCTAAAGCCCTAAGTGAAGTGATTGGTTTTGACTCAGAAATTATTAGGTGAGTCTCCTTGAGGTGTGTTAGGCAAGTCACACTAGCTGAGCATGATGGTTTCTGTTGGCCTCAGAATTTATTAACTGATACAAGACTGGCCTCTTTATACTGTGATGCTGTTGCAAAAAAAGCAAACATGATTCTGGGATGCCTGAACAGGTGTGTTGTGAACAAGACACGAGAAGTCATTCTTCTGCTCTACTCTGCACTGGTTAGGCCTCAGCTGGAGTATTGTGTCCAGTTCTGGGCACCTCAGTTCAAAAAAGATGTGGAGAAACTAGAGAGGGTCCAGAAAAGAGCAACAAGAATGATTAAAGGTCTAGAGAATGTGACCTATGAAAAAAGGTTGAAATAATTGGGCTTGTTTAGTTTGGAAAAGAGAAAATTGGGGGGAGACATGATAGCGGTTTTCAGGTATCTAAAAGGGAGTCACAAGGAGAAAGGAGAGAACTTGTTCTTCTTGGCCTCTAAGGATAGAACAAGAGGCAACGGGCTTAAGCTGCAGCAAGGGAGGTGTAGGTTGGACATTAGGAAGGAGTTTCTAACTGTCAGGGCAGTCAAACAGTGGAATAAATTGCCAAGGGAGGTTGTGGAATCTCCATCATTGGAGATATTTAAGAACAGGTTCGATAGATGTCGATCAGGGATGGTTTAGATAGTACTTGGTCCTGCCATTGGGGCAGGGGGCTGGACTCGATGGCCTCTCGAGGTCCCTTCCAGTCCTAGTGTTCTATGATTCTATGATACCATGTAGTGGGTACAAGCCCTTCAAGGCCAGGAGGGAGTTAATGAGGATTTATGGACCAGATAAATCCTTCTCCTGGTTACCCCTGCAGTGAGTGACAGATTGGGAAAAGGGAGTTAAAAGGAAAGTATTTAGGGCAGATGGGGGCCCACTAGAAAAGAGAATGTACCTCTGCATCTCTTCCTGTGAGGGAAGTTTGTGCACCGCCAGGAACTTGAGTTTACTTACCAGCTAGGTGAAACTCGCTGGGTAAAAGAGATTGACTGGGCAGCTGTTTGCTTGAACACAGACCCTGAAGTGAAGGACAGAGTCCTGTGAAAGATTTGCTGAATGCTTCTCTTAAAATTTCTTTGTTTTGTGATTTAATGGGAGTGATTCTGGAGAGCATTTTAGCAAGGGCGGGGCAAATGACCATTGGAGTTCTTGAGGCAGAGTGAGTAGCACAAATCCTGCTACATACCAGAGCCAATATTCTATATTTTTCTAAAGTTTTATTATTGTTTCTCACACTCGTAAATCAATTTTAGGTTTGCACAATGCAAGACTTATGAAATCCATTCATTAAAACTCGCTGCAGCTTTTCAACTTTTAATAGTTTTATGTCAGAGATCCTCTCAGGGATAAAACAGAAAAAAATTGAACTAACATTTTGTAAGTGTTCTCACGCGTCTTTTTTCTTCCCGCTCTGTTAACTACTCACATGCTCTTGGGAGCTTGTCTAATTTCCACTGCTGTATATTATATAACACTGAAGAAGAAAAACGAATACACAGAATATAGACATAGATTTTTTTTCAGAGGATTATTCAAGGAAACCATCCTGAACGCAGTAGAGAATTTTCATTCAACTCCAATAGTTCAGTCATTTTGGTTTTATGTTTTCCTAGAAGTTTAGTATTTTTCACAAGTCCAAAGTATCATTATATATAATGAGTCAGCATTTTCTATATTAAATTTCTTATATTTTTCTTCTTTGATATTTTGGTACAGAAAACATGCTGCTTAAATTTGTACATACTTTTTATTTATTACTAGATTTTATTTAAAAATACTGTTTATTGTTCTTGAAGATCTCAAGTATGTTTTTTTTTAATTTTTTTCAAACACTTACTATTTTTAGGTTTGGTGCTAATACTAAAGGGACAGATCTTCAGCTGTCACAAATGACTAAAGCTGTGGAGCTACGTTTATTCAACAACTGTAGATCTCGCCCATAACTTCCAAATGTAAGTACTGAATTGATTTGGTAACATATACATGTATAAAACCCAGAGATGCCATATTTATAAAAGTTCATCCTTAAAATATTGAGAAATCCAAAGCTCCCTGACCATAAGAATGGTGGACCTATCTTAAATGTAAATGTTGTAGTTGTGATTGTATAACTCTTACTTATGCTGGAAAACAAAGGGGTTACTCCAGTGAGTCAATGTTCACCTACAGTTTAGTTGTGTACATGGGCACTTGTGCAGATGGGAATGGAATGAAAGCTGCACGAAAATAATGTGACGGAACTTCATTAGCAGCAGCTGTAATGTTCACCAGGTGCAAATGCTTTTAGTGCACATTGTCTATTCTTATGTCCCAGTGGCATAAATGCCTGTGTTCACTCTGCACTACGGCTTGCTCTCGTGTTACCATAGGGGGTAATCATGGGTCTACAATGCCCATGTAGACATATCTTACGCAATCTGCTCCCAGACCAGAAATGGTACGGGATGCACAGAGAGTAGCTCTTTCTGCTTTTTTACAAAGCTAGCTGGCTGAATGCACATTGTTCATTGCAAGCTGTCTGTAAGGCCAGCTAAGCACGGGTGCTTGCATCTGGCTCAGTCTATGCTCAGTCTAACTGCCCTCACCCCTGTAGCCCCTTCCTGTGCTTTTCTTCTGAATCTCCCTGCTGCCACTTTGGTCTTCCTTTAATAATTGCTGAGTCCTGGGGGAAAGGAAACTCAGCCAAGAAATCTTGGGAACATCTGTGACGATGTGCCAACCTATTCTGGGTCCCGTGGGTGCGCGTGGGGTTTGATACAGCGGGGGGAGTCGGGTGGCCCAGGACCGACCACCCCACCGCTGTAGCAGCCTTGTATAGTGTAGCAGCAATATGTAATTCAGTGTATGTACTTTAAAACCTGGGTTTCCACAGTTTTATGAGTACCAGGAACAATAACACTCCGATTGTGAACACCACAATGCCCTGTGGCTGTTCTAAATCCCAATAATTCTCTATACAGCCTCAGCTAGTGGTATTTACTGATAGTGACTGATTCATTTATTCATAACTACAACTACTTAACACTTGTCTTAAATATATTTATTTATTTGGCATAGGCTAAGCACTAGGTTACATATAGCTATATATAATTACATGTGACTTACCAATAACATCCAATGCTCCCACATCTTACCAACAACTACATTACAGTGGCCCTTCAAGTCAGAGATACGGCTTGGTTGGGACCTTTTGTGGTGGTGACGTCCGGGTGATCAGGCCGGGTCTGCTGTCTGGACTGGAAGTTGCTAGCCTCCGCCTAGTGTCCAGGAGCCCACGCCCTTGTCCCTGCTAAATCACCTTTTATACTGTTTCTTAATTGGGGGTACAATACCTGGCCAATTAAAGTGTTTGTTACCTAATTTGGGCTTTCTATCCTCCCGGCCTGTCAGAAAATGTTACAAGATTTCCTCTGTCCTTGGTCATTTTCCGAACCTCCCCCCAGGACCCTCTGATATTGCACAACCAAGATGTTCTCTTTGGGGGGCTTCCAGCTACTTGCCCCAGCTGTTCTCTTTGGGGACTTACTATCTACTTGTCAGGATGTTCTCTTTGGGGACTCTCCAACTACTTGTCAACTTTCTGATTTCTTTCTCCTGGCCTGTCTTTAGGCCACCCCGCCATTGTATGATACCATTCCAGGATGGAGGGTATGGCCATTCTGCCTTGTGAGTGAGGCCTGGCCACCAGGTGCTCGTGCTCCCACAATCTGAACCACTTAGGGGAAGGCTACTGAAAGAAGGAAAGTGGGAAAGAGAGTAGTAGGGACACTTGAATGTGCTGGTAGGAGGGAAGGTTCAATGGAGAGAGAAATCAGCACTGCTAAATTTGTTTCCTTGTACCTTCCATCTGTCCATATCCATTTGTTGTCTCTGTCGGGTTCATGGCTTGCAAGCACCTTGGAACAGGGACTGTCTCCTTGTTCTTGGTTTGTAGAGGATCTAGCACAATGAGATCCTGGTTCATCACTAGGGTTCCCAGGCACTACTATACGTAAACAAGAAAGAGACTTGTTTGTGATAATACACCAATATAAAGCAGAGCAAAATCTGGTCTGAAATCTCTTGATTCAGTCCCCCTGCTCTACCCATAAAAGCCTCACAAGCTCCTGTATCTCTTTATCTCTAATTTTGTAAAATATTATTTCTAGCAGTTGTCAAGAGACACAAATAGTAGACTAGGGCAGTGTGATGGTTCCAGGAGTGTGTAATCCTGTTGCTCCCATGACTACATTTAGCAAGAGTTTTCCTTGTGATTCTAGGTGTCAGCTCCCTGACACTGCCAACCCTTCAGCCATTCTAGCCGTCTTGTTTAGGTTTATGTCAGCCCCTTCTTCATCTTGAACTTGAACCATAGAAATTCCAGATGCAAATGGTTAATGAGAGCCTCCCTCCAGGAGAGGTTTTCCTTAATGAATAAACCCAGAGTGTCTTTCTCTACATTATGGGTCATTGGTTTTCAAACAATGCACAGTTGCAAAATGTCAAGCACTGGGTCACCTTGACATTGGTGACCAGCAAAAGTATTTATATAGGCTTTCTCCATGGACTATGCTGTTCCCAGGAAGAGGCCAGCAGCAGATCTGACTCCTAGCCCCTACCCTGGAACAAACTCCAAATTACCATTGGCTGGTTCCTGGCCAACAGGAACTGGGGAGGTGGGACAGTACCTAAAAAACTGCCCCCAGGATGACTCGAACCTGTAACCTCTGGATCTTAGTGCAGGAACCTCTACAGTTTGAGCTAAAAGGCAACTCCCTTTCAGCTGAGGCTGTAGAAGACACTCACTTTTTCTTTGTGTAAGTTGTCTGGGTACTACTACATGGGACAGTGAATGACACTCAGTAGTTGTGTGGGTTACACCTGTGCATGAGAGCAGTGCAAAGAACCAGTTCTGCACCTCCTCCTAAGAGCCAGATCGGTTGTTGGCCATTTCTGGGTTGCAGCATGTCATGTGGTGCCAGGATAGGAAGGAAGCCTTCATTAACAACCCTGCTGCTCTGCTGAGCAGGAGCCACTGGAGGAAATCCCGGTGCCCCAATACCCTGTCTTAGCCCTGAGCCACCCACAACCTAGAGCCCCCCTCTTTCAATCCAAACGCTTTCTTCCCAGCCCCACCCCAGAGCTTGCTCCCTCCCCCTTCATCCTCCGTATCCATGATCTCACCCCTGAGCCCGCCCTCTAGTCAAAAGATATAATTATGTTGACTCACACACATCAACAATTTTCTTCAAATGGTGATGAGAAAAAAGTTTGCAAACCACTGCTCTGTGTAACACTTAAAACAGTCTTTTGTTTCGATTCATGAGTACTGCAAACCCAGGCCTTCATGTAGAGTTTATTTTCTACCTTTAAGCAATTCCCATTGTTTGATGATTTTTAAATGACTGTGAAAAGGATAGACAATAGAACCATATATTACCTCCTCTGCTGACTTGGGGAGGGGGTGGCACCTTCCCTTTTATCAAGTGGGTCATCCTCAAGACACATTGCCTCCCAGTGATTTATTCTAAATCCATAAAGCAGACTTTCCATATAAATGCATTATCCCCTTTACATTATCCATACACACATCGCCCAATGGTTGTCTCTTGGCAAGATGTGAGTTTTCTGTAGAGATCTTAAGTGTTACTCATTATGGATAAATATCTGGTGAGATATGCTTGGCGTAGCGATTTGGTAAGATCTCAGGTGCGTGCTATTTGTAAATAACAGGGGGCTCCTTGCCAAAGGGAGGATGTGTCACAGGCAGCAAAATCTTCTTTAATGCATGTGAACCCTGTTATCTGTACATCTGGAAATAGATCAGACAATACTGACTGCTAGAAACCAAAGTTTAAAAATACCACTCGGAAGTTGTTAATGCTGAATTAAGAACAAAAGGCAAGCCAAATGCATTATTTGATATTGGACTGAATAGAAAAGTATACAGTTACATAATGGGAAATGGAAAATGACTTTTTACTTGGAACAATCTATAAAGCTGCCACTTATAAATGTGATATTGGAATAAAGCACATCAATCTACATTTAGTGCCTGACTTTTTAAAAAATAGATCCCAGTGGGTACAATGTATTGCTAGCATAATTACTAATCTTCTGCCTGAAGGGTGCAAAACAGGCAGTTGGAGGCCTAAAAGCTAGAATATGAACCCTCAATTTAGTGCTTATAATTGACTGTGGATACAAAATTATTCATTTGAAGGGTTACTTGCCCTCTGACACCAGTTATAAGCTTGTTTGTTAAAAGCTGCGGCTGACCTAGGCCATATCTACACTCCCACTTATGTTGGCGAAAAGTCCCTTGGGGGTGTGAATGTGCCACCCCCGAGTGACATAAACTAAACTGGCATGAGTGGTAGCATCCATTTCACTATGTCAGCATGAGAACATCTCCTGACAGCATAGCTGCTACTGCTCATTGGGGGTTACCATAATTAAATAACAGGAGAACTCTGTCCTGTTGGCAAAGAATGGCTCCACGAGAGACCTCAAAATGGCACAGCATCACAGTTATAGTTGTTCTGATATAAGCTCTCTACTGTGGGTTATGCCTATACAGGCAGATTTATATATATATTTATTTATTTCTGCCAAAAGTGTGTTTGACAATAAAAAGTTTATAAGGTAACCATCATTGCAGGTTCATACTATCTTCCACTGGCAACATAGCACATCCACATGTTGAGCAGTCATGCTGACATTGAGAGCAATGGACTATAGGTAGCTATCCCACAGTTCAGCTTTTCACCTTATGTCACTAGAGCTATGTCTAGACAGTGGGTACTATTTCAGGATACAGTGGTATCCTCGGATAGCTGCCTGTATCTGTGCAATGTGTCCGTTGTCTCGAAAACATTTTCAAGCCAATGGATGCTCTAATGTGGCATCCCTGTATACCTAATCACAAGAGTAGTACCGGACTGCTTCAAAACAGGGCTTTATTTTGGCATGTGGTGCCATTTAGACAGCACCACATGCCGAAATAGCCCATTTCAAAATCTACTTAAAATGAGCTAAGCAATTTGTATAACACAAATTGTGTAGCTTTTTTCAAGCTTACAGCACTGTGTAGACATAGCTTAGCTGTTATGGGAAGGCAGAGCAGATAGTAGAGCTTCATGGGTCCAGGATCAGTGTCCCATAATGCTTTTCTGTCCCAGCATTGTATGTGTTGCCATCTTTAGTTCATATTTTATGGCATTTTTCAATGTCCCTTGTTTTCTGCTCACCCTACCATCTCAGTCTTCAAGAATGGATATTGTGATTTTCTCCGGTGTTTGGCTAGCACATCAAACATGTCAGTGAAGTTATTCTTGAAGTTACAAAGACAAGAGCAGCCATAGATGTCTGATGTGCTGTCCAACATGGTAGCAGGAAAGTTAGATTGCTTTTGATATTCATCGAACAGCTGAACACAGTGAACCATTCCTTTTGGTCTTGGAAAACTAACCCTGAGTGGTGGGATCGTATCACTATGGAGTTCCAGAATAATGAAATCACTATGGTGATCCAGAATAATGCAGAACTTTTGGATGTAGAAAGACCCCTTACTAAAACTGTGTCCTGAATTCACCCTTGCTCTGTTGCAGAAGAACACCCAAATGAGAGCTGCCCTTTTGGTGGAAATGTGCCTCATGATTGTAATGTGGAAGTGCATTGCAATTTTCAAACTGCTACTGGTCAGTCATGAATCAGTTTGGCATTGGGAAGTCAGTGATTGGTCTGTGTCAAGGCAAGGGTGCAAGACCATGAATTGCATCCTACTGTGAAAGACCATGTCTCTTGGTAGTGTGCAGGAAATTGTGGATGGCCTTGCAGAAATGGGTTTTCCTAACTGTGGAAGGGCATACATCGCGCATACATTCCAATTTTGGCACCAAACTATCTGACAATGGAGTACATCAAACGGAAGTGTGCTTTTCGGTGGTTTTGCAGGCACTTGTGGATCACTGAGGGCATTTCAATGACATCAGTGTGGGGTGGTCTGATTAGGTACACAATGAGTATATCTTTAGATACAGTGGCCTGTACAAAAACCTACAAGAGGAAATTTTCTTTTCAGAGCAGAAGATAGCTGTAAAGTCATGGATCACAAAGCAGTACATGGGAAATTTAAAAGGTAGTAAGGAGCAGTTCAACAATAGTCTGAGTACATGCAGAATGGCTGAAATGTGCATTTCACAGATTAAAGGCATGTGGGTGATGTCTTTATGGCAGGTTAGAGCTCAAGGAGCAAAATATGGTCATAGCTGCATATTACATGTTGCATAATATTTGCGAAGAGTAGGGCAAAAAGTTTGCTCAGGGGTGGTCTGCTGATGCAGAATGCTTGGCTGCTGACTAGAGAGCCAGATGCCAGGGCCATTAGAGGGGCACAAAGGAGGGCAATTAAAATCAGGGAAGCCTGGGAAAATATTTTGAAAATGAGAACCCATAATTTTTATTGCTATGCTTGGAACTGCAATTCTTAATAAAGTTGAATATTGGTAGGCTAAGAATCAGTTGTGATTGTTCAGGCCTGGGATTCAACGTAAGCAACTAAACAAACTAGGGTGACCATATTTCCTTATCCTTGTATTCATGTGAGCACAATGACAATCAATTGTACAAATGTTCAAATTCACATCAAGTTGACTGAGACCCTGTTAAAAAGAAATACAGTGTAGATGGCATCTTTTTCCTTACCTTTAAAGAGCCAGGGTTTACACAAAGAGGGGTCATGTGCCCACAACAAGTCTTCCGCACACATGGGAAGAGGGCAAACTCTAACATCTTTATGTACCTCTGTCACATGGGGGTAGGATGGGGTGACTGATCAACACAACCCAGTACTCTGGATGAGCCCCGAAGATGGACTTGCTTCTCCTGTTACCTGACAATAAATTTTCCCCTCCTTTTCCACAGGTGGAGATTATTGTGACAGATATTTCACTCTTGAGGTTAAAAAGGGAAGAAAAGGTACATCTACTATCTGCTTGTTGCATCTGCCCTGCTGCCTATGCTGCTTGCATGTGTTCCACTTTAATTTCTGTCCAAGTGATTGCAGAATGGTGTAGGAAAAGTATCCCTCAATGGGTGAAGGAACAAAGCAGTTCTTCCAAGGAATCTTCAGAAGAGCATTGCTGAGTACCTCCAGTAAAGTTTCCCAGAGATCTTGCTGGAGGATTCCAATGAAATCTCAGTGTGCAGCTTTTCTCCCTTCTACTGTATTGCTGAGCAGCATGGGGAAATGCCCAGCACACAGAAACAAAGCCAGCCATGTATATTTATTTGCCCCCAGCCCACCTCCAGATTTCACAAGGCAAAACCACTTACCCAGGTTCTACTCTCCTGCTTCTTGGTTGCTGTCAAGCAATAGCTGAGACTAGCTAGGTGCCTCTAGAGTGGAGAAAAGCTTCTGACTGCACAGGCAGTAGGCAACTATCCATGGACTCCACTTCATCTTCTGCCTCCATCTCTTCATCCATGACTTCCTCTTCTGGTATAGGTCTACTTTGCTTCATCTCCAGCCTAGCCAAAGTGCCCCTGGTGCTCTTGGAGGTAGAGGTGGAATAGCCACCAGTAATAATATCCAACTCCTTATAAGATTGGTAGGCCTGGGGCAGCACCAAAGTGATAAGTTGCCTCCTTCACACGCTGGTATGAATGTCTCAGCTCCTTTACCTTTGCTCTTCACTGTAGTACCCCCCGATCATAGCCCTTTGTCAACATGCTGCCAAATTCTGGCTGTAGGTATTGATATTCCTCTATATGGAGCACACCTGGGACTAGCCTCATCCCTCCAAATACTGATGACATCCAGCAGTTCTGCTTTGCTTCAAATGGAAGAGCATTTGCTGCATGAATCTGCTATGAGCAGCTGGAAAGATGCAATGTGAGTACCTCACATTGAGCAAACATAATGGGGAATTTCAAAATTCTCAAGGTTTTAAAGGAGGAGGGGAAGAAGGATGTTTACAGACTTTTTTTTGTATTTTGTTTTCCTCTCATGAGGTAAAAACCAAGTACTGTCAAGAGTTTCACAGTGCAAATTCAGCAGCTGCAGAAACGTACTAATGAAGTTAGCCATTGCTGAACAGGTAGTAAATTTGCAATGCACACATATCTGTCCACAAACATACAGTGCTAAATCAAGATATCTGTTCATTTTATATGTATTAACAATTACATAATTATTTACCGTTCCATTGAAGAGGAGAAATTTCCACTGTAAATATACGTGTCAATAATTAATCTGACTGGGAGGTTTTTGTCTCTGAGCATCTGACCTAATCCGCAACTGACTTCTCCTACTCCCATTGAAGACTTGAGATTCTGAATGACGATAAGTTGAATTTCAAGTGCTTGCTGTACTTGTGACTAAATGATGGGGAAGGAGTTATATAAAGAGGTCAGCAGTGGAAATATCTTTCTTTTTCCCCATAGAAAACCATTGCAGGCAAAAATAGGAAAAAAATATAACTTGGAGTTATGAAGCTCAATACATGTATTTGCTGTTCACAAACAGAGGCCCTGATCACTCCATAGAGCTATTTGGGTGGATCTTTCCCTGCAACCCCAGAAGTGGGGAGTTTGCAATAGCTGTACATGAAGCCCTTGCCTGCCACATGAAATCCACATCTTGAGGGGAGAATTGTACCACAGTATGCCAGTGGGGGAGAATTTACCTTTAATGCCTTACCTTGGGTTTACCACAGGAAAGGATGGTTTGCCCCATAGCACCGGAGAGATGCTAGATAAGGAGCTGATAATGGGTGAACATGATACAGTGAGAGGGGAGCAGGGAACACAGTGCATATGGAGAGAGTGTGTGACACATAATGTAGTGAGATACTCACGCTGAGTGAGTAATTCAATCTGCTTCAGAGGGCCTGCACTAATTAAACTCTGTCTGAAAGGTAGTGCAGGGCAAGCCTAAGGTAATTGTATGCTAAAACACAGAAAGCATGATGTATACAAATGGAGTACTAGTGTGTATACTGTGGTGTTGTAGGAAACTAGCAGACCATTTAAGACATATATAATATAGTGGAATTCTAATATTTGCAAGTCAATCAAGTTATAATTGGCTCGAGTAGGTATCTCAGCAAGCTTTTACTGTTTTTTCATTTTAAACGGTAGCTAATTTCCACTGACAGAGGAAAGATTTTTTTTCTGGCCTTTGACAGCATCAAATAAAAGGAAGAGTCTGGTTTACAGGACTGCTGATGAGAAAGTGGGAAGGAGCTACCTCTCACTTGTTCAAATCCAAGCCCTGGTAAGGAGGAAAAGCTGTGAGCATTCAGGAACTCTTGGCTTATCCTTGTGAAATGAGCAGAGAACACCAGCCCCATCCGGTTCCTTCCTGATTTGATATGGAAATCCCAAATACCTGAGTTTCAACTGTAATCATAGGTGGCTTTCTGAGCAGAGGCCAGTGATTTCATGATCCTCTTGTTCCATATGTGATCCCTGCAAGGATATGGATTATAAACAAGGACTGGACTCTGAAGCTCAGAAAGGTTTAAAGAGATGGCTACAGGGCTCCTCGGAGGGTGATAAAAGGAAGGGTGAAAGCAGTGTGTATCTTCTTCCCTTCTGGCTGGTTAAAACAGTGGAAGCCTCTGCAGGAATATTGCCTAGTCATTTTCCACATGCTTTTCCTTTTGTTTTTGTGTTACTTTGGATAAAAGGAGCAAGTTTAGGAGCTTTAATTCCATTATTTGGCTATGGAAACAGCCCACCATCTTGTACTACCTTTCTAGGTACTTGTATGATGTTCACTCCTTTATGAACAAAGTATAGGGATGCTTCAACTTCTGCTACCTGTCTACCAGAGAATTTGGATGGTTAACTGTCAGACTTCGGGTGGCTTGTGAATGACACAGGATGGCTCCTCTCTTGTTTCTGTCTGTAGATTTGGTCACTTATGTTATACATACATTCGGCAGATTTCAAGTTTTATAATTTATATGATTAGTCAACATTTAAGCATTTTAACCATATAAATTTTCACAGTTGTGTATACATATTGATATTAAAAATGTATTATTGTTATTGTTTTTTTAGTTATGGAAAATTAAGGCACAGTGGTCAAACAATAATTTTAATAAAAAGCAAGCAGTCCTGTACCATTAACAATTTTTATTAGGTAATGTGAGTAATCTGATGAAATGGATCATACTCATGAAAGCTCATTCCCTAATAAATAAAATTGTTAGTGTTTAAGGTGAATCTCAGGAGACTGAAGGCTAAAAGCAAGACCTCTATGACCTCATTCATGGAGCTCCAGTGCACAGATAGCAACATGGTTACTGCTTTTTCTCTTGCAGCCCTTCAGACAAATCTTAAGTGCCTTTGCTGAAGCATACAAGAATCTCAGCCTCACACTGAACTTCAAAAAGACCAAGGTGCTCCACCAACCCTCGCCAACAGGACAGTCTCATGTACCTTCTATTGAAGTCAGTGGAGAACTGCTGGAAAATGTGGAGCACTTCCCATACTTTGGAAGTCATCTTTACACTGAAGTCAACTTTGATATGGAAATCCAGCATCATCTGAGCCATGCAAGCTCTGCTTTTACCCGCCTAAGACAAAGTATTTTGAGACCCAGGACAATTATTCCAAGACAAAGCTCCTTGTATACCATGCAGTGGTCGTTCCAACACTGCTGTACACAAGTGAAATCTGGACAACATGCAAGCATCACTTGAAGGCACTTGAACAGTATCATCAATGCTGCCTCAGGAGAATCCTCAATACCTCTTGGGTGGATAGGCACATGAACAGTAGCATGCTGGAAGAGTCGAACAAGACCAGCACTGAAGCCATTAGCATTCATCAACAACTTTGTTGGACTGGTCACGTGGTTCAGATGTCTGATCAGCACCTCCCAAAACAGATGCTCTTTTCTGAATTGGAGGAAGGACAAAGGAACGTTGGGAGCCAGCAGAAGCAATATAAGGACATTCTGAAGGCACACAGGGAAAAAGTGCAGCATCGGTATCAACTCTAGGAAGAACCTTGTCCAAGACCATCCCCAGCAGAGGATGGTAATCCATGAGGGGGTGGAGCAATTTGAGAGGTCCCCCCACAGTGAAGATGAAGAGAGGCGGAGAAGAAGAAAAGAGCAGCAAAAACTGTTCTACACCCCTCCAACAGCTACCAACACCTGTCTTTTCTGTGATAAGATCTGTGGCTCCACAATCGGGCTGATCAGCCATCAACAGACTCACAAATAGGAGAGTGACATGAAGACATCCTGCTTGTTAACAAGTGACCACCAAGACAGAGGACTGCTTGTTTTTTTTTGCGAAGCTACAAACTAACACAGCTACCCCTCTGAAATAATTTTAAGGACAGAAATTGTAATTAAAAAAAAGCTTTATAACTTTTAAAATACAAATTATCAACATCACGTGTCAACATATACAAATCTGCTAAATGAAATTCTAAGAAGTTTTCAAGCAGAACTTTTCTTTCTTTGCCTAATTCAATATTTTTATTGCTGGAAATATTTTTGAGTTTGTATATGTTTACAGTGAACTTATGTTTACCGGCAGTTACTGATTAAAAAAACAAATTCTGCCAAGCCTAGTCACAAGGTATTATTTCTGCCCCCTGATTGGATAACTGGAACTCTTTAAGCCATAGAATAATGAACCAGGATTAGTGTGTCTCTGATATAAACTTGCAGGATAATAGTCATTAATGCTAAGTCATGAATTTCAGTTTTCTGGATAAATGCAAATGAGATTCCATAAATATAGCTCATCAGACTCATGGCTGTGACTCAGATACATTCACAAATCAGTGATACTTAGGAAAAGAAGGAAACTGATTAAATTACAGAGACTGTCATCATGACACTGAGTGACAGCTTGAAAAGCTGATGTCAGAAACAGGTTGTTTTATTGTCATTTTTCCTGTGAACATCTCAAGTGATACAAGATTATACCCTCCATCTAGCCTGGTAAGTGCTTGTAAAATTACCCATGGCTGACAAAAGGTAGCCAGTAACTAGTGCATGCAGCTGAACCCAATTTAAAAGCATTTACAGAATGGGACAAACCTGTATTTAGTCCCACTGCAACACCTGTGGATAAGAGGTACTTAGAGCATATTTCTGCAAAAGATGCTGAATCTCTTTGTCCTGGCCTACAGCTTTGCAGTGACATTGTGCTCAGCATTGCTCCATCAACAGAGAAGAGTGCTGTCTCTCTCCCTGACACACACAAAATAGGTTGGTTATTTGTTTTACCATAGCACTTAAGAGCTCTATTCATGGAATAGGATCCCATTGTGCTGGGTGCTGTCTGAACAAGTAGATGGCCCCTGCCTCTAACAATTTTATATCCTGAGTAGGAGATGAGAGAGAACTAGACAGAAAGGCAAGTACAGGGACACAATTATTAGACAATATATAGCTCATTTTACTGTGTGGATCACAAAGTCCTATCTCTTCATGGGGCCTTATCACCTCCTTTTAGAACCTTAGGACCTTTGCATCCCATTATTAACTGTAGGGGATGCTTACACTGTAAGACTGTCTACACTGGAGGGTTTGGCTGACAAAAGTTGTGGAGCGTCCACACTAAAAATGCATTCTGTCGACATACCACTCCAAAACTCAGCACTTTTGTCAACAGCCATTTGCCTCCTCCCCATGAGGCAGAATGCCTTTCTCGACAGCATCTGTCAACAAAACAGCTGTGTGGATGCTCCGGTGGGGGTGGGCTTTGTCGATGGACAGGGCTTCCTGGTCACTGGCCAGCCCTGTCTGGTGTGCTTCTGACTGGCTGTTCTGTTGACAGAGCAGATTGACAGAGAGATCCACTTTCATGCGTGGCTGCAATCTGTTGATAGGAGTTTTAACTTCTGTTGACAAATTGCTCTTGTGTAAACATTGCCTAAAAGAAAGTGTTACGTATGACTGTAGTATGGGAAAACTTATCCATGCTATCTCTGATGGGTATCAATACCAGTGCAGACATGGGCTTCAGTATGGGCCAGCACCCAGAGTACAAACCTCCTGAGGATCGTTGGTATCTAGTCTAGCTGCTAACCTATGTGAGAGACCATGCCAGTGCATCTATGCTACTGTTGCTACCCAAAGCAGTGTTAATCTTGCTGTGATGGGTATGCTTACCTGTGCTATGGCCATGGCTGTCCCTAGGAGGGTCAGTATTCATAGCAACCCCCTTGCATCAGGCCCCACCCTTTCCCCTTCTCCACTCTACCTCTTCCCCCCCAAGTCTCTCCCCTGCTCCACCCTCTCTTGCCTCTACCTATCCTACCCATGCTGTGCTCCCTGCCACCCCCATTGCACTCCTTCCCCAAGTCCCTTCCCCAAAGCTATATGATGCAGGCATTACATGGACGGCCTGGCATGGATTGCTCCTGCCCACCCCTCCCGCTCATCACAGCAAAGGGAGATGGAGCAACCCAGAAGCATGCTCTGCTCCACTGCCCATGTCCTAGTACCCAGTGTTCCAATTCACCGTGGTAGGGGAAAGCAGAATGCCCTGACCCCAGCCTGCTCCCCTCTGCTCTCCTGTGTTGTGCATTGCCTGGGGGGAGTGGAGCCAGCTGGGGCTGGAGCTGGTTTGCTCCACTTCCTCCTGCTGCGGTTAAGTGGAGGGCAGCAAGCTGGGAGATGTAGAGTGGAGTGGAGCAGGCTGCTGGGTCACTGCAGCTCCCACCATCTCAGTGAGTGTGGGAGGGCCCAAAGTGCAGGGCCTAGGGTAGCCACCCCAAACCCTCCTATGGACAAGATAGCTCTGGCTATTATCATACCTCCACTTGCAGCGCTGCGAGCCTCTGAGTGGGAATGGATAATGCCCAGCATCCAGTGTGTAATTGTTGGGTGGGATTTTCAACAAATCCTAAGGGAGTGAAGCATCTATCTCACATGCAAATTAAATAGGAGCCATGCTCCTAACTTTCTGAAACCCCAGAGGAGATACACCAATGGCTGCGACTGTCAATTTCTTGCACTGTTCCACTCTCTCTTCTGGTTTCTTTGGCATCAGTTAACTGCCACTTCCAAGTTCTCTCACTGTTAACAAAAGTATGTGTGAGCATGTGCACATTTCCACAGCAGAAATAGTTGAAGCAGAAAATTTACAAAGCATGGTCCAAACCCAGACAGCTGAAATGAGATGCACTTTCTACTCCAATATCTGAAGTACAGGGAAGTGTGAGACAGCAGTTTCCTCAATTTTCAGGTGTTGTAACAGCCTTCTCAAAAATCAACAGAGAGAAACTGTTCCTAACCTTGGAAAAGAAAGAATTGTGCTATGTAGCAACCTGCTGTTAGCTCAAGAAAGGACACTGGTAATGAATAAACTTAGGGCTATCTTGGGAGGATCACACTTATGTATGATAGATACCTGACAGCCTGCCTTTTTCAAACTTGGGTATCTCTTGCATAGCTTGTTGTCCTAACAAAGTTATTTTGAATTAAGTGAAAGTAAATATGAATAAAAACATATCTGTCACTTTTCTTAAACTGTCAGTGGTAGCAATCTTCACAGCGCAGACACACACAGCTTGATGACAAAGTGGAACACCTATATGTACTTCTAATAGCAGAGTTCTGTTGTAGAGGCCACTGATAATGGGTCTCTGATGTAAGAGGGATTATGATACAGTCAAAACCAGGTGGTTTCTTTTGGATTTAATAAGCTTGCATCATTAGTGACACTAAAAAAGCTAAGGAATAAGTTTTTCAGACTTTCTGGAGAAGGCAGAAAATATTATAAACTTCAGTGTATGACAGAAATAGTAACCAAAAATGTGTAAATGTGTTACAAATATTGTAGGGGTGAAATTATCAAAAGCCAGTAGCAGTGGAATAGGAGAAATAATTACTTTCATCACCTCTTAATAATCATAATGATGGCTGCTGTCAGAAATGGAACAGACATGATTGAAATAACCTATTCTGATTTTCATGCCCCATACAAGATTGAGCTTTTGAATTTTGGTCAAAATTCTGACCTCTAACTAAGGCTTGCAAGAAGCATAATAAACCTCACATCTGTTCTTCAGTTTCATCATGAGCCACCTTCAAATCTCTGATCTAAACTATGGCAGAGGAAACTTTGCCTCTTTGAATAGGTCAATAAATGTCTTTGTCATAGTTCACCTATGTTTCTTTGTTCGTGATGAGCTGAAATACTTTGTGTCTTGGGGGATTGCAACTGCAGCATACACTTCAATATATATGCATCACTGGGTCTCTGTGTCCCCACAAACTCACCATCGGTTGCACCTGCCTCTGCATCCATCACCTTATGTGCTCCTACCCACCTTTTTATTTTCATCTGTAAACTCATCAAATGTGCAGTTGAAATAAGAGCTGTAAAACTTGCCCTTTTCCAGCTCCATTCTGAAATGTTGCTTTTCTGACTGCACAGAAGTTTAGGTTTTTAATGAGTTTTTCCTGGTCCAATCCTAGAGTCTCAACCCTCTCTTCATTCTCTTTGACTCCTTTCCTGCTTTGTATGCCGGTGATAACACTATCCTTCCACTAACCCTCTGCTTTCATGGCTTTTGCAATGTGTACTGTTCTGGTTCTCCTCCAAACTCATTGATTTGTGTTC
This sequence comes from Carettochelys insculpta, assembly GCF_033958435.1. Taxonomy (NCBI): domain Eukaryota; kingdom Metazoa; phylum Chordata; order Testudines; family Carettochelyidae; genus Carettochelys; species Carettochelys insculpta. Next base: position 181,749,274 of record NC_134139.1, on the reverse strand, counting down.
AGCAGGTCTATATCATTCTCTTTTGACACCTCCTGGGGATGTTGTCTACTTGCGTGATTTCACTACCATTTTATGCTGACTCACAAACCTAGCTTTCTACTCCTCCTTATCTTCCTCAATCCAACTACATATCACTGCATTTCATTCTAACATCCTGGTTGTCTTGCTTGAACTTAAAAGGAAACAAGGAAAACTTGAGCTCCTCCCTGGAGTTGCTTAGAAAATGAACTTTTTAAAATGAAAATATACAAACTGAAAGGTTTTCTGAAAACCAAGATCATCTCATTAAGAAATGATTCTGAAGCATCTTTTGCTTCCACTTAGAGCTGAGCAATTAATCCCCACCCACAGTTTAGTCACAGAATCAAGATGCTGAGAATTTCTTTTGACTAAACCATTTTCGTTTTAGTCTCTGTTTCATTACATTTAATTAAAAATCCTACTTTCCGTTAACCACCTACCACTCTGCCACCAAATAAAACCTAGTTTTGATGCAAAATGTTAGAACAACCTTTCTGCCAATCTTCCTGTCACCCTCTCCCTCATATTGCCATACTACCTGTTACTGAGGCCTGAATCCCAGGAATTGTATTTGACTTTTTCCTCTCTTACTCTGCATGTTCCAGAGGAAGCCAGTATTAAACATAAATGTGTTCTTCCCCCACTTTTTTTCTAAGATTCACCCTCTTTTTACTGTCCAGAGTGTTGATATTTGATATATGCATCTCCCATCTTGGTTCTTGTACCTTCTCCCTCTCTAGCTTTTCTTTGTGACAAGTCTTCTGTCCATGAACAATACAGCTGCTAAGATCATTTTCCCTGAGCACTCTGACCACATTACACCCTCTTGGCTGGTTTTACCACATCAAGTTCAAGCTTCTTGTGCTTATTTTCAAGAACCTCAATGACTCTGGCTGTCCTTACGTGTGTGCTCTTGTCTCTGACTAGCTCCCTTAGGCCTCTTCCACTTTTTTGCTAACAGTACTCCCCTTTATGCATGGCATGCCCTCTGTCAAAGGTCTACTCACCACTAAGGTGCCTCTTCCTGGCCACTCTGGGAGTGCCCTTTCTGCCACTCATTGTGTGCACTGCCACCTCTCTCATACTCCTTGCAACCCCACAGGTTCTCCCTTAATGCTTTGACCATCTGGTCAGGTCACTATGGTGTCCCCCTGCTCATGTTCCATGCCATCTGCCCCAGGAGTCTTCTAATTTACTTCCCAAACTCTACCACTTCCCCAGTGGTTGATGGGGGACTGGGGTCCACCTTCTACAGGCTCTAGTTCAGGGACCTCTAATTAGATGACAGGGTTTTCTTCATCTTAAACTTTGCTATCATCTTAAACCTGGGCATTTTCCCTAACCCTAGGTTTCCTTTCTCTCTCACGGTTAGAGAGTAGATGCACTGCAGACCCTAACTTAACTTAGGCACCCCATCGAAGTAGCCAGCAGAGAGTCTACACACATTTTTTTTCCCATTCTTCAAAGTTAACTTTGAAGTAGGAAGCCCATCTCTGAAGTCCTTACTCCATTTCTGGGAATGGAGTAGTGCCCTGCTTTGAAGTAGGGCATGTGTATTTGCTCTGCTTCGAAGTTGCTTACTTCAAGGTTGTACTTCGAAGTAAACAACTTTGAAGTTATTTTTGCTGTGTTGACACAGCCTTTCTATTGCAAGCTTCCTGGTTTAACATTAGTCATAGCTGTTCCCTGTCAGATAGGTTCTTTTATCATTCAGGATATTACTTAGTCACCTAATTTCTCTCCCTCCCCACCCTCGCCCCCCACTTTAGCCTCTCCATTTAACTGGCCTCACCTCAGCTCCATTAACCCCTTCTACTCTAGCATAGGATGAACACATCACACCCTCCTTAAGATAATCTTGTAAGATCACTAGCCATTTCTCCTCCAAATCTTTCCTGAAGACACCCATCTTCTACAATGCCTATACATTGAAGGTGGCTTCAGGAGATGGATGGATGTTTGATTTCATTTAAAATGGTTGAGAATTCCATTAGCTACCAACCTCCCTATAAGCCAATATTCTGCTAACAGGCCAATAGAATCAAGTGCCTTTGAGACAAAATCTGACCCAGAAGGAGTAGACATGACTAGATGCACAAGAGGAATTGACCTATTCATTAGTAGGTGACTTTTATTACATAGTCTGTTTTAATAGTACAGGAAGAGCCATGTTACCTGGCACTCAGATAACCAGCTGCCCAGCTAACCAACCGGAGTCAGCAGAGCAGGGTTGGCTGCCTGCTGTCTTGCTAGAGGGGCAGAGTAGGGCTGGCTGCCAACCCAGGGCTAGCGGAGAGAGCTGAGCTGGGCTGGCTGGGCTTGTATTATTGTTATTATCCAGCAATCCTGGTTCCCTGGGGATAACAGATAATAAAGCTTGTACTATAGGACCTCATTTTAATAATCTTTTGTGACTGCAGTAGATGATCTCTAACACAGGAATATATAATGATTGGTACCAAGCTGATAGTCGAAAAAAATCCTTTTATGTAATATGTTAATCTTCACATGACAAAAAATATATATATCCATATATATGATAGGCCTGCAAGCACATGGAGCAGCAAATTGCATAATGAATAGAAAATATGCTTATTTCAACCATGGTTATGTTTTTGTTTCTATTTTATGCTCATTTGTGCATGTTTTGTCTTGAAATGTCAATAAAACTGAGCAGTTTTTTAAAAACAAAATTTCATTAGGAAAATGAAATTTTTACTGATGGGAACCTGACATAACTTAAATTGGGTACAAACTGAGTTGGACTGAAAAAGTCTTTCAGATTAATGAATCAATAATACAGCACAAGCATGCAACTATATTGTCATTTAACCTTCTAGCTACTTAACGATTCTGTAGAATAGATGACTGAAACTCAGGTGAACATGATGTACTTTTAAGATCACATTTAAGGAGGTAATATCTGACACAGCATTGGAAAATGATTTCCAGTCTCCACTTAGCCGTACAGAGGGGTTTCTGGAATTGTGACAATTAGTCCCATTTGTCCCCACACCAGGCACGTCAGAGACTCACACAAATGATACAAATACACCTCACCTCCTTCAGCTGTTAATCTGATTGGTACTAAAAGCTTATTCACGTCACTTCTAACCATTTAAATTCCAGTTAGCTGATCCGAAATGGGGGAGAAATGGGTTTAAATTGCATTATTAACAATAGGTTAAGCCTGGTACTGCTGATTAAATCAATTTATCTGTCATAAAATCATAATAGGCACAGGCTGTATTTATCTGACAGAAAACATGTCATTGATAATGTTTTGTGCTGTTTTTAATGAGTCTGATTGTCATCTTCCAGCAGGGAGATTACAAAGGAAGCTGCGGGTCTGGATGAATGGAATCACTTATCAATTGGGTTGCCAGGCCTCTCAAGCACATGATAACAGCAGCAATAATGCATCAAATCAATGTGACAATGTATTTATATGGAGACTCCCTTGATTAGTTAGATGACTTGAAATTTTAATAAAATCAGATACAGGTTAGATATCATTTCCAAGATAATCATGCTCTGGATCAGCATGTTTGAGCACTGCATGGATCTAAAAATTTGGCTCCTCATTCATATCCCTATTAATTAATTTGTATCCAACCCCATGGTCTGCTCTCCACCTTTATGTGTATCCACATTCACATCCTCAGCAGCACGCTATTTCATTGTGTCTCTCAGGAGGGGTGTCTGCCTGCATGCTTGTGTATTGTGTAAGAAAGCTATGGCTTGATAAAAATGCACAATATTCTTAGTATTACTATTTTATTTTATACATCCACATTATTATAAAAAAAGGCATCAGAACAAATTCTCCTTTTCATAAAAATAACAAAACGAATGTCTCAAGTAAATAATGTTCAAAATCACAGACTAAACTATAAAATAAGAAAGCTCACTGCCTATTTAGCTATTTAACTTATGCCATACCTGATTTGCTGGAATTCATCTTATATGTATTTCTCAGGACAACTGATTTTCTTTGAACTATTACTGGGTAAAAGCATTAAATCATTTAGTTTCTGGCTTAAATGAAGTATAAGTCTCATTAATTGTAGGGACTGAGAAGCCTCTTACAGAGGGTGAACTTGATGCAGGGGTGGAATGCACAGACTGTTTTACTTGTGTTGTCTTCACAACTCCATCAGTTGCTCGTCTATGCCCTTGTCAGGGTGATACTGTATTGTCCCTTCCACAGTCGCTATTTGAATCCTCAGACTCTGTTGGGACCATTTTGTCTCCTTTGGTGATGGTGTCAAGATTCACTACAGAAATATGTTTCCTCTCTCTCTCCTCTTCAGTGAAAACTTTCATCCCTTTCATGGGTATAGGGAAACAGCCATTCTGTGCATAGGCTTAATTTCAAACGTCAGTGAGACATTGCAACCCATTGGATTGGGTTGATTTAGATTATCCTTATCAGCGATGGTAGAAGAATGGAGATGCTTTTTCAGTGCTCCATACCATATGGGTGCCAAGTGAGGGTGGGTTGTAATGAATGCTGAAGTATATCTTTCCCATCCTTGAAGGGTTGAAGGGACTCTATTAAGATACTCAAGATGTTGTCATCAATATTATCAATGTGCTGTGTAGCCCCCTTTTCTGTCAAAATGTCATATATTCTGTCCTACTACTCCTCAAATACCTTAAACACGAGTGGCTTGTTGTTCTACATGTTTTACACCTTCTTTCAGAGACTTCTACCATCTGCTTTGAAGTCCAGATCTCTTGAACTAAGTGATGAGATCTTGACATGCATGAATCAGTTTTGTCACTGTTTCCTCGTTCTGGTTTGCCGTTTGGTTGAATATGATATTTATAATGCATGTAGCTTAGCTTATTCAAACATATTGAAGGCTACAACCTTCCTTCATCAACAAAAACGATCAGGTAATGCCTATATATCAAATCCTCTGAGTGCCAATCCAAGTTCTCTGGAGGATTTGGTTTCCTGCTGTCAAATTGAGTCACACCACACACCTGTTGCACCATTCCAAACTGTATGTAACAAAAAATTACTCCCAAAATAGCAAGCTTCTTGTAGTCAGGGCATCCATTGATCCAGGGTAAACTCTCTTTACACTGTGCCAGGAATGATTTTCAGCTCTGTGGAGATTACTTCTGCCACAAGCTCAGCAAATAAGGTAATATTTTGGAATGTGGTATTAGTGAACATGCATCTATTTGACAATATTTGACACTTCTGTTAATCAAACACTGAGAACATACAAGGAATCCCTTCTGCTGACTACCTCAGAAGATCTCGTATCTGTTGCTATAAACAGCGATAACTCCTGTTGCGTACTAGTCTTTGTTTCTCATGTGATACTGACACATTTCATGGCAACTATTTCAGCAAACAATATCCTAATTCCAACCTACACTTAGGTTTAAGCTCGAAGTACTAGCTTTATGGCTAGTAAAAACAGACTTTAGTGCGTCTGACACATGCACTGTATCCAGCGGCAGTTTCTCTGTTTCCATCAAAATTAAATCTGAATATATTCCAAATTGCCTTTCATACAGGATGCAACTCCACTTCATTTTTCAAAATTTATTTCTCCATCAGCTTTTCAAACACAGTTTGGAATCCTCTCTTGAGACAACCTGTAACGAAGGGCAGAGAAGTGATGCAGAGATTAATTTTATTTGCACTGAAGGCCTGATATAAAAGCAAAGTGAACTTTCACTGGTATTAACTGAATCTGAATAATATCTACAGCCAATCTGCAGTCCACAAAGATGACAAACAATGTTATCACATCTGTAGATAAAGATATCTGCAGATATAAAGTGGATAAATGTAGACTTGCAGGGGTTGCATTTAACGATGATGATATTGCTGGGTAGATCATGTTCTAAGGCTATGTCTACACTAGAAAGTTTTGGCAACAAAACTGGCATTTTGTTGACAAAATCAGAAGTGTCCAGTTCCCAAGGTGTTCTGTCAACAGTAAATCAACAGAACACAGCATTTTTGTCAATAGTCTTATCCTGCTCCCCATGAGGCATAACACCTCTGTTGACAGATCTGTAGACAGAAGCCAATCTGGATGTTCTGGGAGTCTCCCTGTTGACAGACAGGGCTTCTGAGACACCAGGCAGCCTTGTCTGCTGTGCTTCCAGTTGGCCATTTTGTTGAGAGAGTGGCTGGGCAGACCAGCCACTCTCTGTTGGTTGACAGAGTGGTTCACTCTTGTGATCTGCTTGACAGTTTGGCCAAGATCTGTTAACAGAAGTTTTGTCAGACAATATCTTCTGCCAAAAACTTCTGTTGACTAATACCTGTAATCTAGACATAGCCTAAATACACACATTTCTTCTGAAGAAAATACAACCTAGTCTTATCCTTGCTGATATCCCAGCCATATTCCACATTAGCCAATAAAGGAGTGCCACGTTTGTAAATTTACTCACTGTATTCATTACTTTTATTCATTTTTAATTCATGCAATATTGTGTGTTATTTGTGTTCTTCCCTGGAGACAGGTTCATTTCAGTGGTGGATGAAGTGCTCTTTCACTTTAGATCCTGCTTATTCCCACAGTGACCTCTAAAACTAGCTAGACGGATAGGCTGTGTCTACATTAAAGAGTTTTGTCAACAAAACTGGGGTTTTGCTGGCAAAATTCACAGTATGTCTACACACAAAGTGAGTTCTGTCAACAAAACTCAGCACTTCCATTGACAGTATTCTGCCTGTCCATGTTGAGGACTAATGCCTTTCACAGTTTCTGTCAACAAAAAAGCCGTTGAGACACTCCAAAGGGGGTCCCTCTGTTGATAGACAGGGCATCTGGTTCACCAGGAAGCTTTGTTTGCTTGAGCTTCCAGTTGGCTCTTTCGATCTGCTTGTGTGTGTGGACATGATCTGTCGACAGAAGAGCTTTTGCAACAGTAACTTCTGTAGACAAATTGCTGTAGTGTAGATGTAGCCGCACTGGGGAGCACACTGTGCCCACTGAAGGAGAAGAGAAGCAAAGGTGTCCCCTCCTTCCCAGATGAGGCAGCCTTTTTCTCAGTTTCCAGAGACCAGTCAAAGCACATTGATCCCATAGCCTGTTGAAGTAATGGGAATGAAAGATGTTCTGAAAGCTAAGAGATCAAGGAACTAAAGCATAAATTTTTAACAATGTGGTGTAATTAACCTTTGGACCAGTTTACCTAGGGTCATGTTAGAGTCTCCATTACTTGCAACTTTTAAATCACGATTGGATGTTTTAAAAAAAATATGTTTGAGCTCAAAAGGAATTATCTAGGAAGTTCTGTGGGTTTTGTTATGCAGCAGGTCAGACTAGATGATCACAAGGGTCCTCTCTGGCCTTGGAATCCATGAATCTATATGTTTTGTGCAGAGCCTCCAATGACATTTTTATGGTGTTGTGGACAAATGAAGGTTAATTAGTATTTGATTGGGCATTTTTGTGACACAACTTATTTCTCATTTCTGGTTTTTTTTTCTTTAGTGTTTTCTTTCCTCTTTTCCTCTTCCTTTATTCTGTGGTAATATCCCTTCCACGTTTACTTCTCCTCCAGGGTCTCATTGCCCCCACCCCACTGTTGCCTCATTCCTTGGCCCTACTGAGTCTCCTTTTCCATGTGCACTACACCCCACCACCACTTGTTTGCCTCACATGACCCCCTAACTCACTGATTATGAGCCTGGGGCCATAGCCTGGGCCCTTTCAGCAGATCCACAGCTGAAGCTTGGAGTCTCACTATCTCTTTTTAGGCAACAACCACAGAGCTGAATCCCTGAGCCCTGATGCCATTGAAGGGGAGCAGGGAGTTGTGGGAGCTGAAGCCCTGAGCCCTAGTGCTGGAGCTCGGCTGGAGCTGTAGTGACTCATGCTGAACCTGGGATCTATGGCTAAAACTCACAGCCCATGTGCAACAGCAGGGCTAAACCAATCCATAAGACCCAATGAAGTGCTGAAGCTGGCAGAGGCTGAAATTTTGTTCTCTATGGACTGACACACAAGACCCAGCACCCTGACTGAAAGGTTGGGGGCCAGATTTCTGGGTTAGCCCCTGGGGTGGTGGTCAGGCCTTGTGGTCCAGTTCTGGTTCTCTCACCAAACTCTTTGCATATGAAGGCTCTCTCCTGGGTTTCTGCTTTTGGCCTAGTAAGTCTGACATCAGCCTTGCAAATTTGCTCACTCCCTATGTCACGGCCTATCCTAGGCTTTATGAAAATTGTCATATAAATGTGAATATACATAACTTGAAGACATGTTAGACAAGAAGCATCATGTGACATATTTTAAGGTTATGATCTTCTGAATGCATATGTTCTATTTTCGTGCATGTATCATTCTTGTATGTGAAGTTATGAAGTGCAAATTTATGCCCATCTATAAAAAGGGGAATAAGAATAACCCAGGAAACTACAGGCCAGTCAGCTTAACTTCAGTGCCAGGAAAGATAAGGGAGCAGGTAATTAAAGAAATCATCTGCAAGCACTTGGAAGGTGGTAAGCTAATAGGAAACAGCCAGCATGGGTTTGTAAAGAATAAATCTTGTCAAACTAATCTGATAGCTTTCTTTGATAGGATAATGAGCCTTGTGGATAGGGGAGAAGTGGTAGATGTGGTATATCTAGACTTTAGTAAAGCATTTGATATGGTCTCTCATGACACTCTTATCAAAAAACTTGGCAAATACAATTTAGATGAGGCTACTATAAGGTGGGTGCATAACTGGCTGGATAACCGTACCCAGAGAGTAGTTCTTAATGGTTCTCAATCCTGCTGGAAAAGTATAACAAGTGGGGTTCCACAGGGATCTGTGTTAGGACCGGTTCTGTTCAATGTCTTCATCAATGAGTTAGATATTGGCATAGAAAGTACGTTTATTAAGTTTGCAGATGATACCAAGTCGGGAGGGATAGCAACTGCTTTGGAGGATAGGGTCATAATTCAAAATGATCTGGATAAAGTGGAGAAATGGTCTGAGGTAAGCAGAATGAAGTTTAATAAGGACAAATACAAAGTGCTCCACTTGGAAAGGAACAATCAGTTTCACGCATACAGAATGGGGAGAGACTGTCTAGGAACGACTACAGCAGAAAGGGATCTAGGGATTTTAGTGGACCACAAGCTAAATATGAGTCAACAGTGTGATGCTGTTGCAAAAAAAGCAAACATGATTCTGGGATGCATTAACAGGTGTGTTGTGAACAAGACACGAGAAGTCATTCTTCCGCTCTACTCTGTGCTGGTTAGGCCTCAGCTGGAGTATGGTGTCCAGTTCTGGGCACCGCAATTCAAAAAAGATGTTGAGAAACTAGAGACGGTCCAGAAAAGAGCAACAAGAATGGTTAAAGGTCTAGAGAATATGACCTATGAAAAAGGTTGAAAGAATTGGGCTTGTTTAGTTTAGAAAAGAGAAGATTGAGTGGAGATGTGATAGCGGTTTTCAGGTACTAAAAGGGAGTCATAAGGAGGAAGGAGAGAACTTGTTCTTCTTGGCCTCTGAGGATAGAACAAGAGGCAATGGGCTTAAATGGCAGCAAGGGAGGTTTAGGTTGGACATTAGGAAGAAGTTCCTAACTGTCAGGGCGGTCAAACAGTGGAATAAATTGCCAAGGGAGGTTGTGGAATCTCCATCATTGGAGATATTTAAGAACAGGTTAGACAGATGTCTATCAGGGATGGTTTCGATAGTACTTGGTCCTGCCATTGGGGTAGGGGGCTGGACTCGATGGGCTCTCGAGGTCCCTTCAAGTCCTAGTGTTCTGTGATTCTATGATTCTATGAAGAGCAAATATGAAGTGCAAATTTATTAGTCTAGAATTTCTAGTGAAAGCCATTAGTAGAGCTTAAGGACTTAATGCCCCATGCTCAAGGCAATGATTTGCAAATGGCTTCATGTTTCTTGTAAACCCAGACTGTGGAAGGTCCTACAAAGACATGTGGCCAGTCCACCTGATGTTGGACTGGTATGGATAATGGTATGGATCTCGTACTTTTCCATTCAAGGTGCGAGAAGTTAGAACTGAGCATAAAGAATTCCTGCTTTGGGCAAAGGGGTTATAAAGGTGGGAAATCAAACAATAGGGAGTGGGCCAAAGGCCAGAAGACTCCTGCTTACCACCCAATATGCCTGCTGGAAACATCTAAGAGTGACCAGGGGAGGGATCAGGCCCAAGGTTGGTGGCTGCCTAGCTTATGAAAAAAGATTATTAGAACTGCTGTTATAGTGAGAATTAGCAAGCCTCTTAGTATATTAGGCTTTGTTGGTGTATATTGTTTATTTTTCTTTTGCAGTTCACTTTCATGTGTTTTCACTTTCATTTACTTATAGGCTATCTTTTTATACTTAAAAAAACACTTGTTTATTGTTAAGCCCAACGTAAATAATTGTTACTCTGCAGGGTGCAGGAGCCACAGCAATGCATCTCTCTCTCTCTCTTTCATGGATAAAGACAGTGAATATTGTAAGATCTTTCTTTGTGTAAAATTTTTGTACAGAGTCAGATGAATTCATTTGTGGTTTTGGGCTCTTTTGTGGGTTGTGTTCGTAGGTTTTGTCAGGGTTCTATAGTTGGGCCTTTGCGGAGCTGTGATGGTCAGTGTCTCTGTTGTTTTGTTTTTGTTTTGTTTTTTTTTGTTGGTGGGGTGAACAGTTACCCCAACTCTGTGCTTTGGCTAAGGGAGACTAGTGGGTCCGGCCCCATGAGACAAGGTGATGGGGCACCCCAGAAAACAGGTAGACAAGCTCAGTCATGTGATCAGGACATCAGAAGACAGTCTCCAGGGACTTCTGTGATCAAGCTCATCATACTCTTTACTGGTTTCAAAGACACTATTTCAACAGGAGAAAGACAAGTTGCACAGCACTGGTGAAAAACTGCAAATGTAAACAATAAGATACAGATACGTTTTAATACAATCATCAGTTTCAAAACAATAAAACCCATAGGCCACGTCTACATTACAGAGACCACTCCAAAGAAACTCTTCTGGAAGATTCCTTTCGAAAGAGCATGTCCCCAGCCAGAAAAAAAAAAGCAGATCAAAAGAGCATCCATACAGTCCCCACTCTTTTGAAAGAAAAGGCCAGGGATTAAAAAATCAGGTTCCATGAGGACTGCTCTTTTGGGAAAAAAAAAAAAAAGGACTTGCAGAGCATCTACACGTTTTTTTTTCTTTCTGAAACATGAAAGGAAGAGCAATTTTGAAAGGAGTGCTGCATTCTTTCGATTTACTTTTGAAAGAATGTTTTTTGTGTGTAGATACTCAGCTGGATCTTTTTAAAATAGTCCCCTTCTTCTGAAAAATACTTCAAATGAACTTGCTAGTGTAGATGTAGTCATAGAGTGATGATACAAAAATTCCTTCAACAAGTGCAAGCAGCATAATGGCTGAATAACATCCAGGAGGAGATGTGAGTAAGAAACATAAAGCTGCTTTTAACCTTGCAAAATTTAGGAAATTCAAAGATAGCTGTTTGAATTTTAGTCTTTTTTTGCTCCAGAAGTTGAGATATATCTCAACCACAGTGTGTAATTTATGTACAAGTATTGTACAATGAAAGTTTGAAACCTCCATATTACAGAGGCATTTAATTACCAAACATGACATCTATAAGGATAAGCATATTTTGAGCAAAATGACAGGATCTGCTTGGTACTAAAGCAGTACTGAGATTCATAACTACAGCAGATGAAAAGATTTTAAGAACATCCTATATAATGTCATAGAAAATTACTAAAACAACAAAAAAATCACACCTGATTGCCGAGATTTTGATAATGCCATGCGTTATTGAAATAGCAAATGAAGTGTGTGGAGAGGAGAAGGTTGACGTATTAACAAAAATAACCATGCCAAATGCTGCTGTCAGGCAACAGATCATTTCTATGTCAGAAGACCTACTTTCTCAGTGTATTGATCAGCTGGGTGACGATGACTTTGTTATATGATTAGATGACTCCAGATACCTTTCAAAAATGTCCCTTTTACTTTTCTATGCTTGATATATGGTCGATAAGGAAGTAAAGACAGACATTTTGTTTTTCAAAGAGCTCAAGACAGCAACAAAGTCAGATGACATTTTCAACTTATTAGTTGATTTTATGATTCCAGCAGAAATCTGCTAAATTAATTACCTTGAGGTTTCCACTGACGGAGCAGTAGCAATGGATGGAAAGCAGGCTGGTGTTGTGTAAAAAATAAAAGCTGTTGCAAGTCACGCTATTTGGACATGCAGCTTTTTACATCAAGAAACACTTGCTGCAAACAATATTGAACAAGTTTTTCACAGTGTTCTGAGTACAGCAGTAACACTTGCTAATTTTATTCAGTTCAGAGCAACAAACTCCAGGTGTCTTGCTGCACTTTGTCAGGAGATGGGTAAAGAGAAATATTCCTTGCTCATGCATACAGAAGTCAGATGGCTATCTTGAGGTAGAATATTTACCAACGTCTTTAATCTCAAGGAAGAGTTATATGTCGTAGTTGATAAGAAAACTGAATTTGCCAAATGCTGAAAGATGATGTATAACTGGCAAAACTGGATTTCTTTGCAGACATACCCTGTAAAATTAATAAGCTGAATAAAACTGTGCAAGGTGGGAACACTAATTTTATTGCCCTGCATGAAAGAATTGAGGCACTCAGCACAGGAAAGTGTGTGTCTATAGAGAAACTATTGATATGTTTGAGCTCTTACATTCTTTCATTCAGGAATGAAACACTGACTTTGACATACAGACATCTCAGCTAGCAGCATATGTCAGGTTGACTTACAAATTTAATTCTTATTTTCCTGAGCTCACAATGAAACAAGCTTCCACACATGTGGTCTACAAACCCTTTTAGTGAGAACACTGAAGCTAAACTTTCATTGTTCCATCAAAATTGTTAGAAGAGCTCATTGACATTTCATGAGACAGCTCCCTCAAAGGTTCAAAGAAATGCTGCTGGAAACACTTTGGTGTGAGCGTTCCAATGAACACTTCACTGCTTCTTCTGCTGTGCTGAAAGTTTTGATTCTCGTTAGTACCACCTCCTTATGTGAAGCTGGATTTTCAGCCATGGTGTCAATGAAAACAAACTGAACCAAGATGAACACTGACCATGATATGTACATGTGCTTGTTACACATACCCCCATGTCTTGAAAGAATTGTTCAGCAGCAAGAACTACAACTTTCACACTGATTAAATATAAATCATTTTATTTTGGGGCTTACATTGTCCTTTTTATATATTGTGTGTTAGTTTAACTGTATAGCAACCCATTTGATACAGCTCTTAATCTGTGGGATATGCAGAAAAAACACTTGTGGCACAAGTTGGCCTTGGAGCTCTTGTACCATTGTTATGGGGTCTCAGAAGGAAAAAGCTTGGAAACCCCAATGTAATTTACAGAGGGTTAAAACAGCTGTTTCCAGCCTATGCTCAGGAAGTAAGTCACAGTTTTAGAGATTTTTTTCCCTCTTTTTATAGGATAGATTTCTAGCTTGGACATGAAATGAATTAAAGAGCTTGAGGCATAACCCCTTTTATATGTCTTCTTCATACTTTCTCAGCACATCAAATATTTTGTTCCTTCACTCAGTGAGCTTCCTCCAGCATTATCCCCGGCCAGTCACAGTATCCCTGAAAAATAATCAGGGAGGTAAGGCTATGCCAGGTGTAGGATCCCTCTCACATTTACAAGATTTTTAGATTTCCAGGCAATGGGTTTGCATAAAGAAAAAAAAAAGACGGACATATGTCCAGGTTTCTACGTGGAAAGGTACTAGCTGGGGATATTGGAGAGGAAAGTTGAGGGGGGAAGAGTTTTCCCGAGAAGGCCACCCAGTAGTGCATAGCCAATCCACACAGGACTGCCTGTGGTAGACCTTGCTGCCCCAGCTGAGGCTTGTATGGCTAGTTGGTATCCCACATGACAAGCCCCACATAAGCTAACGTCCCACGGAGGCTGGTGAGAGTTTTGTCTCTGTGAGAGCAGTAGGATTTTAAAGATTTTGATGTTCAGTGGTGAAGGTGATGGCTAACTACAGAATTGTACCATAGATTGAAACGAAATGTGCTCAGTCAAATACCAGCACAAAAAAGAACATTTGTCGTTAGCACCTTGTTGTTTAAACAGACGTGACCTGCAGTGTATAATCTTCTGGTGCAATAGCCATGAGTTCCTGCCTGTACTTATGTGTGGAGACACCACCAGACTTGAGTTTAGGAGACCTGGTTCCATTCCCTGGTCAGCCACTGAGTCATTGTGTAACCTTGTGTTTTATCTTTGTATTCTGGTTTCCTAATGCATAGAGTTAGGGGTAATAACATGTATCCATCTTTTGTAAAGTGTTTGGAGCTCTCTGGATAAAGGTACTTCTACTCAGTTCTCTCATTCTGTAGAGCACAACTAGATAGCCTGCATTCATGGTCATTAAATTCTTCAAAATTTCTTTATGTTGAATTGAAAATATTGTGATCATGGTGCTCAAGAGATTACAGTATTACCGCTGTAGTGAACGGGACCAGTACTGGCTATTTGGGTCATGCAGTTTGCAAAACTACTTGTATTGTTTCCATTAAAAGCTTTTACCTAACAAGTCACTGAACATCTGTAGTGAAGACACCACTGCCACTCCTCAGAGTAACCTATTTAGTGTCCCAGCCGCTACACGTAAAATCCTTTTCATTTTGTTAAACCAAGCTTTTCCCTCTTCACAGGTAAACACTATTAATTCTTACATTTTATTTCAATGAAGTTTTCTTTTGTTTTTAAAGACAATGATTTGTCTTCTGAGTCTTCACTGTTCTTCACTCCATAAATCAGATTCTCAGCTAGTGCTAATTGGCATAGTTAGCAGCAATGGAGATATGCAATTTTTTACTATCTGTATTGTGGTTATGCCTAGAAGCCCCAGTCACAGGACAAAATATCCCTGTGCAGGGCACAGTACAAATACAGAGCTAAAATATAGTGTCTCCCCCCAACAGGTTAAAATCAAACTAATTTACACCATCTCAATGCTGTAACTCAGCTCCCTCGATCTTTTCATGTATGCTTTTGTGTTGTCATTCTTCTGTGATTGTTTCCATTTATCAGGTGTTATTCCATAGGGTTTTAGAGTGTGGGGGACAGAAATTCACTGGTGTTGTCATGCCAGGCCAATGTAGGGTGAACCACTAGAGAACCACTAGAGACCGAGTTTTACATGTGAACAACAAGAAGTCCTGTGGCACCTTATAGACTAACAGATATTTTGGAGCATAAGCTTTCGTGGGCAAAGACCCACTTCATCAGATGCATGAGGTGTGGGGGGGGGCAGTTCAGAGGGGTATTTAAAGAGTGGGGTCCCAGTAAAAGGGAGGGCCAGAGCTGACAACGTCTATTCAATCAGGGTGGAAAAGGCCCATTATCAGCAGTATGCATCAAAAGAGTCAGAGTCTAATGTTTTTTTCCTCTATTCATACATACTACTGATAATGAGCCTTTTTCACCCTGACTGAATAGACCTTGTCAGCTCTGGCCCTCCCTTTTACTGGGACTCCACTCTTTAAATACACCTCTGAACGCAGTCCCCCCCCCCCCCCCCGCCGCCTGATGCATCTGATGAAGCAGATGTTTGCCCACGAAAGCTTATGCTCCAAAATATCTGTTAGTCTATAAGGTGCCACAGGACTTCTTGTTGTTCTCGAAGATACAGACTAACACGACTACCTCTCCCATACAGTTTTACATGTGATCATCTTATAGGGCTATTGTCAGAATGGGCATCATGGCATAAACTCATATTTAGTTTGCTACCCACAATCATACATGGATGTTTCTCTCTCCTCCCCTTTTCCAGGTAACTATTTCCTCTCATTTTCTCATTGTAAATCAAGCCAGCAGCTCTCTTTCACATGTACAGATAACCCCCATTTCGTTCCACCAATATCAGTAGCCATCCAACTTCTTTAAAAACCAGCATAATTATTTTGAAAAAAAAAACCCAGACCCTAAATGTGATTTCTTCATAAATAAACTTTCCTTGCCAGTTATATGTATCTCCATCTTCTCCCCTAAACCACCATAGAGAAACCATAGCACAGTTTTGTGGATGTTGTGCTGCTATACAGCAATGTCTTTGCCATAACTTTGGCCTTAAACTGCTATAATGCTGAGTTATCAAAGTTACTTTTTAATAACTTTTTTGCATTCTAATTATTTCTGTGACAGACTGTTGGTTAGATATAGGAATCAAATGACTACTGTAGAGAATACGTACTATCATTTGCATTTAAAAATGATATTTAATTATCAAGACAATTCTAGACTAAATGAAAAAAATTAGTCAAGGAGACATTTTCTATATAGATTACCAATGTCTGTGTTTTTTAAAACATATAAATTGTGACATGATCCAGGGACCTTTGAAACCACACCCATTATTTTGCATCTGACATTGTACACCATCTGCATAATGAAAGAGCAGAGGCTTTAATGGTTCTTGAAACACATTTTAGTGCATAGATAGGCAAGTGCTTTCTTTTGTTCACTAGACAGATGGCAAGCTAGCAAATGTCCCAGACTTCAAACATTATTTGCTTTGGATCTTGTCTTGATTTTGTTCTGTTTTGTTATCTTGGCAATATCTGGCATCAAAAAATCTCTAGTCTTTAAAAATAGCAGCCTAAAGTATAGATGACCATACTCAGCTTTCCAGACCCTGTGTTGTTGTAGTAGTGGAGCTGAAAGCAGAATGTAGTCCATAGTTTCTGAAAGGATGTTACTTTCAGTAGCCTCTGTGATGGGGTACAGTTACAGAAGACTTGTAAGATGTTCCCCGGTGTGCTGTGGCCACTGGCCCCCCAACACACAGCAGCAGCATGGAGCACCCATCCCTCACCCCCATGGCAGGGCAGCATGCGCCAGGGGACCCTGCAGCTTAACCCCTGCAGGGACCGTGGCTAGAGCATGGGAAGCCAGTCCCTTCCCACTGCACAGCAGCATGGGCTGGGGCCTGCTGCTGGAGCACCTTACCCTTTGCGGCTGATGAGGAGTGCAGCAGAACAGGTGGCCAGAGCACCATGAGCCAGCCTCCCCGTCCTCCCCTCACAGCAGCACAGCACATGGCCTGAGCTATTGGAAGCATGGAGCAGGTTGCACTGGTGAAGGTGGTGCTCTGGGGGCCGGGATGCCCAGGGCTTCTGGGAGGGGAGCGTTGGCACACAGCACACACCGCAGATGGCAAAGGGATCCCCTCTCTTATCTGGAATCTTTTAATATCCGGCAACTGCCTGGTCCCGAGGCTGCCGGATATGAAAGAGTTTACGATATGTTTTTTAAAATAAATAACTGCCAAGCCCCACATAGCTAAGATAACGCACTGGGCAGTGATAGGAAGGGGTATTATTTTTCCTGACTGAATCAGGGTGCATAATGGCCTTTGGCTGATTTCACAAAATAGGGCTGCTTTTGATGTGACAACAGGCACCAGGTGTGATTTGTCACGATTACAGACATTACTGTTTTTTTGGAGAGAGAGAGATCCAGTTTAATATTGCTTCATGCAACGAGAATCCAGAAGTGCTTTTCCCCTGCGGCTTCCTAGACCCTTCTGTTCCTTAGCTTAGCAAATTTTCCAGTGTGTCTTTAGATTATAATTAATATGGCAGATGAATTGGAAAATTCGGGCGGCGGGAAGGGAGAGGGAGAGGGAGGAGAGTAGAGTAAGTGGTGTTTTTCAGCCTATTGACATTTGACCTCTTTCTGTCTAGTCCCTTTTATGCCCATCTTCCTCTGAGCTGTCATTCACAGTGATTTGCTCTAACTATGGCAGGAACATGCAGCTCTTTGCAACATGTTCCAGGGACAACTCACCAAATAAGTCTGAGATTGCTAGAGGATTGTGTGTACAATCCAGTAAACCCTCTTCACTTGAAATGGTATCCCCCACCTGCAGTTCAAAATGAAATCAACCTCCTCATTGATCCCAGCAGTTGGCCTGTGACATAATCAAGTTAGGCATCCTGTACCTGTTTGAATATCTAAATTAATCACAACACCACAGCATCAGAAATACCTCGGCTTTTGTGCTGAGTTGTGTTGCCTTCACGTACCTGGGATCAATGCAGCATGGAAGATGGGCCCATGGCTCATCCCATCAAGGAGGAAGGAAAGGGGACAAACTCAACCATCCCACGCGGTCCCATCAAACAAATATGTGGGGTGAAGCACTGCCAGGAAATCTTGGTGGAGTCTTCCTTCCTCACTACCCCTTCTCATGAGAGAGGGCAACCGGGCACCTAAGTCTGCTTTTTTGTCTGGGGCTGGGAAAGAGGAAAAGAGGGAGGACAAAAGACAGGTGTGCTTGCACACTGCCAGGGTGTTAGTATTCCTACAGCAGCTGCCAACTCAGCTTTAGTTACAGCAGGATATTTTCTGCTGTCACGCACCAGGGTGCAACTCTGAGGGAAACAGATGGGAGTTGCGCTGCGTGAGTGAGGTGAAAAATGGGTGTCAGTGACCAGCAGTGCTTCCTTTTATGTTATTAATCACCAAAGGACCTTAAAGATCAACGTTTGTGCTCCCCTGAACACTTATCAAATAGCAACTGACTCCACAAACAGCCTCCTGGAACTGAATGGAACTATGTGCTAAAAATAACTGCATCAGGCTCTAACCCCAAATGAACGACTAGGAAGCCACACTGTCAAAAGAGTAGTGTGCTGCTTACACCAGAGAAGGGATTTACAGTTAAGGATCTATCCAGGGAAATAGGGCAGTACAAATAACCAACCTCCTGTGCAGTCATATGAGATATATATAGAGAGAGATACACACCTCATAGAATTGGAAGGGACCTCAGGAGGTCATTGAGTCCAGTCCCCCGCCCTCTTGGCAGGACCAAGCACCATCCCTTTTTCTTTCTTCCTGCAGATCCCAGAATGGCCTCCTCCAGGAAGATAAGGACAACTAAAATGCCAGCTAAAATGCCTGTTGCTTTTGACAAGAAGCCAGATGGCTCTGGCAGTTACTGGAGAAAACTTTTCCCACCCTTTAGCATCTGGGTCTTCCCTGCCCACCTAAAAGATAGGAGAACAATAATCTGAGCAGGGAAAGAAATGCTACTATTTGGCTCATTATTTATATTAGTGTAGCCTAGTAATCCTACTCATGGACCAAGACCCAGTCGTGCTAGGTGCTGTGCAAACAGAGAACAAAAGAACAGGAGGGTTGCTATTTAGAATTGTCTTGTCTCATGGCAATCTAGTGTGGTGTGGGGTGTAATGTGAAATGGAACCTTAAAGCACAGCTGTGAAGATGATGATAAGATGATGAAAATAATTTTCCAGGAAACTACTGTTCAGGGCGAGTAATTGGTGGAGCATAACAATGAGTGAGAACCTCCAGGTTCAGGCCTAGGCTGAGAGGCTCAGATTGCAACCCCACCTTCAAATGAGCCAGAAAACGATATCTGGCATCATGTCCTGCCCAGGGCACTGAGCCAAGAGTCATGCTTTCAATGGCAAAATATCTAGCACCAACCTTGTGTGCACATAATTATCACAACTGCCAATCAGGTAACTGCATGTTTGTGTGTCTGACTCCACTTGACTCTATTTAGTATGTATGTGCAATCGTAACGGTGTGGGCAAATACCTGTGCAGTAACTCACGCACAAAGAAGGACAGTACCCTTATGCACAGGCCAGAGCCAGGCTTTAAATCATTAAAATCCCGCTTCAGCTGATCAGAGGGGCTGAACTCTTGTGCTCACTTTCTGCACAAAACCTTACTTCTCCCCACCTTTTGCCCTCTGTGCACGGACTGGCTATAACTGGTGAATCTGCATTCAGCCCTCATGGGATATCACCAAAATGAGTCAGGAGGAAGATGACAGCAGGGTCCTGCATCCATCTGTTCTGGCCCCTTGAGTTTGCCAGGGGACACTGATGGAAACAGAATGTATCATTTTTTAGGGGAAGTAAGAATGCATATGTTCCCTTGGGCCCTGGAGCCAAAGGCTGGCCTGAGTGCTAATCACACTACCCAGCTCATGGTATTTGTAATGAGATTTGAGATCCATGAATGAGTGTTGCAAAAGGAAGTAAAATCTCAGTGCAGTATTATAGTGTTATTGTGAATTATGCTGAAATTTTATAGTGTCAGTTTTTGGGATCCATTTCTTGCTTCCCACCTACCAGTCACTTCAGATCAACTGCCACAGTATATATTAAAAGTGAAATGGTGCTGTATGAGCTTTAATGCTAAGCTCCACCTGTCCCATGGAACATGTGTACCATGTAGACTGCTTTGTCACTATGGAAGTGTTGACAAGCAATAATCTGTTCCCATCGCTTGTTCGCTACTGATATGAACAGATTGTCATACAAACATTTTTAAATAGGTTTCTGGTGACAACATAGGCCACTTAGACATTATGATATTGTGCTTCCATCATCAGTCTGCAGAAGAGAGAACAGAGGTACAATCAAGTTTTCAAAAGAGACCAATGATTTTTGGGGTGCTATTTTTGAGACACCATAAAGGGAAATGCTCTGTCCTAGCTGACAGCACACTGGAAAGGAGCTGCGGAGATCTGGCTTCTCTTCACACCTTGTCCAATAAGGAGCGACCTTATGCAAGTCACTGTAATTCTCTGTGCCTCAGTTTCCCATTCTGTAACACAGGGATGATAATGCTCACCTCCTGTGTAAAACAGTTTGTGATCTACTAAAGAAAAGTGCTGTACAATAGCGACATAGGATTATTACATTATGATGAATAAAGGAACTTAATTTTCAGCACTTGTCACTTGAAAATTAGGCCCCTTTAGAGTGGCTGTAGAGACACAAAAACCAAGGAATCCCAAATCACCTCTTACCTCTGGAAATTTTAACCCAATATGCCCACTGATATACAGCCAAGGTTCAATTATCGAAAAACAAACCTTCTCTTGGGTGGAGGAGGGATGTGTTTTACTGTTTCCAGTAGCTAAGGTGTAATAATGGCTTCTGGTTACTACAGTTGTCACACATATGCAGAGCCCTGCCAAATTCACAGTGCAGAAGTAAAGGTGGCAATACCATAATCCCTCTAAAAGTAACTTACCAACCACCCCTGCAACTTCATTTTGGCTCAGGACCCCAATTTGGTGAACTCTGATCTCCTCCAGGAAATCTGTATAGTAGAGGGTGAAAGCACACAAAAGACCATATTTCACTGGGGCGGGGGGAGTCCAAACTTCATGGTCCCTGTCACATTTTTCATGGCTGTGAATGTGAAATCACCTGTTACAGTGCATAGCACTGGCTAGGAAACTAGTGTGTTACCATTGTCACGGTGTCTTTATGTGGCATTCTCAGTGTGGTAGTGCTGAAATACTTGACATTTGCTGCTCTGAGTATCTCAAAATATTCACTGTGCTGTGACTATTCAGGAATGGCTTTAGAAAGGAGGGTGTAGCTTAGTGACTCAGTCTCAAGCAAGGTTCTGGATTTAATATATAAAGACCTCAGCCTGCTTAATACCATGACAAACACATCATTGAAAAACTTGGTAGCTCTTCATCATAAATATAAAGAAGAAGGAAAACAGTTAAGTCTTTGTAAGGTAAGGTATTAAGTCAGGCTGTTATTTTAACTATACCCTCTGTTCTCTTCCCCTTTTGCTGGAGGGAGTCTTCAGAAGGGGTGAAAAAAACTTGCCTGATGGTCTATTAGAAGGTAATAGCTGTCCTAAAGGGGAAAAAGAGAAGTTAATTTGTATGAGATGGGTTACAGTTCTCATTGCTGCAGTTGAGGTCTGATCTCATTTTCTAGAAGGCATACTAAGACCTATGAGGAAGGGGAGAGAAAGGAACAGCAGCTTCTGTCTTGGGTGTTGATTCTCATTGCAACCTCCCCACTGGAGAAATACAGTCCCAGCACATGGCCATATTAACCACTTTGAGACCTGACAAATCTGTGCCAGTGTCATGCTGTTTAGGGCACTGCATTTATTTACTTTTCTAGTCACAAGCTCCCAGCACTGATACAAAAATATATTCAGTCTTGGCTAAGCCATTGTCTCTTTAGACATGAGGCACAAGGAAAAAATAGTAAAGTGAAGAAAAGGGGAAGGGAAAAGACTTTTGGGGGCAAGAGGAATAAATCTTCCATTCCAGGTGGTGCTGAAGATTCAATCACAGGCAGTGGAGGTGGTAGTGTTATCTCTCACTTTGGCCCACTCTGACCAGGATGTCTCCCAAGATTAGGACAAAGACAGTCCAGAGTCCCAGGAGATGGTGGGTCTGGCAGTCAGGATAGAAAAGCTCACTCCTTCCCCTTCTTTCAGTCTGCCAGTAACTCAATAGCCAGCTGTTTGCCCCACAGTCTCTTTCTGAGGATCCCAAAAGGGCAGTAGTGGATGGACTATCTCTCTCTCTTTACTTCCTCCACCAGGTACTTCTAATTTCCAACACACCTGGTCCACTGATTTCCAGTCATACACCTGTTTTTGATTTTGTTTACCAGGCATGATCTTAACACAACCTTTATGTTATATCAGAAGACCTCCTTGTTTAGACCAATTCTCTGTGTGTCCATTTTGCACCTTTTTTCCCTTAATATTTATTGTTATATGTTATCGTGGAAACTTTGATGAACTTTGACTCCTTACGGCTGAACTCAGAATTAGGGTAAAATTTTAGGCCCAGTTATCACCATAAAGGGCTCAACCACCCTGCCTGAAAAGGGGACAGTGGTTACAGAGTGCTCCTGGAATGGAAATTGGGCTTGCGCTATGGAAGGGGCTGAGAACCACTCTGCTAAGACAATCAACTGCAGCAGAGACATAATTGTATGTTGATGAGCCTCCAAGCAGAATTCAATGTGTCCCACCTCTCAAAAATGAAAAAGTGCCCTTATTCCCATTATTCTTCCTCACTGACAACACTCACTCCCATTTCTCTCTAAATGCTATTTCTGTCCTTCACTTCTACCCCTTGTGGCTCCACACCACACCTCTGTGGTGGCTTTCTCATTCCTCAATTACTCACCCTCCCTTATTGTTAGTTTCCCAAATCTTCACCCTTCCTTGGTGAATCTCCACTTTCTCTCCATATCTGGTGGCTGCCTACTTTCCTCACTTTTTTTCTCCTTATTTATTACCCACTTCCATTCTCCTCATCCTTTGTATTTCCCTGTGGATCCAGTCCAGTGTTGGTTCTCTGATGACAGGAATGGAGTGGAAAAGTAAAGATCCTCTAGCTGCCAGTCTAGCAAAGACATTGCTGCCACATATGTATTCCCAGAGAAAAGATGGTCGTTTCTCTACTGGGGCTGTTCCAGTGGCTGGCTGTACTAGTGGCTGCTGTGTCAAGCAGGGAAGGAAGGTCAGTGGTAGAGCTGGTTAGAAAGCTTTCTTCAAAAATGCTGATGCATTAAAAATGAAAATGCTGCATTGGAATATATCAATCTCAGTGATATTCCCATGGGCCTGGCTTCCTGCCAGCTCACCACCTGGCTCCTCAACAGCCCACCTGGCGGCTAATGGAAAACAAAGAACAGAGAAGTCCTGACAGCCCTGGCTTCAAAGCTTGTGGCTCCTTAGCACTGCTCCCAAGCAGCCAAACCAGGCATGCCCCAGCAGCCAGGCTCCTCAGGAGCTTGCCTGAGCAGCTGCAATGAGCCAGGGTGCTCCAGGATTTGCAGCACTCAGGGACTCCCCGACTCTCTAAGGAGTCACATGCTGGCATGGCCAGCTCCTCAGGGAGCCAGATGGCTCTTCCATGAAAAAGTTGGAGATTTCTTCTGTTCTTCTGCAGAATGGGACAATCCCCAAATCTCTGAATTTTTTGTGGAATGGAGAAGTCCTGTTCCTAATCAGAATTAATCAATAGACTTTAGAAAAAGACTTTTGCAACTTTCCCTTCTTCAGCATCACAGCAGCCTGGCTGCAGGAGTTCTGACGAGGTGTAGAATCTTTCCCCAGAGTACTTATTCCTTTGCCTTCGTCTGAAGTGTTTCTTCCCATTCATTTCCACTCCTCTCTCTGCTGCTTGGAATAGGCAATGCATGTAAGGAGTGTCAGCCTTAGAATTTCTCTCTCATGGTTCTTCTTTTATTGAATGGCTCATGTTGCAGTGACAGCAACTGCAGGGTTCCCCAGATTCGCAATGCGTGTGTACATTATCCCCAGGAAATGCGCTAACTCAAAAAATGGACTTAGAATTCATTAACAGGGAACAATATAAGGAAATTGTGCTTCTGTGTTGGTTCACTTGCTTAAAATGGGGCAAATGCCATTTCCAGAGTGCACAGGTGTGAGCCTTTTGCCTGCAACAACCCTCTTTATCTTATATCATGAACAAAGCAAGTTATTAAAGAACTTTAAACTATTAATATCTGTTTAGTTTATTAGTAGTGTCAACAATATTTCTCAGCAAGATTTAGTGAATGGTTTGGATTCCTAACTTAGATATATGATTTTGTTTTACTTTATATGCCTCATTTATATATTTATATTTTATTTATATATATTGTATTTATATGCAAATCAAGAAATGCTCTAACGATAACATCAAAGTTTTTTTTCAGGCATTTCTGTTTGCATTAATGTGGATCTACCCTCTCCTCCTACAATGAACACATCAGAAATTATCAGTAGGCAATGTTAAAATATTCAGGGTAAAACTGGCACAAGATAAGATGCTTAAAGATCTTCAGACACTAATTCACTGAAATACATCTTAAATAGTCCTCCCATTATTCAAACAGTTTTGCCTGCATGGCACTCACTCCTGATAAAATGAGACCATCTGCCCTGCCAAGTGCATATGCTTTAATAGTAAAAAATGAATAGTGCCCGGCATTTCTCTCACAAGCAACAGGGGAACTCACTTCCAGCTGCTTTAGTTTCTGCTAACAGCTGGATAAATACACTCCTGTAATAATAATACTTTCAGTAAGAAAATGATTACTCAGTAGCTCATGACCCAGATATATGTTGTCTGCTGTTGCTTATCTGAAAGCAGGTGAGGTATTTACCCAGTTACTTTGTAATAACTTGTAAACTCCTGTATATGGAGAATCTAAGAGAAAGGGATGGGGACTCTAATGAGAAAATGTTCTGAAGCCATAACTGGTACTTTTCCCCATGTGTACTATTCAATCTGCAGCACTTCTGTCATAGAGCTGAACTGGTGACAAAGGATGAGACTTACCATGTTATGCTTATAGAACATTAAAATAATAATAATTTAAAAAAACAAGAGTTCTGAGGCAAGTGGGATGTTGATCTTCCCTCTAAGGTCTTATGCGCCATATCCTCAGCAGAAATAAATTGTTCCATATAGTTAGATCTAGCCCTGTACCTTTCTCAGTGTTTCCAAGTACATCACAGTGCCTGCCCCTTCTTGACTAAACATATAACTGTCTCTAAATCACTGTCATCCCATGCGTAAATTTTCCTTTCTCAGCACAGTAGTAGAGCAAACAGCCCCTGTTCCCTCCAATCATATCACATGCAAAAAATCCTTAGACAATTTCAGTCTTGGTTGTTTTCTACTGATAACATGAAAGCTGCATCTTCTCTCTGCATCTAACACTAGAACCCACTTAAAGCACTGTGAAGAGTTATCCAAATATATCCAAGTATATTTACCATGTATGCATCATCTGGAGAGGTGAGAATATCTGCTAATATCTCCTTGGTCCTGTAGTTTCAAGCCTTTCAGAAACTGTAACCCACATAATTAGGAGCATATGTCCCTGTCTTTGTGACCTGCACTGGCTACCAGTTCATTTCCCAGCAAAGTATAAGAGGAGGTGTTAACCCATAAAGCCACAGATAATTGAGAAATCACTTCTATCCCTACCTGATGATGCATGTGTGACTTTTCTAATGTGGTTGAGCTTCAGCTAAATGGGAGAAAGCTGACAGCTGGGTGTTCTTAGTGAGGGGTGGTTGGCTGTGGAGCTCCTGTCCCTTCTTAGCTTGAGAACTGCTAGCTCTGAGGACTTACAGAACGGCTTTCTGTGTCCCTCTAGGCCTCCTCACATGGAGCAGAAGGATCAGAAGCAGAAGGTTATAGGGTAGTTGGTGGTCTTTGTATCTGAGAGATCTGTTACTGATTGTATTTGTGCCTAGAGTGTGTGTTAGCCACAACTGAAAAACTCAAGGAAATAAATGTCACTGGCCTCTAGTGAGTCACATTTTCCTTTCATTTCGCACTTTTCTGTGCATATTTGAAACTATCTCAGCACTTTAACACATGTGGGAGAATGTGACTGATGGAAAATATGGATGCCTGTCCATGTTTGTAATACAAGGCCATACCTCTGGGAATCCCCCTCAGTGGAGGAAGGGACTTCTAAGAGGCAACAACACTCTAGTTACTTTACCTCTCCTCAGAGAAGATTGCTGCCTTCAGCCTCTTCACTGAAGCCCCCTTCCACTCACTTGGAGCAGCACTTCCTCTGGTTCCCCCTTAGTGCTGGGAAAGTACAATCAACACATCCCCTCCCTATGTACTAATGATTTCCTTTTCCTCAACCCCAACTCTCAGTCAGGTGATATGTCTCAGATCTTCCATCTACAAACTGATAAACGACATGGCATGGAGATAGGGGAGAGCGGGAGCCAAAACATTCACACATATATCCAGGCATGGATGCAGCCACACAACACTTTAGGGAAATATCGTGTAGGATAAAATCACAAGCAGTGCTTATAATGTTAAAAAGTACAGCTGTAGGTTTAGTTTCTCAATGTATGCACATAAATCCATGAATAGTGATTATAAGTCTCTGAGAAATGTGCTTAAACATGATCATCAAGCAGGTATCCAAACTAGGTTTGCCTGCTGCTGTGGACAATAGAAAAAGTGCCTCCCAACAGTTTTCACACCCTGCACTCTGCTTTAGGTCTCAACTTAGCTGCCCAAATGTGATGGCACGTTTGGCTCCATCCACCCTGGCAGACCAAACTGTAGAGGAATTCCCTTGGGCTACAAACAGAATTTAAACTATATGTAAACATTGTTTTTAAACTTGGATGAAAGGTCATTCCAATTAGGGCAAAATGGCTTGTACCTGCTCCAATGCACTCTATGGCAAAACCCCTATTGATACACCAGGAATGGGGCTAGTCCTTAAAACACACTATACCCTTCCTTGAAAAAACAATTACACAGAAGTGTGTAGTAACATTCTTGGATTTACTGTACCCCATTTTTGAAAGAACCCTTCTTCCTGAAAAATAAGAGGAAGAAATGTGCTTCAAAAGCAGGGTTTCCTTTTGAATGAACCCCATCTACACTGTTTATTTGTATTGTTTTCCCTGAGAACAGCTTTTCTGGAACAGCAAGTGGCCACCATTATGAAAATGAGGTATGTGTATGTAAATCGGCCCTTTATTTGCATTTCCAATTGGCTGCAGGGGTGGTGCCCTTCTGAAAGGGGAATGTAGTGTAGCCACAGCCATAGTATATAAAATGGGAATGACAAATACAAATGAATACAGAAACTGAGTCCTACAATTTCTAGAACCAGATTAGAAAAGGAGCTTCAGGAAATAAGCACCTCAGTGGATTTAGTCTTGAATAAGCTTCCTGTTTTTTAATAATGGTTTGTTTTGGATATCAGACAGTAAGGCAGTTATAGGAATTTGTAAACATTTACCAGACCTCCTACATTTCTGTAAGATGTGTTTTTTGTCCTTCCTTAGAGATATATCTATCTCTAAAGTACACCAAATATCACAGCAGACACAAATGACATTTTCTGCAAGGTTGCTTTCAAATATGTAACAAATTTAATGAGCTATTTACGGTAATGGCTAAAAATGATAGAGCCATATACTCAATAGCTGACAGTTAACTGTTCGGTACTGCCTCACTATGTGAATGAATAAATGCTGAAAGGAAGGTTTTTGAACCCTTTGAAATCGACATGTATCATATCACCGTCCGTTGCTTGTTCTCATCCATGCAAATACATTTCTTTTGCATAGCAGACTAATGGCTAGCATCAGTTTCCCCATAAATGGCTTAGTTATCCTGAACATGGCAACTTACCTGCCACAGTGTGAATGCAAAGCAAACAGGGTCAGGAAGGAAATTATGATTCATTGGTTCCATCATATACAAGCCAGCCCTAGTCAAAAAACCAAATGCATTTAGTACTGAGTCAGAGTGGCGCCTCCTGAGTCAGTGTGTGTGTGCGTGCAGTGAAAGGAAATCCTATTTAAAGGTAAACCTTTCTAAAAAGCAGATTAGTCTCAGCAAGATTTCCTGTGACATGCAGGTGGAAGTATTTCTTTTTTCTTTCTTTTTTTTAAGTTATTTATGGAAGGGTGGGGGTGGCTTTCAGTGAGACATGAAAGGAGAGGTAAGGTTTGACAACTGTATTGTTCAACATGTTTCATGGTGGTTTTGCACATACAGGTTGGTGAATGGAAACTGTGTTTTAGCACAACAAAAGGGGATGTCATTTTTAAATGCCTCTTCACATTCAGGGAACAAAACGGTATGCACATTTCTTCATAGCCTACTAAAAATAAATGCAGCAGGGGAAAATGGAGGAACTTTTTTTTAACAGAACAATCTTCCTCCAATGGCTCTTCTTTAGAAGAATCTCTGCAGAAGATTACAATGGGCAAGAGATATACTTGAAAAAAAAAAAAAGAACCCAAGACTTTCAATTTAGCAGAAGCACATTAACCAGTAATGGGTTTATTTTTTTTTGTTTTGATTCCCCCCCCCCCCCCCCCCGTTTTAGATGTGCAAAATGAAATGCATGAAGCAAAAGTAAAATCACTGGCATTACATTTATAATAACAGATCTGGATCTGATCCAACATGCAATGAACTGACTCTATGGGAAGTTTGCCATTCTTATAGTGTTTCTTGTATCTGTAGTTCTGATACGACAAACAGAGCTCCAGATCCTGAAAATACCTAAGCTTGTTATGAGAATAAATAACACAAGTATGTAAAGACAGAATTAGGAAGGCCAAGATCAAACTAGCTAGAGGCACAAAGGGTAACAATAAAACATTCTATAAGTACATTGGAAGGAAGATCAAGGACAGCGTAGAGCTATTACTCAGTAGGGAGGCAGAGGAATAATAGAAAATGTGGAAATGGCAGAGGTGAAATGTCTTTGATTTGCTTTTTCACCAAGAAGATAGGTGGTGATTGGACATCTAACATAGGAGTTATCAGGGAAAATGAGATAGAATCAGAGACTAAAACAGGAAAAGAAAAAGTTAAAAATTGCTTAGACAAATTAGATGTCTTCAAGTCATCAGGCCCCGATGAAATGCATCCTAGAATATTCAAAGACCTGACTCAGGAGGTGTCTGAGCCATTAGCTGTTAGAGATTCCAGAAGACTGGAAAAGGGCAAATACAATGCTAAACTATAAAAAGGGAAATAGGGACAACCAGGGAACTACAGGCCAGTCAACTTAACTTCTGTACCCAGAAAAAAATGAAGCAGATAATTAAGCATTCAGTTTGTAAAGATTTGGAAGATGGCAAGTAACAATCAGCCTGGATTTATCAAAAAGAAATAGTGTCAAACCAACCTGATATCTTTTTTGACAGGGTAATGAGCCATTCCCAGAGAACAGTTGTTAATGGTGCACAATCATGCTGAAAGGGCATTATGAGTGGGGTCCTTCAGGGGCCGATTCTGGGTCTGGTTCTGTTTAATATCTTCATCGATGATTTAGATAATGGCAAAGAGAGCACACTTAAAGTCTGAGGATGATACCAAGCTAGGAAGAATTGCAAGTGCTTTGGAGGCTTGGATTAAAAGTCAGAAATATCTGGACAAACTGGAGAAGTGTTGTGAGGTAAATAGGATGAAATATGGATAAAAGCAAAGTACTCTACTTAGGAAGGAGCAATCAGTTGCATGTGTATAAAATGGAAAATGATTACCTATCAGGAAGTACTGTGGAAAGAGATCTGGGGAATCATATTGGACCACACACTAAATATGTCAGAAAGCAAAATTAAGCATCATTCTGGGGTATATTAGCAGGAGTGTTGTAAGCAACACATAAAAGCAGTTCTTGTGCTCTACTCAGAACTGATTAGACTTCAGCAGGAGTATTGTGTCCAGTTCTGGGCACCACATTTCAGGGAAGTTGTGGATAAGCTGAAGAAAGCCCAGAGAACCACAAAAAAAGTGAAGCAAAACAAAAATGTCAAGGAAACACGACACATGAGCCAAGGCTGAAAAAAAAAAATGTCCTTAGTCTGGAGAAGAGAAGACTGAGACAGGATATGACAACCATTTTCAAGTAGATAAAAGGTTGTTACAGGGAAGAGGGAGGAAAAAAACTGTTCTTAGTTTCTGGCTCAGTCTACTCTAGAGAGTTTTGTAGACAAAATTCATGGAGTGTCTACACACAAAATGTGTTTGTCCACAGAAACTGTTGACAAAAATGCTATATAGATGCTCCTGGACAAACGACGAGGATCAAAAGATCAATCTGCTTTTATGTGTAGAAGCGATCTGTCAACAGAAGTTTTGTGAGAACATCTCTTCTGACAGTAACTTCTGTGGACAGATGCTTCTAGTGTAGACATAGCCTCTGAGGATATAACAAGAAGCAATGGGTTTTAATTGCAGCAGGGGTGGTTTCAACTGGGCATGAGGAAAAGCATAGCTAAGCACTGGAACAAATTGTCTAGAGAAGTTGTGGGAATGTCCGTCATTGGAGATTTTTAAGAGCAATTAAATAAATACCTGTCAGGTATGGTCTAGATCATACTTAGTCCTGGCAAGCATAAAGGAGATTGGACCTGATAACCTCGTGAATTCTCTTCCTATCCTGCGATTCTATGATTCTGTGCCAGCAACTTACTTGTGTGATTTCATGATCTGGGCCATATTTTTTGGAATTTAGGCATGGACAAGAGAAGATCATTCGTCAGCACCATCAGCATTACCTTCTCTGAGATCACATTGCAAAAGATTGAGGGTATTGAAGATAGATTTTGAAGGCAGCGCGAACTAGTTTCTTGATGACCTTACTCAAGCATGGGAAGTTGGACATCATGTGGTAATTTGTGAGGTCTGCTGAATCAAGAGTACATTTCTTGAAAACAGACTTGATTGTGTTTGATCACTCATCACATGCAACACCAACTCAGCTGGCATTCAGGAAAGTTGTTAATTTTAAGACATCACGTAAGATTCCTTTCACTTTTCTTGTTGGATACTTTCTGTACACATGGTAAAAAAAACTGCTCTGGGAGTTTGTCAGCCCTTAACTAATATTAAAGTTATACAAGTCATTTTTCTTGCTTGGGGCAGCAATAAATTGACTAATCCTAAAAACAGGTTCATTTCAATGTAAGTTCTTTAATGTCTAAGCCCAGAAGCTGTACTACTTTAAATATGCTAGTATATTAAAAGTAGTACAGCCCTCTAGTGTGGATGCAGTTGTATTGCAATTAGCGTGGGAAGGAAGATAATCCCATACCAGTATGACTGTATCCACATTAGGGATTGGAACTCAGATTACTTTATTGGTTAAAAATCATCACACATCTACACAACATAGTCCCACAGATACAAATCTGTGTGCAGACCAGAATTTAATAAGAGTTTAATTTGGAGACAGAAAACCCGTCTATTTAATCCTCAAAATTCTTCAACACTACGGTGGTTGTATGATTAATACAAATCACAAGACAGAAGGAAAAGACCTTTTTTTGGATAAGCCAAACCTTTGGGTTTGGAGTCTCACTACAACACAGGGGATTCAGTCCTATTTCATCCATTGCAATGAATGAAAAATGTTTAGCTAAATCCCTTGCACCACTCTGAAAATCTCACCCTTTGGGATTATAATAAAAGGTTTGATTTTTTTTCTTAATAGCTTTGTGTGTGTGTATGTTGCGTGGCCTTGTCTGGGCTGTGTTTATTCACATCTGTGAAATTTCTGGCAAAGGAGAGTTAAGTATTTTTTACACATAAACACCCAGGAGGGATGGGATGAGTGAGTTTACATGCCTAGTGGAAAACCTTCAACTGAAGTAAATAAGTGAATTTGCCCGAAGGTGGTTGTGAAGATGATGTATACATGGAGAGGAACTTGGAATGGAATAGGCACAGCTGTTCCAAAGTTCAATTACAATGTTCAGAGCTAATGTTTCCAGGAGCCTACATGTTATTAAAGAAGAATACACAAGATATTTCAGAAAACTCCTATTTCTTTGTGTAGACAATAGAGACAAGGTAAGTGAGGGTGTTGAGTAAGGAAGCACACCTACAGAATGTTTGATTCCATACCTTGAGATGTATGCAGGGCTGCAGTATTTTCTGGACCCTTGAATAATACTAATAATACTATCTAGCTTTTACATAGTACTTTTTTATCTGTGGTTCTCAAAGCACTTTACAGAAGAGGTAAATATCACTATTCCCATTTTATATGGGGTATCTAAGGCGCAGAGAGACATTTAGCGGTCAAAGTTTAACTCTAAAGCACAGGGCAAATGTATGGGTTCATTTAATATTTTTGTCTTAGAAAAGCTGATGAACACTTTTGTACTTTTAGAAATTATTCTCTGTGTGATCCCTTTGCTGAACAATAGCAATTTTTATGGCTATGTCGGTTTCTTGTTGGGAGGGAAATTGGTGGCAAAGTTTCAGACATTTGCAAAGCCACATCCTGAAACATTTACTCACTTTAATTAGTACCTGACTTTTAAAATATTTAGACTGAAATAAGTTGGGCTTCTGTGGAGTACTGTAGTACTCACTGGGGGTGCAGGGGGGCAGCAGGGCAGGGATAGCAAAATCTGGCTCTTTCAGCATATACAAGGCCTGCTGACTTTAAACAGAGGTAGCTAAACAAAAGCAAAACCCCAGCTAAGATACCGCTGACTGTAATGCAGCTGTCAAGAAGCAGCTTCCCTTTTCTCACTTTTGATCTAAATCTCTTGTTTTTAGTTCCCTGTCTGTACTTTTTTCTTTCCATTTGAGAAACTCCTAAGCCTGCAGTCAGTAGCTATGGACCCTATGGAAATGAGTGGCCTTAGCACCAAGCACAAGTTAATTCAGGTGTGCCTAGACACACACTTTTCTTTTGTACAGCAGTTCTGGCATGCAAAGGAATCTGAGCTTTTCAACACAGGAACATTTATGAGCATACCTATTCCAGCATAATTATAGCCAGGAGTTTTTCTGTGGTGGTACATGCCGGTATGCGGTATCCACACCTCCCATCAGTGCTCCCCACAGCTGGGCTCCTGTGACCAGGGCTGGTGGTAGGTCTTCACATCTCAGATGGCTCCCAGCTGCAGAACTGGCAGGGGGTGAGTGGCGTGGAGCCGGCTGAGAACAGAAAAGGCACTGGTTATAGCTAGGTAGTGAAGATGGTATAATTCCCATGTGGTTTCGCTCATTCTTCATTGAGTGTCCATACCAGGAGTTATACTGACATAACTAGAATGGCATAACTGTACAAGTACAATTATTCTGATAAATTTCCCTCTGCAGAGGGAAACCACTTTGGTTAATCTTAGTGCTGAGGGTTGACTTTAGTAGCCCAAATGCAAAAGAAAGAGTGGAAGAGTGTTCTCAGTCTATGTTAGAGATAGCACTGAGAAGTTTTCTCATAATCAGACAGGCAGCACATTTATGCATTCTATGGTGATACTTATCCATATCTGCCAACTTGTCCACCAAAGTTTATTAGAATGGCAAGTGTAAGCTTAGCCAACAAGCAGCAGCAGTATTTCAGAGTTTCCAAATACACTGCAAACAATAAACCTCCTTGTGTGTGCTGTGTGATACAACCCTGTAGTGGTCAAGATGCTAAGAGAGCAAAACAGAAAAACCTGACACAAAGTTTTTCATAATATGGGACAGTGAGCTCTTTTATGAAAGAACAATGAGTGTTAATGGAAGCTGGTCACTTGCTCTATTAAAGGAACATTCCAGCAACATTTTTAAGCAGCTTCTTTCATTGTTTCCTTAAAAATTCATTATTTTAAGATAAGTTTAACAACAAAATATGTGGCCACTCGTGACCTTTGAATAAAAACAGTCTGGTAACTATAATGTGCTTGTGTGTGTGGAGGAGATGGTGGGGGAATAATAAACTACTTACATCAAGTTAGTCTCTTCTCACTTGTAATCAGTGTTAGTACCAACTTCTCTAAAACCAGAATTATAATGGAACATTAAGGAATCATTCAAATACTTCCATTCAGTGCTACCATCCTCTCCTACTCAGAGATCATCCACTGACTTCATCATTACAACAGATTTGCAATGGTAGGTTTCCAGTGAAGTGGGCTAGTTATTACAGAACATTCAGTTCTTCATTTTAGGACATAGTCACTACTGCATGTAAACTTCATGGCTATCCAATATGTTCTTACAGTCTAGGTTGCCAGCAGGAAATTTTAGCTGCAGGAGAATAAACAGCATTCTCCAATATAAGTAATGGGTAATGAACTGAAATATCTTGTGTATATCTTCCTGCTGACCTAAAATGATACAACAAAAGGTTCAAACAAACGGTTTCTTAAAAGGAATAAGTATATAAATTTGCTACACTGTCAGCTCAGGAGATTAAATAAATGACGAATAAGCAATGCTCCAGTTCTTTGATTCAGCCCATATTTATTTTAATGGAATCAGAGCTACTTTTGTTTTAGCATGGCCAGGCAATATCAACGCTTTCATAGACTCAAAGACCAGAAGGGACCACTGTGATCTTTTAGTAAGACCACAGAAGTTCCCTGAAATATTCCCTGTTTGAAGTGTAGCATATCTTTAGAAAAACATTCAATCTTGATTTTTAAATGGTCAGAGAGAGAGAATCAACAACAACACTTGGCAAATCATTCCAGTGACAAATTATTTGAGCCGTTAAAAAGTTAACAACATATTTCCAGTCTGCATTTGTCTGGCTTGAAATTCAAGCCATTGAGATCTTGTATTGTTTTTGTGTGTTAGATTAAAGAGTGCCCCCATCAGATGTCATCTCCTGTTGTAGGTGTTTGTAGACCATGATCAAATCACTACTTAACCTGCTCTTTATTAAGCTAAACAAACAGAACTTCTTGAGTCTACCATAATAAGGCATGTTTCCCAGTCCCTTAATCATTCTCAGAGCTAGTCTCTGAACCCTCGCCAATTTTTCAACATCCTTCTTAAACTGTGAATGCCAGACCTAGACATAATATTTAAGTAGCAGTAGAATAAGTGCTAAATACCAATGTACAACTTCTTTCCTCTTTCTTGAGGTTCCTATTTATGCATCCCAGGATCACATTAACTCTTTTTGACCACAACATTGAATTGTGACCTTACTTTTCACTTGTATGGGCAGCCCGTATAAAAGGCTTGGGAAGGCTAAGCCTCTCTAGAATTAAAAAGGTTGACTTTGCTGGATGTGGTGCAGGTCACCTTCCATTGGAGCATGTTGGCCTGCCACTTATGGAACACTGGAAGTTCCCTCAACGAGTGTGTAGAGGGAGGGGGCTTAGGTATAAAAACATTGTTATGTATACCTGGATTCTGTTATTTCCACACATCTGATGAAGTGGGTTTTACCCACAAAAGCTAATAAAGGTGTAAGTCGCTATGGTGATATGGGACTGTTTGTTTTTTTAACCCTCTTATAGTCTTGGTCTTCACATCATCCTCGGGCAAGAAGTTTTGCAGGTTGACTGTGTGTTCAGTGAAAAAATACTTTGTTTTAGACCTGTTGCCTATTAATTTAATCTGACGACTCCTACTTCCCAGGAGTAAGAAATGAATAACACTTTCTTATCTACTTTCTCCACACCAATCATGAGTTTGTTGACCTCTATTGTAATCCTCCTTAATAGTCTCATATTAAGTAGGAAAGTCCCGCTCTTATTACTCTCTGTTGTTACAGCAGGCATTGCATAGCCCTAGACATGTTTTGCCCTGTTCTGAACCTTTTCAAGTTCGAATATATATTTTTATAGTCCAATAACCTTCACTTTTAAAAATCTTACCTTTGTTTCCCAAGGACTGTCCCAAGAATCTTGGGGGCTACTGTCTACATATTTCTGCTAGTTACATAATACTCACTCTTTTTGATGATCTCATCTTGCCAACAGTTTGCCATCCATCAAATACTACTACCCACTTTTCTTTGAAATCCTTCCATAATGTAATGATGCTCAGTCTTTAAATCAGAAAACAGCAGGCTGGTTTTCTGGTTTTTATTTAAAAGAGTTCACAACTATCTCAGGATGTGTGATTCTTGCCAACCTGCACATTGCTTGGAACTGAAGTTTGCAAAGTGCCAAGATTCAGCTGAAGAATAGTTGCAGGTGCATAGAAAGAACAAAAAATCACTGCTATTTGAGCTTATAGCAGCCCTTTCAGGATTGATCCTTCAGAGTGCTTAGAATCACCTTTCAAAGTGGGAAGAGCATCCTGAACTCTTATTGAATTGCCTGACGACCACAAAACGCTTTATATACTAAATATATTATGAATCACATCACCCAAAATTCAAGGTGACTCTGTCTTACATTCCGGAGGTGTCTGCTCCAACAGCAGAATGACTTCTAATGAACCACACTATTGGTTTCATAGACATAATTAGGGGCAGAAGAAAATTATTTAAATGGGATAGGAATCTTAGGTTATGTCTACACTATGATGTAAATTCAATTGAATTAAAATCGATTTTATAATGCTGTATTTTATAAATTCAAACTTGGCTATCCTCATCCTGCCACAAAGTCCCCACAAACTTGATTTATTGGTGTCACGCTCAATCATCAAACATTGACTGGTGCAGCAATGCGTTGTGGGAATCTATCCCACAATTCCCTCAGCCCCATAGCATTCTGAGTATTTAAGATGTTGTAGTATGGGAAAAAATGTCCCGCAAGTGGCTGTGAGTATATAATGTCATCTTCCCACATTGCATTCCTCTCATTCCCTCCTGTGGAAGTAAAAGTAGGGAATCCCAGACAAAGTAAAACCAAATAGGCTGGCTACAGAAGGTGTAGTGCCCCAGTTTGGGTGTGTGGGTCTGTCAAACTGCCCTGGGATCACTTAGGTGTCTGTGTCATCTCAGCTGGCTCTCCAGCCACTCCCCCACAGCCCTTGAATCCAGAAACATCATCTCTGAAAATATTCCAGCTTGAAGAGCGAGCAGGATAGTAAAATTAAGGAAAAAAGATAATTTGTGATGGAGGATTTTTGGTTTCCCACCTGACTACACAGACATGTGCAACATGGAGTATGGAGCTTTCCAAATTTCAACACACCAAATTTCAACATCCCATGTCTCTGTGCCCTGGGATCACCCAGGTGTCTGTGCCATCTCAGCTGGCCCTCCAGCCAGTCCCTCCTCCCTTGAAAGCACATCTATCAGGGCAGAATGGTTTCTACCTGATAAGTCAATTAGTGCTCGAAGCATGGGATTTCTGTATACACCCCCGCCCCCCACACACACATTCTATTAGGGGTGTTGTGGGGAGTGGGATTGTCTGTTGAAGGACTGGTTGGCAAGGACCCTTCAGTGTGTTGCTCGGACGGGGAGACCGCACTGACTGACTATGTAGGGGCTGACCCCCACACATTCCATTAGGTGGGTGTTGTGGGGCTAGGGGGATTCTTGTATGAAGGGCCAGTTGAAACGTTCCCTTCCCCCAACAGCAACCCCCTGAAACTCTTTCCCACCTTTGAAGCCCTCACCATGCAGAAGCCAGGACATGGTGCTGTCTGTCAGCATGGTCCACACTCTGCAGCAAGCACATCCTTTTATTGGCTCAGGGGCTAGCCATGTGATGTGGTTGTGTTCAAGAAGACCCAGACTGCAAGTCGCCTGTGGGGAGGAAATGGAGGGCTGCCCCTGTAAAAATGTAAACCACAGAAAAGAAGTTTCTTGATCTCTCACACAAGTGAGACCCCCACAGCCTAGCTGCCGAGTGGTGCAGTGGAGTAGGGGGCTGAAAAGAAAACCCAAGTGCTCAATTTACAGAGAGAGAGAGAGACAGTCCAGTTCTCTGCCAAAAACGTAGGTGCACAACTGAGTGGAAAAGCACATTCAGAAAGGAGTTATCAATGCTTTTCAATCATTTTGGAAGGGCATGCCAAGTACAGTCCAGCAGGAATCTCTCATAAGTGTGGTTCTGCTGAATATGTTTGTAAATTATTTGGATAATGACATAAACAATGTAAAGTTTGTACATGATGCCAAACCATTAAGGGTTGCAAGCACTTTGGAGAGCAGGATTAACATTCAAAATATTCTTGACAAACTGGAGAAATATTTTTAGAAAAAGCAGATGAAATTCAATAAGGGCAAAGTCAAGGTACTCCACTTAGGAAGGAATAATCAGTTGCTCATACACAAATTTGGAAATGACCACTATAGGGTGGAATAATAGAGGAAAGCATCTGCAGGTTATGTTGGATCACAAACTAAAATGAGTCATCTGTGAAAAATTGTTGCAGAAAAGTGAATATCATTCTAGATGTATTACAAGGGGTGTTGTGAGATACAAAAAAAGCTGTGTCTACACATAAACGCCCTTTCAAAAGGACAAAAATCAAAGTTCAGTGATCGAAATAGTGGTTGTCAAAAGGGAGCACCTGCTGCCATTTTTCAGATCGGCACTTCGATCCACTCCTTCGAAGGGCTGTTGAGGTCTTTCGAAAGAGAGCATCCACAGGGCTCCAAGCCCTCTTTCAAAAGAAGGGAGGCAGGAAATGCCACAGACGGTGTCCCATGGCCAACAAGCCATGGAAGCTGGAACCATCATCCCCAACAGGAGATCCTGGTGGTGGAGGATGTCACCATGCTGCTCTGCATGGTGGCAGATGCGGCTTACCCCCTGCAGCCGTGGCACATGAGGCCATACACGGGACACCTCAACCCCACCCGGGTGGCATTCAGTGTGCGCCGCAACCAAACCCACAACATGGTAGAGTGGGCCTTCATGTGCCTAAAGGGGCGGTGGAGGTGCCTCCTCACACAGCTGGAGGTTGGGGTCCTCAGTGTGCCCCAGGTGGCGGCACCTGTTGAGTCCCCACAACATCATGGAGGGAAAGGGGGACGGGACGCCTGTGTCCCCAGGGGGGATCTCCAGCTGATGCCATCTGTGAGCAGCCAGGTGCCACCCCCATCCGCCAGGCCAACCAGGATGGCCACCATATCCGGGAGGCCCTCAGGCAGGCCTTTGCTGATAGCCACCTCTGACCCACACACACGCCCACATCGCATGCACATCCGCCACCCGCCATCTCTGCCACCCTCACCCCCACCAGCACCGCACCCGCACATCCACCACCCACCATCCCCCTGAAGAGCACCACACGGAGTGGTGAACAATAAAGAAATGTTTATATAACTATTTTTGTTGGTAACTATGTACGGGGGGGAACCTAACTTGTGGGGACACAGGGAACCTAACTCAGAGAGGAGCAAGGCACTCATTCGGGTACAGGGGTGGTGGGCCGCAAGCCCCGTCAGCCCCTGGAGCCCCTGCCTCCCTGGAGGCAGGGTCTCTGGCAGGGAGGAGAGGATGTGGGTAGCACCGGCAGGTATTTCCGGCAAGTGGGCCTGGTGGGGGCAGAGGGTGCAGGCTCAGTGGGGGCGGGGGGGGCAGGACTAGCAGGGGGAGCTGCCGAGGGGGCCAGGAGGAGGTCAACAGTGGCTGTATGGCCCCGGATGACATGGCCAATGCCCTCCAGGTGAACAGCAGCCTGTCCCAGTCTGTTCTCCTCCACGCCATGTCAGCCTGGGCGAGCCGCA
Source organism: Carettochelys insculpta (assembly GCF_033958435.1). Classification (NCBI taxonomy): domain Eukaryota; kingdom Metazoa; phylum Chordata; order Testudines; family Carettochelyidae; genus Carettochelys; species Carettochelys insculpta. The sequence goes on along the minus strand of NC_134139.1, from coordinate 181,709,527 downwards.
GGTGTTGCTCACCTTGGCCTGGTGCTGGCTGGCTGGGTCCTCCTGGGCCCAGCAAGGGGACCTCCAGCCATGGCCCCGACAGCACACTGCCTGGGGTGGCATCCAGATACCTCCGAGGGCTGTGGGCGAGCTGTCGGGGACAAGGGACAGTGCAGGGCTCTCCCGAACCACAGATGGTGTGACTGTGTGGAGAGGAGCATAGCATGTCAATAATGTGTCCCGGACAGAGGGGACCAGGCTGTGGCCCACCTGCTCGAGCCCACCCTATGGGGCCCCTGCCCCCCTGAAGGACACTGACCCCCCAGGGGACACCAACCCACCCCCCCACAGGCTGAGCTTCCCAGCCTGGGGGTGCATCCAAGAGTATCTCCTGCAGGTGGCCCTTCCCAGCCTGAGGTGTGCAGGCCCCGGGCGCCATCCAGCACTGACCGGCCGCCACCCCTGTGAGGCTTGCAGTGTTGTCCACTGAGGGCGGGTGCTGAGCATCGCTGATGCGCCACCATGGGGTGCTGTGTCCCATGTGGGGGGTGGCCTGTATGTGGCCTGGGACCACTGATCCTGTGTGCCGGTGACTACCCGTTGCATTGCCCCCACCCTGTGGAGCAGGTGTGTGCCCCTCCCTGTACATACCAGCTGATCCCTCGGCGACGTCTGGGGATGTCCAGCTTCTGATCACCCAGCTGGAGGAGCAGGAGGGGATGACTATGGTGAGGTCACCCTCCTCACTCGACCACTCGGTGGTCCCCTTGCCCTCCTGGGTCCCTGGTCCGGGCTGCTCCTCCTCTTCCTCCTCCTCCAGATGCAGCTCCTCACCCGAGGTGTCCAGGAATGCCAGGGGTGGGGAGGTGTCCTGGGGCTCCAGGATGCCCCAGAGCTTCCTGTAGAAGGGGCACATCGCTGGAAATGCCCTGGAGTATCCGGCTTGGTCCCTGGCCCGGGCATAACCCTGGCACAGCTCTTCTACCTTGGAGCGTACCTGCTCTGCAGTACACTCTGGGTGGCCCCTCGTGTAGAGGCTCTGTGCCAGGTGGCCGAAGGCAGCAGCATTGCGCCGCTTGACCCCCATGTGGTGTAGCACCTCCTCATCCTTCCACAGGCCGAGGAGGTCCCACAGCTCCCGCTCCATCCAGGAGGGGACCCATTTTTTTTTCTCCCCCGGGAGCCCTGCGGGGGCTCAGATGGGAACTGTGGGGCTCGCGGGGGGGCTGGCTGCTGGCCATGCTGGTGCTGGAGCATGCAGCTGGAACATGTGCACAGGCTTCTCCTAGCACGCTCTCAGCTTCCTCCCACAGGTTTCCTGCGTGTGTGCGGCTTTAAGGCAGCTGAACACAGAGACCATATAGCTCCAGCTGACCTGCTCCATGGCGGACCTGTATTTCGAAAGAGTGGACTGTGGAGCATCTACACGTGTACTCTTTTGATTTAGTATTTTGAAAGGGAGCAGTCTTCCTGATATGGGATCGGGGTTCGGATTTCAAGGTCTGCACCCTGTGTTTTTGATTTTCTTTCGAAAGACAGGTTGACACGTGTGGACGCTCCTCCCACTCTTTCGAAAAAGGGCCACTTATTTCGAATTTTTGTGCACATGTATACACAGCTAAAGTAATTTGTCCATTCTACTCAACACTGGTACTGCTTCACCTGGATCATCATGTCAAATTCTGGGTACTACACCTTAGGAAAGATGGGACCAAACTGAAGAAAGTCCAGAGAAAAGGTCTAGAAAACACAACCTATGAAAAACATTGATGAATGTGGATTTGTTGAGTTTGGAGAAGACTGAAGGAGACATGCTAACAGTGGTTAGCACATTGTCCATGTAAACCCGACAATGTGAACTCAGTCCTTGAGGCGTGTAAGTGCAGGGGATTGGACTTGATGAGCCCTTAAGATCCCTTCCAGTTCTATGGTGTATACATACATATCCATGTTTCAAAACTTAAAATAAAAGGGGTTAGTATAGTGAGAAGGATGAGAAATTGTTTTCTTTAAAAACTGCAGACAGGACAAGAAATAATAGACTTGCATCAAGAGAAATTAATGTGAAACATTAGGAGAAACTTCCTAACTGTAAGGATAATTAAGCACTGGAGCAGACTACCTAGAGAGTTTGTAGAATTTCTGTCATTGGAGTTGATATAGATAGTATTCAGTCTTTCATCAGTGCTGGAAACTGGATTTAATTTACTTTGTAAGAATTAAGAAAGCAGCAATGGTTTCAGATGAACCATTTTCCTTTCTATCAGTCTAAAATCGATAAACCAAATACATCAAAGATGGTGCCCTTTTAATTATTTATACTATATCGTGTTGCCACCCTGGAAGTGTTGAGAGTGTTCAGTGGTTCTCCGGCAGAAATCACCATTTGTTGGCAGAGATCAAAGATGAAGAAAAATACACAGTTGCTGTGGTGCAGGTACTCTGGCAGGATGCTGCAAATATTTGGTTGTATAATCACATAAGAGAAGCTGAAATCAGAATCTGGTACTTTGGGAATAGTCTAGCCTCTTTTCAGGATATTAACAGATAGTAATTAAGTCCAGATTCCAGTGACGCTTCTTCAGGCCATTTGACTCAATGGCCGTTTTGACATAAGCCACTTCCTTTGGAAATGGAATGCTAATACACAGAGCAAAAGATGCTAATGAGGCACGTATGCAAATTTCCCATGCCTCATTAGCTTAATGTCAAGTGATTTGGAGTCTGGAAGACCATTGTCCAGTCCATTTTCATTCTTTCCTGGCCTTTTGCTTTCATATTAGTTCTTTTTTCCCCCCATACTTCTGAACTTTTTCTTTCTTTACCTCATACTCTTTCCCTGCTGGTGGTCATTTCTTGTAAGGGATTTGTATCCCTATCTTAAAATCCAGGGGCTTGTTATTTGAGTATTGTCATCTTCCACTCAGTACTGATGAAGTTTTGATTTGTTAGTACTTTGAAAGAAAGTATCAAAATCTACTTTTACTGCCAGTGAAGAAAATGTTGAATTGAAGTGTGTATCCCTCTTAATGATCCCATTTTTGATTCTGTTGCAGTTTTGAGAGCAACTAATTGAACCATCATTCCCTGAACGGATATAGGAATGCTTGAGGGAATTCCAAGAATGGCAGCCCTGGCATGTACACTGTGTAAAAAAATCCAGACCATGTCTGGTTCCAATGTATTCTTGGTGAATGCTGGAGCTGGCCACACTTTATTTTTGCTGCTAAAATTACCAAGATAAATTTTATTTTATGGCAGTCACTCAATTTGCATATATATTTTTTTCTCCCATTCAAAAATTGTTTCATCTCCACAAATAGTCACATCAATGATTAATTCTGCTTTCAAGCTTTCTTAACTAAGCTCATGTCATGCTGGACTGTCTCTCTATGTGTAGCTGTTAAGTCATACAGAATTCATGTATCATTATTCTGAAGTAATTTTTGGGTTATGTCTTCATACTTCATCACATTCTAGTTTACACTTCAACAGTCCCCAGTGCAGATGATTTTCACCTGCTTGGTAGTGTAACTTGTCAATGAATCAGCAAAGAATGATCATCTAGTTGTAACATGTTGAATTATTTCTGACTTCCTATTGCACAGACAGCCCACTGGCAGGACACTTACAGGCAGTGGAAAGTCATGGGCAATCATATTGCTAGTTGGGATGCATAACCTTTTTTCTAATGCTAAAATCACTCCCATTATAATACTAAGGCCATGTGTCTACGCAGCACCTCATTAAGCAAATTCCCTGCCCGTACTGGCTTGTGTCTAGCTGTGTCTCACCTGCTGGTGCTGGTACTTCGAAGTGCTGGGGCAACTTCGAAGTCCCTTTACTCCTCAAAAGTTTGGCACTTTGAAGTATCAGCAGAAGTTGCCACGGAGGGGAATCTGTTTAATCAAGGGCTGCGTATGCAGTGCAGCCCTTCATTAATAAACTCCCAACACCCTAATTACCATCCTTCCTTCAAAGGAGGGTTGTAGTGTAGACAAGCCCTAAGAGAATAATTTTGTGTGAAGTGGTTTTGTTTCTTATTTTCCTCAGTGACTCAATATATTGGTTTGAATAGTAACAGGGAGATAGCCATGTTAGTCTATATTCTGTCAAAACAAAAAAGCAGTCCAGTAGCACTTTAAAGACTATCAAAATAATTTATTAGGTGGTGAGCTGTCGTGGGATAGAACCACTTCTTCAAGTATGGCTATGGTCCGAAGTGGGTCTATCCCACGACAGCTCACCAACTAATAAATTATTTTGTTGGTCTTTAAAGTGCTACTGGACTGCTTTTTTACTTTGAGTTGAGGCACATACATCTAAGTGTGTACTGCAGCCATAACTAATATAAGCCATCCCAATAAAGTATGTTGGATGGAACAGTCAATAAAATTGCAGTTCTCAAAATATTAACTTTTAAATCAAATCTGGAGTCTTCTATCCAAAATAGCACAAATGGTTTTGTTTAATCAACTAAAATATAAACCACATTCCAGTAAAGTTGGGTACCATGGAAGTACCCTCCAGCTAATTTCATGAGCCAACTTTTATTGCATTCACAAAACTCTGGGTCTAATATCCAATAACCAAACTTGTGTTCTGAAAATGACTTCTTAACATCATGAGGAATTCTCTCATCAGTCTTTAGCAAGAAGGAAGGGGAAGGAAGTATTTTGAAACATGAATAGGCTGAAATATCCATAATAGAGGAAGAATTTTTTTTTATATTTTATTGGACCTAATTGCTTTGCCTCCACACCACTTTGCCTTCACAAAGGCTGGGTCTACACATGCCCCTTCCTTTCGAAAGGGGCATGTTAATGAGCGAGTTTGAAAGATGCTATGAATATGCAGTGCCTCAGTAGCATAATGGCCTCGTTAACATAATGCAGCTTTTTGAATCGCGCACCGCCCATGGAGATGGGACCATCCAAAAGGACCCCCCCAGTTTTTGAAAGCCCTTCTTCCTATCTTTGATCAGAAGAAGGGCTTTTGAAAACTGGGGGGATCCTTTAGGAAGGTCCTGTATCCACGGGCGGCACACGATTCTAAAAGCTGCACTTTCGAATCGCCGCGGCTGCCATTATGCTAATGAGGCTCTGCATATTCATTGCAGCACCTCATTAGCATCTTTCGAACCCGCTCATTAACATGCCCCTTTCAAAAGGAAAGGGCACGTGTAGACCCAGCCAAAGGGATCATAATGGTGGCTTAATCAGCTAGGTGGTAATTTCCCTCTGAGAAGGATCCCCAAATGATGAAGAGCCACCAAATCATCTCTATATTGCCTTATTGAAGTGAGACCACAAAATATTTTAAAATGGACCAAATACCCAACAGACAACAGTTTCAATCATTACAGGTGTGTGGTAGTTTTGTTTTTTATGAATGGGTTCAGGAGGGCTGCATGTGAGGATTTTATTTTATTGAGCTGTAGAGTCAAGTAACAATTATTACTAGTCAGAAAATGGGAGACACTTTTGTAAAATGTCTGTTGAAATACAGCGTGGGTTTCCTGGCAGGTCCATGCTAATGAGCAGCCTTGAAATTGCAAATGGTTGCTCATTAGCGTGGTCCCGCGGCTCATTAGTATAACGGTGCGAGATATTGGTCTCGGGAGAGGTGGGGTGCCAGGGCAGTAAAAAGTGAAGAGGCCGTGTGGATGTGCTCCTGCTGGCAAAAAGCTCCTCTGTTGCCAGACCCTTATGCCTTATGCTTTTTTGCCAGCAGAGGCACGTCCCCACGGCCTTTCTACTGTTAGCACCCCACTGCCAAGACCAAGCTCTCACGCAGCTATGCTTTTGCAATTTCGAGGCTGCTCATTAGCATGGACCTTCTGGGAAAGCCACGCCCTGTAGAACCCCCAAAACTCCAACCATGTTTTAAAAATTTAAACTTTCTGACCAGCTCAAGTACTGTAACAATCACTAGTAGGGAAATCTCTCATATACATTTTTTTAAAAAAAATATGCCACTTAATATGACTGAGAAGTCAGAGTCTCTGTAATTGTCAACTAATCTAATTTATTCATTCTCTCATCATCATCATCATCATAACAAAGTACTCTAATGATGCAGAGAAACAATGGAAAGACAAATCCCAAAGCAAATAACTCTGCAGGTGTTGCACTCCATAGGTAGCTTCATTCAGAGTACATGGAGAATAAATATATGCCCAATAGTTAAGTATATTGTAATACCACTAGTAAATAACCACTTGTCACAGCAGGCCCAGCACTGAGCTGAAGCCATTCCTCTGTCTCACTCACCCCCTCAGCTCTGAGTCACAGTGAGATTTTTGTACCCTTTCCCACACATTGCATTGTTTTGGCTGGAAGTAGATGGACACATATGTTACTCCGTGCTGCACGTTCTTTTGCTCTTCACTTTTACAACAGCTTGGCTTTGCTCTTTGAACAGTTTGTTCAGTGGAGAAAGTGGAAACAAGTGAAAGCCAGAGTGCTGCCTATACTGCTCTTGAAACTGTGCAATAAGCGTTATTCTGGTTTTTCCCCAGACTGGTAAAATAACTGTGGTTTCTATTAATACCCACGTGTGGAGGTGGTAAAAGGGGCTATAAGATTATTCTTCTAAAGTTCTACAAATACCACTCACATTCCTCGACATGTTTGTTGAGCTAGAGCTATAAAGAACCTCCATATACTGGATGTTGACTTTTTGAGTTCAGTTTTACACTCATCTGTAAATGTGTATGCAAAATTTTTGTCAGAACTGGAATTTGTACACCTATTTGGGTTGGCACATATGGTTTTCAATGTATAAACAAAGGCATGAATTTTTCAGATGCAAATTAGAAAGAGCAACTGAACATTTGGTCTTTCTCTGGCCAGAAAGTTCTAGTGATATTTGATAGAGCAGGAGAAGTATGCACTCTTTTCTCCTTCTTTAGTGTATTTACTTTGCCATTTTTTTCCTTTTAATACCCACCAAACAATCCAAGCAAAAGCTCAACCAAACAACAAGAATCTTGGCCAAATCCTCTGTGAAAGTTCATTCATCTTACTGGCCTAATTTCTAATATATACAATTTTAGTTAGAGCTGGCCAAATAGTCAAAAAGCCTGAGCCGCAAATAACTTCATGAATAAAAGTATTCAATTTAGTTTGCTATGGTTTGTATAATCGTATTATTTATTATCTGTAAAGGCAACTGCTAAGAATTTTGGGGAATAAAGACACTTTGAAGTGCCCATGGCTACACACATCGGCACTTTGAAGTTTGACACTTCGAAGTTGCCGCAGGGGAAAATTAGTCTAATGAAGTGCTGCGTAACCTCCCATCACCCTGATTAACATGCCCCCTTCAATGTTGGGGGCAAGTGTAGACAAGCCAATTGTGAGCTCCTGTGTAAACCTTTTTGATGATGGAGTCTCATGTTAATGTAAATGTACAAGGATTCAGCAAACTATTAGTAACACACATATGCAAAGTCACAGCAAGGGAAGAACCACAAACACGGTTTCATGTAAATCAGAAAAAAATGGACATGACCATTGCTGGCTGTTGTCTCCTTGTTTTGTTTTGTTAACATTTTTTCACAAAAGGTGCTACTGCACCTTGCTTCAAAGCAATTAATGGAATACGACAAATATGCAATCATCTTGCTCTCCCAGAGACTGTTGTCCTGGGTGCTGGAGTTCACCTGACACCTTTCAGATTCGACTTTATATAGTTTTTACTGACAATGAAAGTCAGTGTTTTGCATTAGTTGACTGTAATACACGGCCATGGTAATTCTTCAGTCAGCCAAACAAGCAAGATGCCCAAACCAATGCAACTGAGCTTTCACGAGCATGCTTTGAGTGCCAGGCATCCAGCAATAGTTAGGGGTTTCAATATTGGGAATCTTGTCCCATCGTTTGACCATGCAAAGATATCCAAGACAGCACATGTGAAACTGGTCAAGTTTCCTAATGTGGCAACCATGTGCTGTCCATGTCTCACAACCATATAGGAGTATTGTAATCAGGACTGTCCACTAGACATTTATCTTTGTGCTTATTTTTGACTCCCCTGCAGTCCCACGGGCTTAATGACAGTATTCCAAATGCAGAATTGGCCTTAGCTATGCAACGGGTAATCTTATCGGCCATTATGGCATTCTGTGACTGCACTCCCTAGATAGCAAAACTTCTCCATGGACTTCAGAAGAGTGTTGTTGATGTTAGAAACCAGATAGACATGCATATCTTACGGTGCGGGCTGATAGTAGCATAGGTTTATAATAGGAAATGAAGCATGGTGATATTAGAGACAAATATTTGCAGAAAGAAAGAAAGAAAATGTAGCTAAAATTAATTGTACTAACCCAAAATGTATGCTTATATCCTATGATATTTATGTATTGTAAATATCTACATCTTTATTATTTAGTTGGTAAATACAGACAATAAATTAATGAGCCCAAGTTTCCAAACTATTGCTTTTTGACATCATATCAACCTAATAGCTTTAATTATAATAATTAATACTTATTAATCTTTACTACTATGGCCCCTTTTTGTCTCAAGAGATGGTGATTAGCAGCAGCGGTGAGGATCTATGGGCAGTATTTGAATCTGCAGCTTCTCTTATGGCTTATCCATCCACTACTGTATGTGCATAGCTGATTGCAATAACCACATGTCAGTCTATTTCTGAATTCTTGAGTCTGAGAGTTTTTCCTTCGAAAATGAAGTTCTTTTGTGTGACTTTTCTGTTCAATGTCTTCATCAATTATTTAGATATTGGCATAGAAAGTACGCTTATTAAGTTTGCAGATGATACCAAGTTGGCAGGGGTTGCAACTGCTTTGGAGGATAGGGTCATAATACAAAATGATCTGGATAAATTGGAGAAATGGTCTGAGGTAAACAGGATGAAGTTTAATAAGGACAAATGCAAAGTGCTCCACTTGGGAAGGAACAATCAGTTTCACACATACAGAATGGGGAGAGACTGTCTAGGAACGACTACAGCAGAAAGGGATCTAGGGATTTTAGTGGACCACAAGCTAAATATGAGTCAACAGTGTGATGCTGTTGCAAAAAAAGCAAACATGATTCTGGGATGCATTAACAGGTGTGTTGTGAACAAGACACAAGAAGTCATTCTTCCACTCCACTCTGCACTGGTTAGGCCTCAGCTGGAGTATTGTGTCCAGTTCTGGGCACTGCAGTTCAAAAAAGATGTGGAGAAACTAGAGAGGGTCCAGAAAAGAGCGACAAGAATGATTAAAGGTCTAGAGAATGTGACCTATGAAAAAAGGTTGAAAGAATTGGGCTTGTTTAGTTTGGAAAAGAGAAGATTGAGGGGAGACATGATAGCGGTTTTCAGGTACCTAAAAGGGAGTCATGAGGAAGAAGGAGAAAACTTGTTCTTCTTGGCCTCTGAGGATAGAACAAGAGGCAATGGGCCTAAACTGCCGCAAGGGAGGTTTAGGTTGGACATTAGGAAAAAGTTCCTAACTGTCAGGGCAGTCAAACAGTGGAATAAATTGCCAAGGGAGGTTGTGGAATCTCCATCACTGGAGATATTTAAGAACAGGTTAGATAGATGTCTATCAGGGATGGTTTAGATTGTACTTGGTCCTGCCATTGGAGCAGGTGGCTGGACTCGATGACCTCTTGAGGTCCCTTCCAGTCCTAGTGTTCTATGATTCTATGATTCTATGACTTTCACGTATACTATAAAAGGATGATGTGCCCTGTCATAGCAATCATCACCAGGTATTTCAGTCTGATTACATAGATTCCCAGGAGTTTAGATGAATGTTGAATCCACCAGTGACTGTAGCATGTCTTCATTATGAGCAATGAGCGTTGCATCATCTGCAAAGAGGAGTTCCCTAATGAGGACTTTCTTAAGCCATTGCTTAACAGCATTCTAAATAACTAGTAACTATGCATACACTACAGAAAGCAAAATTTGTACAAAGCAGCACAGAACAGCCTCCAGTACGTAGTGCCTTTCCAAAATGGATATATCAAATAACTGCACATGAAAGTCAATCTTTTGAAAATATGAGTTGCATGGATTTTAGCAGTGCCAGTGTTCCAGCTTTAATGGTAACAGTGTGACACTGGTATGACTACATAGCCAAGAAAAATGCATAGCTGGTTCAGGCTGTGGAGCTGTTTCGCTGCTGTGTGGACTTCCAGACCTGAGCTGGCTGTTCCATTTTAGTTTTACATTTTCATGCACTGAAAGGAAATCACAGGCATGCTGTATAATTGCGAGATGGTGTGTTTGGCTGCTCTACTCATCCTCAGTATTTTGCCTTGGAACAATACAACCCTGACCCACCCCTAAAAATTAGTAAGGAACATAAATTTTTAGAAATGGAAAGTGTTCTGGGAAATTTACAAACCCCAAGAGCTCTGAAATGAAGAATAAGGAAATTGCTTTCTCCCTTTGGGCACGATCTTTCACTTTGAATGGATTCCACAGGCTAAAAAGAAGAATCATCTTTTATTTAAACAGGAAGCAACTGGAGGCAGTGTGAGACTCCTGGGAATATTTAAACACACACTGAGAAAGCAATTGAAAGCATGAGGATTTGAAGGACAGAGCTTCAGTGATCTTTGCCTTTAATGTGATACCTAGTCCTTCTGACACAGTGAGCAAAAAATAGCATTTATCCTTTCATCAACACATAGCATTAATAATGAAGCTGTCTGTGGAAAAGACTGAAAATAGAGAGTACAGCTCCTCTGGCTTTCAGAAAGAACTGAACACTGCTGGTGGGTTCCATTAAAAGTTGCATTAGGGTAATTTAATTCCGTTAAACCTGTTCCATTCACAACTCCTTCTTTCTACCACCCTACAGTTTGTTGAATCAATAGCCATTAAAGTGAATCAGACTCAACTGTGGGCATGTGCATTTGCAAAACTGACTCACTGCAGTCAATGCAGACGTCTACGTAAGGAAAAAGAGTCAGGTTTGGATTCTAAGTAAAGCTGGGCAAGATGCTCAGCACAAAACCAGAACCAAAGACATGATCCTGCTTCTGATGAAAACACTGTGTGTTTCGCATTGGCTCCATTGGGAGTAGAACAGGCCCCAAAATGCTTCATTGCACAGAAATCTAAAGCTATTAATTTGATAGTGTGTTAAATGTTATAGGAAAGGGAAGGCAGCTTTTAGTGTCTTTCTGCTCCCTGGTTTCTTTCCATCAGTGCTGCTGTGGGGCCCTGCACTATATTTGTAGTTTAATGTCTCTCTCTGCTGCTTTTATTTTAATTGCTAACGAGATCTTCAGTCCAACACACCAGCTTACTACCTCTGTAGCAGAGTGGGACAGCTATGTTTGAGTGTTCCCCCTATCCCGTTCAGATGAGCAAGGAGTGCATGGAAAGAGATGAAGCCTTGGCTGGGCTTGAAACTGGCACAGGTGTATAAAAGGAGTAGTTTGTAACTAGTCAGTGTCAGTAAATATATTATGTGCCTTGGGAAGAAGGGAAGGAATAGTTACTTGAGGCCTAGGAAGCACATGAATGTGCTGTCTCTTACATTAGGATCTGCCTAAGGGCACAGATAGCCTAAGAAATTAGCTAAGTTACAGGATCAGAAACTAAACCTGAGTTAAGGTAAATGTTGGGCATTTTTTCCCATTTCATGGCCAGGAAACAAGCCTGCATACTGGAGCTAAGCGAAAACCATGGACATGGTATCACAGAGTCATTGAACTGAAATGGAACTCAAAAGGTCATCAAGTCCAGTTCCTTGCCCTCAGAGCAAGACCAAGTACCATCCGTACCATCCTGGTTATAAAAGTATCCAACCTGTTCTTAAATATCTTCAATGATGGAGATTCTACAGCATGAATTTATTTGCATGTTTGCATTTGAGACAGCAATCTAGACTGAATATTCACATAATAATTAAGACTGAGCCTAAAATTTTATACTTAATGGAGCTGGCTGTGATTTTCCAAATTTCAAAAAAATTGTTAATGAGAAAACTGAAATGTTCAGAAATTTATGTTGTTCTTTGACCAGTTCTAATATATAATGGTTTTTTAAAAAAAGTTATTAGTTCATGAAGAAGCAGAAATATCATGTGACTTATGCATAGTGACAAACCAACATAATACTATTTTAAAGTTTGAATATTAAATAATGACAGTATATTCTTCATGAGATAATCATACAAGAAAATGTTGCACAAAAATTTACAAATCTCCTGAAGCAATGATCTGTGAATTTTGTAATCTGTTCATAAACTTTTCAGGGACAGAAAGTGACACAATTAAACGTTGTGATCAAGGATCCTAGAAATTTGTTTAATCACAGAAAACTAAGATTCTTGGTTATGAGCATAACTTGCAGAACATTAATGAAATAATCAGTTAGATGAGTTTAGTGATAGTTTTGCTTACATTATTTTGTGAGCGAATAAAAATAAAAATTAATTTTGCAAGATTTTGTAAATAAAATATAGTTACAAAGTATTTTTCTACCCTTTGTCTAGTACTAGTTATAAAATATTATCCTATCTCTAGCATTTATATTTTAGTTTATGTCTTCATTATGGAGAGTAGGATTCAGCATTCTGTGATAAGTAGCATTTTTTCCTACGAAAAGCTCCTCAAACAACAGTAAAAGCTGCAAATGATGCAGAATGTAGGGAAAGAAAGTATGAAAGCTTGAGTTTAATGTGGCTTTAGGTCAAGAAGAATAGCCAATGACATGGAAATAAAAACAGACAGGAGACAATTCTGTTTTAAATGAGGTTCCCAATGACAATGAGAAATGACATGGGAGAAATTCAGATTAGAAAATGCCAGGTTACTAAGTGTCCCTGGAAACACAATGATGAGATTTTTTTCCTGCAATGTTGTCTTATGTATGTGGAGAGAGACATGCCTTGAAGTATTGAAATATCAGTCATCTAACTCCCTATGCCTGTGGGAAAAGCAATAGAATGTGACCCCACGTGTTTTAGACTTAGAACAGCAATCAGAATTAATGTTTACATGTCAATAATTCTGGATCCAATTACCCCTACTGGGACAGAGGGCTGAATGAGAGGAAACTCCCCTGACAATTTGCCCCACTCCCTTTACATGCTAGGACTAGCTCACAAATATGAAGATTTGTGCCTTCTCTGGGTTTCAGACAGGCCTCTGCCTCTCCTCTCCCCATATAGCATGGCTCCAATGGATCATAGCAATAGGATTTCCAGTGGTTACTGGAGAACTCTCTCCCTTTAAGAATATCTTCAGTGCTAAAAAGGGGCTCTGAAGAGCCGACAGTGTGTTACTACCATGCCCTCTGCAAGCCATTTTGAGAGGGTGATGTGGTTTTGCCCTTACCCTAGCTGCTATGTTTGAAACTAAAGGTGAATGTCTTTCTTAATTGATTTATTCAGTTCATATCCCCAAAACAGGCTAGCATCCCAACTGTCACTGTTGGGAGAGTTTTCCCAATACAACTTCTGTTGACAGTGTGCGGCCACACACAAAAGCCAATTAGAAGAGCTCGCAGCTCTGTCGACAAAGCAGCCAGACTGCTCGGCTGCTCTCTCAACAAAACAGGCACCCCGAAGCACAGTAGACAGGGCTGCCCATTGTTGTGGATACCCTGTCTGTTGAGAGGAGCTCTCTCACACACACACACCCCAGCGGCCAGTCAGCTTTTTTGTCAACAGAATCTATCAACAGCTGCATTATGCCTGAAAGCTCTGAGGCAGAACACTGCCCGCAATAGTGCTGTGTTTTGTCCAAATACTGTGGACAAAATGCATTTTGTGTGTTCACACCCCATGAGTTTTGTTGACAAAACCCGGGTTTTGCCAGCAAAGTTGCTAGTGTGAATGTGGCCATACTGTATAGATTCTTCTTTCTGTATATGCAGGATACATCCAGATCTTGATTCTGAAAGCACATGAATGGTCCCACTGGTTTACTGGTTTCTTGAATGGTTAACATTAGATTGTACATTCAGGATTTAACTCTTATGTGCTGAAAGTTAGGCATGTACATAATTCTACATAGAATTCAGCTCTAAGACAAAGAAAGATCCAAAAAGATCGGGCCATGCAAAAAAATCTTGTGCAACCGTTGAAAAAAGATTTTGATGATTTTGTGATTGTTTTATTTCATTTTCTTTTTAATTTTCCCAAGCAAATTCTTTCCCCTGCACATGAGTGAAGAATCTGATGGGCTTCCAGCTGGAATTCTCCTTATTTTATGCCATGTATATGAGTATGTGAAGGAGGAGTTTCTTTAGCAGAATCTGGCAAAATACTCCACTTGTGAAATTTGGAAGTGCTGGGGATAATACACATGCAAATTTGTTGTCACCTAAAAACACAAGCAAAATCTGACAGGTGTTTGTTTTGCACAAGTCCAAGGTTTCCAAGATTACATCAGGCCTGATTCTCTTCTTATTGAGCCACTTTTACATTTTCATATTCCATGGATTTCATTGGAGTTCATTAATTGGCACCCTGGTACTGGAGGTGAGAGAATTGGGCTCATCTTGTATAAAACCCTGGTATTTGATAACAATAAAGTTCCATTCATTCAAACTGAAATATTAATATAAGTTGTATTGTAAATACAGTATAGTCAAATTTAAAAACCTAGTTATTGGGCAACTCTGGTCATTCGAACAAAGTTATACCACTGAGTGTTGGCCCACTAAGACATGATTTTCTTCTTAACTTCATTAGTTTAAAACAGAAGTAATTCTAGAAATTAATATCGACTGCTGTAAAATGCGATAAGTGACAGGAGACTCAGATGTATTGAGCCAGATCCTCATGTGATGTGAATCATTAAGGTCAATTGATTTTTACTGGCTGAAGAGTTAACCTATGATGTTTAATTTTTGAACTACATTGAAATCTGTTAAGGTTTCAATTCCTTTCCAATAAAGAACGGGTTGTACTATCTGCAAGCAGAACAAGCACAGAGGCCTCTTTCTATGCGTTCTCCCACTCATGCGTAAACTGCTGCTACTGTTCCAATCCTCTATCCTTTCAACTAAATGACAAATCACTGTATTCTGGAATCAACAGGCAGCCTACACCTCTGCTGGCTTATTTGCTTTACATAGACCCAACATGCCACCTCCACAATTGCAGAAGCCAGTTTCAGTGATTAAAACGTGGAAGAACAGCTGTGCACCCAGCTCAGGTTCCAAGACATGAATATTTCTATGACTGGTGTAGACTCATCATTAAGAGGAGACCTTTTACTCTTTCCTCTGATATGCACTAGATTCTAGGGATACCTTAGTAAAAAGTTAATAAACTATATTAATCATAAAAGTTATATCATCTTCCAGTTCTGCCCCTTCCTCTTCCCTGGTCTTTAATGGTACATTCTATGGAAGTGGTTCTGGGCACCTTCATTATATAAGCAACTGATACTTTAGTAATGCTGGAGAATTTTTGTTTGTTTTGTTTTGTTTTGTTTTGTTTTTCAGTAACCTTCAACATTTATAAAATATTTTATATAATAAAGGCTTTTTACCCTATATTTTGTGATCTTTCCCACACCAAGCTATACGTCTGTGACAAACAGCAAGGTACAAATAGGTAATCCTGCACTCTGGTCACCAAGATGTTGTTTAGAGAAAGCTGACGGGGTAATTAGGCAACCAGTCTGGCCCACTGGGTGGGATGCGAGCTGAGTGAGAAAGAGGCAGGAAGGAAATTCTAAGGGTGGGGCTGAGGGGAGAGAGGACTAGCACTGGGTGAGCCCAGAACACAAACAAATTGAGGGAAAAAACTCACTAAGGGTGCATCTACACTTGCATTCCTCTTTCGAAAGAGGTATGCAAATGAGACAAATCAAAATACAAATGAGGTATAAATTTGCATATATGACACCTCCTTTGCATATTCTAATTTCAAAAGAGCTTCTTTTGAAAGAAGAAAGCCAGTGTAGATGCTGCTCTTCCAAAAGTAAACCCATCTTTGAAAGAATCCTTCTTCCCTTTATTTATACGCACCCTAACCTATCTACCTAACTATTGCTGTCCCCTCAAGTCCTGGGTGGAGAAGGACTATTAGGGCTCTGAATTGGCTGTTGTATAGGGATTGTGAAAATGGTGGCAGGGTAGGGTGCAGATATAGTCATTGGAATCCATTCGGTTTCCGTAGAGAAGAAGGTGTGTGAGAGACACCGTGCCCTCTGACAGCATCTTTCTTAGCTGTGCTTCCACTTTTACTAGCAGGAAGAGTGAGATGTAGGTTTCCATGGAATATTAACCAGTTATCTGTTTTTGTTGTTTGTGACCTAAGATAAGCAGAGGTGGGTGAGGAAGGGTGGGAGAAGGAAGCATGTTTCAGTTGTAAAATTCCGGACCTGGCATAATACTGAAAACAAAAAAAAAACAAATTGTATTAATTAGAACTTGATCCTCTCCTTCTGAGCTATACCGCACAGATAAGGAGAGCAAGAAGGATCATGGGTTTATCTTGTAATGCCGACTGTTGTGTTAATTTAAGTAAAATTTTGGGATTGCAATTGGGTGGTGAGGGGGTGATTCAAAAGTACCTGTTGGCATAGGAACACATTTGACTTTTAATCCCCTTTACCATTATTCCAACTACAGAGCATTTTAAAATTGCTTTTATTAATGTTTCTTGCCTTTCCACTTATTGGCTCTCTCCAGAGCATCTCTTGCTAATGACTCTCATACAGGAGATTGCAGACTATACAGGTAATTCACAGGGTCATAGCATTCATTTTCAGTGGCTTCATGCAATGCTTTAGTGGGCTCAGTTCAGTTTCTAGCAAACAATCATCCCCATCACAAAACTCCTTATCCACAATTGAGACCTTTCTTGAGATGTTGCCCAGAGAGGGCAAGGACTGAATGATGTTGGATGAGATAATAAGGTATTGAACAAACAATATATGGGAATCTAAAAGGTAGTTATTGCATTAAAGGCTGGATCTTTATGCAAACATCCCACTGACAGCAGTGGAAGTTCCACCATAGATTGAAGGCAGTGTGTAACTGAAACCCCAAACCCATGGACAGCAGTAAAAATTAAAATGATACAACCCTCTCCACAAACTGAATTTGGCATTTCTGGCTTGAAATTTGCTTTTTTCTGGTTTTCAGAAGCACTATATCTATTATTTTGCCTATGTGTGAAGAGGCTTAATGAATACATAGTTATAAAGCCTTTTCTAACCATTAAAAATGTTGTTTAACATTCTTAATTGAAAGAATTAACCCCTTCATGCAGGCCAGCTCAAAAGCCACTTGAAGTCTATAGCGGGTTCAGGTTTTTGCAGGTGTTTGGTTACCTAAAGAGGCAGATAGGTACCTAGCTGGATTTGCCAGCATGTCTAGACACCTACCTTAAGTGCCTAAGAAAACTGGTCAATTTTCCCCACCAATTAGCAAATCTGTCCAAAAGTTTGGGGGCGATTGAAACTATTTGTGAATTTGGGTAAGATCTCATGAATAACCAAACTAAAAAGGGAGGCATTTTTGTTCAAAATGAGCCACTTCCATATTCTGTTTCAAAACAAAGTTTCATTTGAAATGTCCATTCAAAATGATATTTCAGAATGACTTTTTGGAAAGTTTAGTTCCATCCAAATGCATTTGGTGGGGAGAGGCAGGGAGTATGGTTTTGGGGCAAAACCAAAAAATAAATTCTCAGTTTTGGTTTGATGAATCCAATTTGGTTATTGAAGGTGCAGGACTATAGCATCCCAATGTGCAGTAAGAAAAGAAAATATGGTAAGTGACAAGCTTGGCTAAACAGTAAAAGCTGGTTAGGGAAGGTGTGGGACCCTCACTAAATTGGGGAGGTAACCTAGTGACAAATGATGTGGAAAAAGCTGAAGTACTCAATGCCTTTTTTGCCTCTATCTTCACTGCACTGGGAAAGCACAGTGTGGAAATCCCTCAGTGGAGAAAGCACAGGTTAAAAATCACTTACAAAAGCCTGACATACACAATCCATAGGGCTGGATCTAAAGTATCTGAGTGTTCTGAGAGAGTTGGCTGATGTGATTGCAGAGCCATTCATTATTATCTGGCGATTGAGAGAGGAGTGCTGAATAACTGGGAATAAAAAGAGCACTCAGGGGACTACAGACTGGTCAGACTCACCTTAGTCTCCAGAAAAATCATGGCGCAGGCCCTCAAGGAATCCATTTTGAGGCACTTGGAAGAGACAAAAGTGATCAGGAATAGTCAACGTGGATTCATCAAGAGCAAATCATGCCTGATCAACCTGCTTGCCTTCTATGATGATGCAACTGGCTATGTGGATATGAAGAAGGTGGTGGGTGTGATATACCTTGACTTTAGCAAAGTGTTTGGTATGGTCTTCCACTGTATTCATGCCAGCAAGATAAAAAAGTATGGATTGGATCAGTGGACAGTAAGGTGGATAGAAAGCTGTCTAGATCATTGGCTCAATGTCTGGTTGGTGTACATATCAAGCAGCATGCTCAAAGAACCACTAACGGGGCCGGTTTTGTTCAAAATCTTTATTGATGACCTGGATGAGGGGATGGATGGCAACCTCATCAAATTCATGGATGACAATAAAATAGGAGGGGAGTTAGATATGCTGGAGAGTAGGGATAGAATCCAGAGTATCCTAAAAAAGTTATAAGACTGGGCCAAAAAAAATCTGATGAGGTTCAATAAGGACAAGTACAGAGTCCTGCCCTTGGGACAGAAGAATACCAAGTACTACTTACTGCAGGCTGGCTACTGACTGGCTAAGTGGCAATTCTTCTGAAAAGGACTTGGGGATTATAGTAGATGAGGAGCTGAATATGAGTCAACACTATGTCCTTGTAGCCAAGAAAGTTAATAGCATATTGGGGTGCATTAGTAGGAGCACTGCCAGCAGATCTAGGAAAGCAATTATTCTCCTTTATCCAGGACTGGTGAGGATTGTGTCCATTTCTGTGTCCCTGTCCCCATTACAGAAAGGGTGTGGATGCATTGGAGAGAGCCCAGAAGAGGCAACAAAAATAGTAGGGGGTTGTAGCCCATGACTTATGAGGAGTGGCTGGGAGGTGTTGGCTTATTTAGTCTACCAAAGAGAAGCATAGGGAGGGATTTGATAGAAGCCTTCAAGTACCTGAAGGGGGGTTCCAAAGAGGGTGGAGAAAAGTTGTTCACAGTGGTGACACATGACAGAATGAAGAGCAATGATCTCAAGTTGCATTGGAACAGGTGTAATTTGGATATTAGGAAAACCTATTTCATTAGGAGGGTGGTGAAGCACTGGAATGGGTTTCATCCACAGAGGTTTTGCATCCTACCCAAAGTCCTGTCTAGGATGATTTAGTTGGGATCGGTCTTGCTTTTTAGCAGGGGTTAGACTTGATGACCTTCCAAGCCTATGATTCTATCATACTATGAATCAGATTTGTTATTTTGGTTCAGCCACTAAAAGTTAATTACTTGCTTAGTTCTAGTCAACTACACACTCAGCCCCGCAGAAGAATCTGCCATTTCTCGGGGACTCTTTTTTTGCCTCACCATCCCCACAAACTTGGTACACTTCTGTGGGGATATAGAAAGTTACTTTTACTGTCTCTGACTCAAGGAATATTTAACAGCACAATGACCCACAGATACCCTCCCACTTACAGTACAAAAGAAAGAATTTTTCGTGGACTCCCCCTGATGGTTGAAATGACGAACTGGACCAATACATAGAATGATTCTGCCAAAGTGCACAGGTAGACATTGTGGAAAAATGGCATTGCTTACCCCATAACCTCAGACATGCAGAAACAATGCCATTAACAGCCTCAGAAACAACTCTGATATTGTCATCCAAGAGGCCTACAAAGGAGGTGCTGTTGTCATCATGAATAGGACAGACTACCAAAAGGAGGCTGCCAGGCAACTCTCCAGTATCACATTCTACAAGCCACTGTCCCAGGATCCCCCTGAGGAATACACAAAGAAATTACAACATCTGCTCAAGACCCTCCCTATAAAAACACAGGAACAAATCTACACAGATACACCCCTTGAACCCAAACCAAGTTCTACCTTCCGCACAAGATCCGTAAACCTGGGAATCCTGGATGCCCCATCATCTCAGGCATTGGCACTCTCACTACAGGATTGTCTAGATATGTGGACTCTCTACTCAGACTCTATGCTACCAGCATTCCTAGCTTTCTTTGAGATACCACCAACTTCCTCAGGAACTACAATTCATTGGTTACCTTCCTAAAAACACCATCCTGTCCACCATGGATGTAGAGGTCCTTTACACCAATATCCCACATGAAGATCATAGAACCATAGAATAATAGAGCTAGAAGAGACTTAAAAAAGCCTTTGGGTCCAGCCCCCTGCTCTAAGCAGGACCAAACCCATCAGATCAGTCCCGCCAGGGCTTTGTCGAGGCAAGACTTAAACGCCTCCAGGGATGGAGACCCCACTACTTCCCTGGGTAGACCACTCCAATGCTTCACCACCCTCCTAGTGAAAAAGTTTTTCCTAATGTTCAACCTGGACCTTTCCAAGTGCAACTTGAGACCATTGTTCCGTGTTCTGCCATCCGTGACCACTGTGAACAGCCTCTCTCCAGCCTCTTTGCAGCCTCCCTTCAGTAAGTTGAAGGCTGTTATAAAGTCACCCATCTGTCTTCTCTTCTGCATACTAAACAGTCCCAATTCCCTCAACCTTTCTTCATAAGTCATATGCTCCAGCCCCCTAATTAGTTTGGTCAGCCTCCGCTGGACCCTCTCTGGTGTATGCACATCCTTCCTATAATTGGGGCCCAGAACTGGACACAGTACTTCAGAAGTGGCATCACCGAAGCCGAGTAAAGAGGAATAACCACTTCTCTGGACCTACTGGCAGCACTCCTCTTGATGCAACCTAATATGCCATTAGCCTTCTTGGCTACAACAGCACACTGTTGACTCATGTCCAGCTTCTCGTCCACTACAAGTCCCAGGTCCTTTTCTGCAAATACTACCAAGCCAGTAGGAAAACAAGAGAACACCACTAGCCATCACATACAGCCCCCAGCTAAAGCCTCTCCAGCACATTGTCAGTGATCTGCAAGCATTCCTGGACAATGATCCTTCACTCTCACAGACCTTGGGAGGCAGGCCTGTCCTCACCTACAGACAGCCTGCCAACCTTAAACAAATTCTGACAAGCAACTATAGACCACAACACAATAACTCTAATCCTGGACCAATCCCTGCAACAAACCTCAGTGCCAACTCTGCTCACATATCTACATCAGCGATATCATCACATGACCTAACATTAGCCATACCATCAGGGGTTCCTTTACCTGAACATCTACTAATATAATATATGTGATCATGTGCCAGCAATGCCCATCCCCTGCAATTTACATTGGCTAAACTGGACAGTCTCCATGTAAAAGAATAAATGGACATTAATCAGACATCAGGAACTGTAACATACTAAAACCTGTAAGAGAACACTTCAATCTTCCTGGACACTCCATAACAGATTTAAAAGTAGGAGTCCTACAAGAAAAAAAATTCAAAAATAAAATGGAGAGAGAAATCTCTGAGCTGCAATTTATTTGCAAATTTGACTCCATCAACCAAGGGTTAAACAGAGTCTGGGAGTGGTTGGCCCATCACAAAAGCAGTTTCTCTGCTTTTGGTGTTCATGCCTCCAGATTAGAATCTGACAATGGGACGCATTCCCCCTGACTGATCTGACTTGTTTTCTCCTCCCTTGATGTATACTACCAATAATGGGTCATTTCCACCCTGACTGAATAGACCTTGTCAGCTCTGGCCCTCCCCCTTACTGAGACCACCCCCCTTTAAATCCTCCCCTGAAACCCCACCACCACTCATGCATCTGATGAAGCGGGTCTTTGCCCATGAAAGCTTATGATCCAAAATACCAGTCAGTCTATAAGGTGCCATAGGACTTCTTGCTGTTTTTGGATACTTTTGATAATGCGTCTAAGCACTGATCTGCCTTTTGGGGTTCCTCAATAACTGCCCCCCCACCGAAAATTTGTATATATGGGTAGTTAGATGCTTCATTCCCTCCAGAATTTCTGGAGAGTTTAATTTACATCACTGAGTTCAGTTCCTGTTCTAAGAATTTAATAGTACAACTATTCCCATTATTCCACAGTAAACTAATTGGTCTTCATACTCAGGAAAACACTGATTCAGATTGATACAGTTTTAATATGCTTTTGGTAGATAAACTTGACAAATAACCCCATGCTTCCCACCTCAGGGCAATGAGTCATAAGTGCCTGGAGGAGTGAAATGATTACAGTGAAGAGCGTATTTTAACTGAAGAAGGAAATAGTGCTCATTATCATTAGATTGGCAGAATACTTGATGGTAATAACTATATCAAGATTTCTCCTATCCAACCTGTCACAAAACCAAAATATTCCTTCATCTAGTGTAGTATTAACCTCGGTGGGATATAAGTTAGTCCTTCAAAGGATGGATGCTGTAATGTTGAATGAAAAAGACATATTAGATAGTCAATTAAAAGAAGTTTGCTAAGCATAACAATTAGATGTAAAATTATGTTTTATCATGCTGCTAGGGTACAAATACAAATGAACCTATTTAAAGTTAAGTGAAGGAATTCATTTTGAAATCATTAGAGGAGTGGAAAGTGATCACAGACAGTCAACATGGATTCACCAAGGGCAAGTCACAGCAGAACCAAGCACCATCTAGACCATCCCCAATAGATGTCTATCTAACCTGCTCTTAAGTATCTCCAGTGATGGAAATTCCACAACTTCCCTAGGTAGTTTATTCCAGTATTTAACCACCATGACAGTTAGGAAGTTTTTCCTCATGTCTAATTTAAACCTCCCTTGCTTCAGTTTAACTTCATTGCTCCTTGTCCTCTCCTCAGAGGCCAACGAGAACAATCTTTCTCCCTCCTCCTTTTAACGCTCTTTTAGGTACTTGAGAACCACTCTCATGTCCCCTTAAGTCTTCTCTTTTCTAAACTTAACAAGCCCAGTTCTGTCAGTCTTCCCTAATAGCTCATGTTCTCTAGACTTTTATTCACTCTTGTTGTTCTTCTCTGGACCTTCTCCAATTTCTCCACATATTTGTTGAAATGGGGTGCCAGAACTAGACGCAATAGTCCAGCTGAGGCCTACTGAGTGCTGAGTAGAGCGGAAGAGTGACTTCCAATGTCTCACTCACAACACTCCTATTAATGCAACCCTGAATCATGTTTGCTTTCTTTGCAGGAGCATCACACTGTTGACTCACATTTAGCTTGTGGTCCATTAAGACCCCTAAATCCCTTTCCACAGTACTCCTCCCTAGATAGTCACTTCCCATTTTGTACGTATGAAACTGATTGTTCCTTCCTAAGTGGAACACTTTGCATTTGTCCTTATTAAACTTCATCCTGTTTACTGCAGACCATTTCTCCAGTTTGTTCAGCTCATTTTGAATTATGACCTTATCCTCCAAAGTAGTTGCAACCCTTCCCGGCTTGGTATCATCTGCAAACTTAATAAGCATACTGTCTTTGCCAATATCAATAATTGATGAAGATATTGAATAGGACTAGTGCCAAAAACAGCCCACATTGCCAGGAAGATTAGCGCCATATTTAACTGCTTTAGTAGATCAAGCAAAATGTTTATTCCCCTTCATTCAGCACCGCTGAGGCCACGTCTGGAGTATTGCATCCAGTTTTGTGTCCCCCTCCCCAACTACAGACAGGATATGAACAAATTGGAGTGAGTCCAGCAGAGGGGGGACTACATAGTCCTTATAACCCTTGTTACACTGTTACCCCTTGAGGTAGTCCCCACAAGGATGTTGAAGACTGGATAGCCATAAGAGACTGACCTTACCATACTTTAGCAATTATGACCAGGTTATGTGCTCCAAGGTAACTCCTTTGCACCAGTCAAGCAGCACAAATTAACTAAAATGTGGCCTGATCAACTCGGAATGCCCCACTGAGGGCTTCTGTTAGTATTAACAGAATGCTGAAATCTGGTATTCTGCTGCTCCTTGTAAGAAGAAAATTCCGCTCCTCCCTCAAAATAGTTTGAAGCTTTTACAGCTTCACAGCTCAGGGGAACTATAGAGTCTCCCATATCCTGTATGAAATAATAATAATATATGTGGCATGGGATTTTTGAAAATGTTGAGCATTGAGTCTATGTGCAATCCCTCACTGAAGTCAAAGATTAGCATCTTTAGCATAAGTCAGAGAAGAGTTAGGCCAACACTGAGCAGATTTGAATATTTCATGGTAAAACAAAACAGTAGCATAGTTGACATTGTGCTTTAATGGGAAATCATATATTGGCTCATACAAATTAAAATTAAGTTAGCTCTTCTCATTCTGTAGGCCAAATTCATCTGCAAAAAGGGACATAATACAAATGCATATGGAATGGATATCGTTGTTTTGTGGGAGCTACCAAGCAACTGCAATAGAGCCCTAAATCAGTATGAGAGGCTGGCACCACCCTCACTCATCCTGAGTAAAGCCTCACACCGGAAATATTTCCATTTGTTTCATTTAAGGCCTCAGGCTCTGCTCAGCATGACTAAGATTGTCTCAGCCTGCCTCTAAAATAAAATAACCTCTCTCTGCTTTGGATCACTTTAAACAAGAGTATTAACATATTGTATTTTCCAATACATGTTTATATTCATGCTGTTCTGTAAATGAAATCATTTTGATATGCCAACATTTTCCTTACATTGCAAACAAAAGTATATTTCACAATATGTTTAATTTTCATGACAGTTTAGCTTCATAAGTCTGAAATTTCAAGCTAGGTCCACTTACAGTCACTGCACAACCTCATGTATCGTATGTGCCACATAAGTGGAAGGTTTTCAAGCCTTTGATTTGCTGGGTAATTGCTAGTGAAATGAATCAATAGCTATTGATAACATTTACTGCAACAGAAAAAATATGAGTCAAGTGGCTTTTAGTTTGACTAGATCTGGTTGTTTTCACTATCACTCTACAACTTCCATTCAGTGTCTGAAAGCCAACAAGATTCAGCTGCTCTGTGAATATCCAGTCTTATTATTAAGCACAGCTACATATATATTGTTTATTTAATGCTGTCAATGAGATTGAGGCTTTAGAAAACAAAGGGGCAACTTCGAAATCCCCTTATTCCTATCTGCTGGATTTCGAAGTTGGTGGGATCTTTTCAAAAAAGAGCCCCATCTGGATGAGCCCCATGGCTGCAAGCCGCATCAATTTCGAAGTGCCGTGGCTGCCAGCATTCTAATGAGGCACTGAATATGTATTTCAGCACTTCATTAGTAAACTTCGAAATGGCCATTTGCGTGGCCTTTTCAAAGTTTTGGGCTAATGTAGACACAGCCAGACTGTAAATACCCTTGGATTGAGATTTAAATATATATAAATTAATCATATATTTTACCAATAACCATACATGAGGTATATGTTTTTGCAATGCTACAAAAATGCATGAAAATGTCATTATATGATGTGGCTTCCCATATGGTTCTAATGTGACTATAAGTATGAGGTAATAATATTCTTAATGTAGTCTACTGGTTTTCAGACACTCACAGAGACAGTCACCTCAACCATTTTGCTGGGCGGGATAGGCAAGAAACTATTTACACGTTGCTTCATTTAATGAGCAACCCAAGGTTAGTGCCTGAAAATTCCAAATAATGCACCTTTATTCTTTTTGTGTCTTTTGCATGGATATAACCAGTTTTAAAATCACAGACCTAACAGGTGATTTATTTACAGGGACATGAACAGCCAAAGATAAGGGAGAGAGAAAGGATTATTTTTCAGCAAGAAAGATAGTCTTGTGCTCCATTGTCATTTCCAGTTTTGTCAGACTTCCTGCGGACAAGACACATCCTCTTGTCTCAGTGTTCCAATCTTTAAAATGGGGATAAATAATTCAGAATTACCCTAAATATGGAATTCTTGATGGTGGCCATGAAAGGTTCCAGCCAAATCGTCTCATCTCATTCTGTCTAGGAATTTAAACAGATTGGTCTGATCCAGCTCTTCTCAGGATAGAGCCAGTTCTGTTCCCCTTCTTACAGCTTGATAAATCTCCTCTCATGTAGCAGCTGTCTCATTCATCCTCTGCTTCCTAGACAATCTGTCTGGCCTAGTGCTTCTTATGGCTGCTCCAGTCCAGTCTGGCTTATCTTCTAAAAGTAAAGACAGAATGGTCCCAAATTCCAAACCTTGCAAGGCAGATTGAGTCTGATCTAACTTTTTCTCTCCTCAGCTGCTCCCTTGTGAACAGACAGTTCAGAGAACAGCAGCAATTCTTTGCTCATATTGTTACTACGATAGCTGATCTGCTGGTGCATCAGGCAAGGGAAACAGTATTTGTTGCCTTACAGCAGAATATCACCAGCTGCCTTCCATTCCCAGGACTCCATTTTCTTGCATTGTTCTGTTCTCTTGTAAATATTCCTGAAGCAGGCTTGCTGGAGAGAAGGTGTGGCTAAGTTAAGTATGCCTCTAAAGTTACCGGTGGGATTCTTAATTTTATACATATATAGACATGGTCATGGATAATTTTTGACACATGTGACAAGATTGGTTATGTCTCAGAGAGGTAGCCCTGTTAAGTTGGAAGCTTCATAAATAAAAGCAGTCGTGTAGCACCCTGTGAACTAAATAAATTAGTAGGTCATGAGCTTTCATGGGTAAAACCCTGTTCCTCAGATAGAGTTGGGGAAACGGAACCCAAAGCCTGGAGTTTTATAAGTCTCTAAGGTTCCACAGGATTGCTTGTTAATTTTGGTTATGGTGGGTATTTTTAAACTGTGATAGTTATACCAGTACATCTCAAACCACATTATGGTTAGAGTTACACAGATGTCTTATCAATATAGCTTATTCTTATTCTCATTTGGGAATAAGTGGTACTGGGGAGGCATCTTTAGAGACCGTAGTGACTTAACTATACCTGTATTTGAGAGCAGTGAAGTACCTGTTTGTTCTCTCACCCTTTTGCCCATAACGAGTGGGGTGGAAGGGGAACCCAGCACTGAGAGAGAGAGAGAGAGAGATCTATTTGTACATTTGTGTTTTATTAGTGGTGTGTACATGCATTCAAAGCCAGGGGAAGAACATATTTTACAGATCTAAGAAATAAATGGGATTCCCCTCCACTCCACCACACAGAAACTTGTGCTTTCTGTCTTCCAAAAAAGTGTACAATCCAGAAAGGTCCTCATAAAGAAAACACAGTGCCTCACAGATGTTGCAGTTGTTCCACTGTAGCTTGTTTTTTATTTGTTTTTTGTTTTCTGTTTTAATTCATGCTACTACTTGCTGTCTTTACTGGGGAGCCTCCTCTGCGCGAACTTGAAAGGGCTTTGGAGGTTTAACCACAAATTTCCTTTCATAACGTCCGACAGCCAGGAAGCAGCAAATTGCAAACTTCAGAGTGTCTGGGTGGGTGTATGTTAGTAATTTCTAGAAATCGTTGACAAAAAAATCTAAATACATGTTTTCTATGGGAGCATTCTGATTCTGCTTATTCTTTACTTGTTCCTTTATTTTATTTAAACTTTTGATCTCACAGTATTTTACAGCATTCATTATGCTCTCAAACGACTGCTATAATCAAAAGTTGTGAAACAATTATCATTTAGAACTGTCTTCACTTACTAATAACTTTGAAATATTCTCATTTTAGAAATAAATTTTCCTTGTCTGATTGCTAACAAATTATGATTTTTTTTAAGTTTGAAAATTAAAAAATGGCTAGTTTTGAGTAAATGGAGCAAAAGGCACATCTTCCCCCAATTAGCACATTCTGTGCTCATGATTTAATGAAAATTAAAAAGATTTGAAACAGGAACCTTTCTTGTGAGTGTAGTGTAGAGGAGGAATGGAATGTGTGCTGGCCTGTGTATAAACAAAGTTGGGGTTGTTTTAACAAAGTTGTAAGCATTTGAAAATTGCAACAAAGAACATGCAGAAAAAGAAACTTCATTTGGGCATGACCACTGAAATCACTGAGAATCTTCCCATTGAGTTCAGTTGCCTGTGGATTAGGCCCAGTGTTACACAGTGCTTCCTTCACAGAAATGCATGGGTGAGCAGTTCAAGAAGTGGTTGGTTTAATAAACGGTTACAAGGCAGCAGAAGAGCAAAGTTTTGGGGTTCAGATACAGATCTCATAAGTTAAATATAATTGAGTCAGTCTCAGTTCACACTAAATCACTGGTTTTGCATGTTAGAAGATACACACCACAATCGTATCAGAACTGGTTCCCACTTCCCTTCAATGATTTCCAAATGTTAGTGAGGCTTCAAGAAGTTCCTTATGAGTACAAAAAGCCTAATTCTAAACTCAAATACAGTTATTAATCTAAAATCAGTGAATGTATGCCCTATGTATTAAATGTGTAAATAAGGTTAGTGCTTGTAATGAAACACTAAATCAGAATTAGGTCTGTGGGTTTCATGTAAAGTTGAGAATATTTCCAAGAGCTCTTTCTGTATTAATTTTTTTTGGCATAGACATTCCATTCCTGACCTAACTTCACCAGAGTCATTACAGTTAGATGGAGGTAACCATTTACAAATTAGGCCTATGTACTATTTTTTGGCTGTCTTAAGTACATCTCCACCTTGATGAACTCCATCTCAGTTCAAGTATACTCTTTATTTCCTTTAGCACGCTTATGTATCATTAAACTCTAAAGCTGTGTCTACACGTGAGCGCCCTTTTGAAAGGGCGAAAATCGAGTTCGGCGGTTGAAATAGTGGTTGTTGAAAGGGAGGACCCACCGCCATTTTTCAGATTGGCACTTTGATCCGCCTTTTTGAAATGCTGTCGAGGTCTTTCGAAAGAGAGTGTCCACGCGGCTCCAAGCCGTCTTTCGAAAGAAGGGAGGCAGGAAACACCACAGATAGAGTCCCATGGCCAACAAGCCCTTCCAGGGCCACAGCCAGCCACCTCCTCTAAAGGGCCCCTCCCTCCACTTTCTCTTCCATACGAGCCGAGTGCTGCCCAGCCTTTCCCAGCGCAGCAGAGCCCACTCGTGCCCACCATGGAGGCCCAGCAACAGCTTCTGCAGTAGTATGCCCCCATCATGGACACCCTGCTGGCAGTGCTGTGCACCAGCGCCACAGCTGCACCTGATCTCATCGGGTAGCTGGGCGGTCCCTCCAGGGCACTGCCAGGCGCCCCCGCCGAGTGCCCTGATGCCTCTGGACCTACCCCAGCAGCAGCAACTGCGCCTGGTGCTAGGAGAGTGGGGCGAGGAAAGGTGGATGCAGAACTTCCACATGTCGAGACAGACCTTCGACAAGATCTACCACTGGCTCACCCCCACACTCCGACACCACAACACCTGCATGCGGCCAGCCCTCACCCTGGAGAAATGGGTCGTGATCGCCATATGGAAGCTGGCCACTCTGCACTCATATCGCTCCGTGGGACAGCAGTTCGGGGTGGGCAAGGCCACTGTTGGGGCTGTACTTATGGAGGTAAGGTGGGGCCAGGGGGGCGGAGAGCTGGGGCAAGTGGAACCCTCTGCTGCAAGGGGCTGGATGGGGCAGGGGCTGGAAGTGTGGGGGGCAGGGGTCTGGACAGGGCAGGGGCTGGATGGGAGGGGGGAAGTGTTCTGGATGGGGCACGGGCTGAATGGGAGTGGGGCAGAATGGGCCTGAGGCAGGGGGAGATGTCCGCCACACCCACACTAGAGCACATGTCCCCCTTCCCCCTCTAAAGGGCGTCAGGGCCATCAACGCGATACTGCTCCATAGGGTCATCCGCCTGGGGGATCTGGACAATACCATCACCGGCTTCCAGGACCTGGGCTTTCTGAACTACATCGGTGCTTTGGATGGCACACACATCCCCGTTCGTGCTCCGCCACACAGCACCAGCCAGTGCATCAACCAAAAGGGCTACCGTTCGGTGGTGCTCCAGGCCCTGGTGGACATGAGGGGCCGGTTCACCAACCTCTACGTGGGGTGGGCTGGGCTGGCCTCATCCACGATGCCCAGTCTCTGTCGGCTCATGGGGGCCAGCACCTTCATCCCCCAGCAGGAGATCCTCATGGTGGAGGACGTCACTGTGCCGCTCTGCATGGTGGCAGATGCAGTGTACCTCCTGCAGCTGTGGCTCATGAAGCCTTACATGGGACACCTCAACCCCCCCCCCGGGAGGCGTTCAATAAGTGCCTCAACCACACCTGCAATGTGGTGGAGTGGGCCTTCAGTCGCTTAAAGGGTCGGTGGAGGTGCCTCCTCACGCAGCTGGAGGTCGGGGTCCTCAATGTGCCCCAGGTGGTGGGCACTTGTTGCATCCTCCACAACATCGTGGAGGGAAAGGGAGATGCCTATGTCCCCAGGGGGTCCCTCCAGCCGGCACCATCTATGAGCAGCTGGGCTCCATCCCCATACACCAGGCCCACTGGGATGGCCACCTCATCCAGAAGGCCCTCAGGCAGGCCTTTGCCAACAGCCACCTCTGACCTGCATGCAAGCCCACATCTCACACACATCTGCCACCCCCGTCCCTACCCCCCCATCCCCCCCACCAGCACTGCACCCACACACCCACCACCCACCATCCCCCTGAGGAGCACAGCATGGAGTGGTGAACAACAAAGAAACGTTTATATAATTGGTTGTGTTGGTAACTATGTACAGGGGAGAACCTAACTTGGAGGGGGGCGAGGAGCTCATTCTGGGGCAGGGGTGGTGGGCTGCGAGCCCTGTCAGCCCCTATAGCCCCTGCCTCCCCAGGTGCAGGGTTTCCGATGGGGAGGGGAGGGTACAGTTAGCACCAGCAAGTATTGCCAGCAAGTGGGCCTGATGGAGGTGGAGGGTGAGGGCTCATAGGGGCAGAGGGTGCAGGCTCAGTGGGGGTGGGAGGGGACAGGGCCATCAGGGCAAGCAGCCGGGGGGGGGGCAGGAGGCGGGCAACAGTGGATGTATGGTCCTGGACGGCATGGCCAATGCCCTCTAGGGTGCTGAGAAGCTTATCCCAGGCTGTCCTCCACCACTCCATGTCAGTCTGGGTGAGCTGCGGGTGTTGTTCGGTCCCCTTGGCCGGCACGAGCTGACTGGGTCCTCCTCGGCCTGGTGGAGGCCCTCAGGCCACGGCCTTGATGGGGCACTGCCTAGGGTGGCATCCAGACACCTCTGAGGGCTGTGGGCAGGCTTCCCCCCGTCACTTGATCGTGGTCCCCTCTCCCTCCTGGGTCCCCAGTCTGGCTGCTCCTCCTCCTCCTCTGACTGCAGACCCATATTTCTAAAGAGTACACTGTGGAGCGTCTACTTGTGTACTCTTTCGATTTAGTATTTAGAAAGGGAGAGATCTTCCTGATACGGAATCAGGGTTCGGATTTCAAAGTCTGCTCCCCGTTCTTTTGATTTTCTTCCAAAAGACAGGTTTACATGTGTGGACTCTCCTCCCGCTCTTTCAAAAAAGGGCCACTTATTTCAATTATTTCGTGCAAATGTAGACACAGCTTAAGGGTGCATCTATACTACAGATCCATTTTGAAAGGACAGCTTTCGAAATTCAACGTTGAAAGATGGCCTTTCAAAATGGAGCTTCCACACATGCAAATGGAGATCAAAGGTTCGATGTGGACTTTCGAAAGGCACCCAGTGCACTTTTGAAATACAGTGTCCACACATCTCAGGCGCTCTTTTGAAAGAACTGGGGCAGGAAGTGCCACGGGCAGGGTCACATGGCAGACGAGCCCGTCCGGGGCCACCACCTGCCATCCCTTTAAAGGTTCCCCGTGACCCCAAGCCCCAGCCCGCACACACTGAGGGCCAAATATCTGGACCCAGGCACACAGGGAGAGGTAGCAAAGGAGGCACCCCAGGCCCCCATGGACACCAAGCAGTGCCCCCCTCATTGAGGCAGTGGCCAGCGTACTGGCCGTGGTCCTGGCCGCTATGCATCAGTGGCTCCAGGTGGCCACCCTGCTAGCCACCCTCATGGATGCCATCCTCAGGGTGCGACATCCCCACCTGGACCCCCGGGTCATCCGCTGCATGTGGTACTTCCCCACAAGCAGCGACTGGTGTGACTGGCTGGTGCTGGAGGACTGGGGTGATGACCTGTGGCTACAGAACTTCAGGATAACCAAGGGTACATTCCTGCAGCTATGCCACTGCCTCACCCCAGCCTTCCAGTACCATGACACCCACCTGAGGCCAGCGATCCCACTCCAGAAAAGGGTGGCTATCGCCCTCTGGAAGCTGGCCACCCTGGACAGTTACCGATCCATCGACCATCAGTTTTCAGTGGGCAAGGCCACCATTGGGGCCGTCCTCAACAAGGTAAGCCAAGCCAGATCGCACCTAGACCACGTGCAAAGAGCAGGTGGGCACCCTGGCAAGGGGCACAGTCGAGAACTGGGGGTAACAGCCCTTGCCAGGGATAGGGGAGGGGACACGAATGGGTGGGCACACAGGGGGCAAGGGGTGGAGACAGGGGTGAGAGGGCATGCCATACCCCACCTCACACTCATGAGCATGCCCCCTCACGCCCTGCAGGTTGCCCTGGCTATCAACAAGGTGCTCCTGAGACAGCTGGTCCATGTTGGGGACCTAAAGGACACCATAAGAGGCTTCGAGGATTGGGCTTCCCAAACTGCTTCAGGGCCCTGGATGGCACACACATCACTCTCCGTGCCCTGGAGCACAGCCATGGGGCCTATGTAAACCGCAAAGGCTATCATTCTGTTGTCCTGCAGGTGCTCATGACCTTCATCATGTTGAGGCCATACACAGGGCACACACAGCGTAGCCAGGACGTTTTTCATGAGGAGCTGAACTGGGCCCGCAATACAGTCAAGCAGGTGTTCAGCCGCCTAAAGGGGTGCTTTAGATGCCTCCACACCAGGCTGGAAGTGGGCATCCCCAGTGTCCCAGCAGTGGTCAGGGCACAACCTGGTGGAGATGAAACATGAGCCCTTCATGCAGGGGTGGGCCACTAAGGCACGGCGCGGGTATGAACGGCCCCCTGCCACTCCATGCCACCTGGCCCAGCTGGACAGGATGTGTGTATGGGGGGCCCTGCACCAGTCCTTCAAGCAGGGGCCACTCAATATTGCTGGGCCACCCAGCACGCATGCCCATACCCCTGCCAATTTGCATGGTCCTCCCCTTTTCTGACTCCTGGGCCTGAACCAGGACCAGGATTGCAACCATAACCAGCGAGCACCAGTGTACCTGGCCTATGCCCTCCCACCCAGCCTCTGTCCTGGGACTGGGGAGCGCCAGCACGACTGACCAACATGCCCTCTTTGACCCTGGGCCCTCCCCGCCACCCAGCCCACAGAGAAACTGGATGGTTGGGTTGCACCAGCCCCTTCCCATGCCCAGGGGACAAGCTAGTTGGTGGGGTGCATGGTCCCTGCTGCACAGGGCACCCCGGGAAGATGCCAACAGTCATCACCACCCCAGTGTGGGCCCTCCTCTTTTCACTCCCATTTCCATGCCTGAATTCGTGCACCCCCCATGACCTGCCATAAGCCCCATGTCACCTCCAGCCCTCCCTCTTGAGCCCATAAACATCTGTAGTCCCTTACCCCAAGTCCCTCCTCCATCCCCTACCCTGACTCCTGCACCTCCATGACCTGAAGCTCCTGCCATGAGCCCCACAGCTCAAGTGCCTTTCCTGACTCCTGAACACTGCATATATATCCATAGATAAATCATTGCCAGAGTCACAGAAAAAAAAAAAGACTATTTATTTCTTTATGGTCTGCACACTAATTTAACACCCTCTTTCCCTCTGTTATAACTAAAATCTGATACTTATTGTTCCTATAGTTGCAGTATTATAATAACAACCCTTCAAAGTTGATCAGCTTTTCAAGCTATGCCCAGTCATTAATCCCAGGTTTGAAACATTCCCATCCACGTGAATCCTGGTCAAATCATGTCTTTTGTTCAGTCCTTCGTTTTCTTCCCGGAGAGACGAGAATTATTTTATATACTGTTTTCCCATGAAGCATCCCCAGAATACATTCAGACTGCACAGGATGAGTCAGTGTTCCTCCTGTTGTGCTCACTGAATGTGCTGTGAACAGAGAAGCAGGCCAAAGCAAGAATGCACAAATATTTCTGTTTGGTTCCTAATGCAAATGGCAACACCTTTGTAAATCACAGAAGTGGCACTGTATTCTGTGTAAAGATATGCAAATATAATCTACTGCATAAGGCATAGTAGAATAAGTATCCCCGTAGAACTCTTACAAGCATTATTCACAGTGAACTCCTTCTTTGTTTTAAATTTTAATCTGTCTGATATTACTACAAAACCTGTCTTATGAACAACTATGGGGTTTACACCTCCCAGATATGGCAAATCATACCTATTTGATCTTATTAGAGCATGGTAAATTGAGTCTCTGTCCTTCAGCTGAACAGAATCACGTGGTGAAAACTAAGCATATGCCTGAGCGTTTTTCTGAATCGGGCTAAGCTAACAAAACTCTATTTCCTGTACTACAAAGTTCAGACCTAAACTTCTGTAAACTAAATGGTATGGTAGGAAGGAGGCAGGGTTCTGGTTTATGTCTCCAAGAGCATGAATTCTGCCCTGACTCAATGATTGGTATTTTCAAATATATGACCAGACACTAATCCCCAACTACTCATTATTAAACCTCTGCAAATTTGGTCTCAAAATTCTGCTTAGTTTGACAGCTCCAAATAACTTTTGCAAATTAAAGTGTGGTTAGGTATGAACAGACTGAATTCCTGACATAGTTCAGGAGTGAACTGCATGCCAAAATACTCTTTTTTCCCTGGATGAAGGTTTTTTTTTTCTTAGACAGTCTTGTTTAGCCTATAGCAGAATTCAAAAAGCTAGTAATGAAATATTTTTGCTTCGACGACCGATGAGAAGATTGATGGAAATGGGTTTTGCTACTTTCTTTGGCTCTCCATTTCCAAAGTAGAGATTTTTAAAAGCTGGGCTTCTCTGACTAAGCATCACTGTCCTGATGGCAAAGATAAATGAACAAAATTCCAACAGCAGTATTTTTTATCCCCCCATATTTTTATGCTGTGACAACATTATTTTGTTGCATGGTTTACTGGGAATTGAGCCAGAGGACATGTCATATTCATGCTTATTTATTGAGCCAAGAGAACTGGAAGTTGAGGCAATCTTGTATTTGCTATAAGTTTTCAGGCCCAGCCTAACAAGCAGAGTGATGCAGGGTTGTAGTCTCTGAGGTGTTCTGCCTGTTCAGTATTGAATAAGGCAGGATCATTTCGAAGCCAGAGCCATAAATGCTATAGCAATTGAAAAAAGTATGTTATATTTCCCATCTGAGCACCTCGCTAGGGGCTTATCTATGCATACGCCCAAAGCCATCCCCTCCAGAGGCTGAAGTGGGGTGTCCATCCAGACCCCATACTTTTGGGAGCCCTGCAGAGGCTGCCCTAGCTGTCCTATGGACAGGAGGGGAGAGGATTAAGTGGGGCTTGGAGCAGTGGTGGTGGTGGACAGTAGGCAGCAGCAGCAGCAGGGGGTCACATCCCTTTGCGCCTCACCCCAGCGCTCACCACAGGGGCTGTACCAGCAGCAGGCTGCTCTGCACTCTGCTGCTCTGCTGTGTTGCACCCTCCAGCCAGCTAAGCTCTGTTTCTCTGCTCCCTGCCACGCATGGAGAAGCAGGGCTCAGTGGGCTGTGAGGGCTTAGAGGAGCGGAGCAGCCTGCCACCCGCCTGGTGAGTGCACAAACGGGAACAAGGAGAAGTGACCCCTCCTCCCCCCACTGCTGCCACCCACCACACCCTGCAGAGGTAATCCCTGGCTCAGTTGGTCAGGCTGGGAGTAAGGGCGGGATGGGTGTGGAGCAGGGGAGAGGCAGGGCCTGAAACCTGAGGGGGGTTGCCCCAGGCCTTCCTGGGAAGGCCCTGCGTACAACACTGAAGCAGTAGTACAGCTTCACCAGTCTTCTGGGGAAGATGCTCCATGTTGACAGGAGAGAGCTCTCTTGGGCCGTGTCTACACGTGCCCCAAACTTCGAAATGGCCACGCAAATGGCCATTTTGAAGTTTACTAATGAAGCGCTGAAATGCATATTCAGCTCTTCATTAGCATGCGGGCGGCAGCGGCGCTTCGAAATTGATGCGCCTCGCCATGCGCTGGCGCATCCAGACGGGGCTGCTTTTCGAAAGGCCCCCACCTACTTTGAAGTCTCCTTATTCCCATCAGCTCATTGGAATAAGGGGACTTCGAGGTAGGTGGGGTCCTTTCGAAAAGGAGCCCTGTCGGGACGAGCCGCGCGGCGGCAAGGCACGTCAACTTTGAAGTGCCGTGGCCGTCCGCATGCTAATGAAGCGCTGAATATGCATTTCCGCACTTCATTAGTAAACTTTGAAATGGCCATTTGCGTGGCCATTTCGAAGTTTGGGGCTAGTGTAGATACAGCCTTAATGTGGTTAAAGACAAATAGATTAATATGAGATCAACCAAGTTACCCAAGACTTTGTGCATTAAACATGATACAATTAAAATTCTGCTTTCAAGGTATGTAACTTTTAAAAATGAAAATAAATGAGTTACGAGGATATAACGTCAGATGTGTATGAACTTGAGGAAACTGCCTGGATATTGGCTGGATAAAAGGTACAAAGGCATTGTCCACCCCATGACACTCACACATCTGTGTAAGGGACATTCACTCAGTTAAGCAAAGCACATAAGTATATGCTTAACCTTAAACACATGAGCAGTCTTGGCTGCAAATAGACCCGGTTCAGCAAAGCACTCAAATAAGCGTGCTCTTAGATGAATCAGGACCAATAATAATATCAGGAAGAGGCTGGTCTTGTAGTATCCTGTATCTCAATGGTGCGACATGCTATCCCTGGGTCTTTCCAGGTCCCATGCCTCCCGCTTCTGTTGGAGGGATTAAGCTGCACCTCTTTCTACCAGTCTGGGCAGTTCTATCTTCCAGTCAGGGCTTCAGTCTCAAGCTCCTTCTGGGCTCTTGTAGTCGGAAGGGACTCTGCCAGTTTTCATGGATCAGAGGGTATTTTGGGCATTTGGCTGTTCATTACACGTGAGCAAACTCTGCTCTGTGTTCAACTTGTGGAACCTCACAGCAGTGACATGAAGACAAAAATAGAAAGTTGCAAGGATATCACTGTGGGAGGGGAGCCCAGGCACTCTCCTCTTTCAGCTACTCCCTCTCCCACCACTGTCTCCTGCAGATGTTAAATATATATATACGCATACCTCATAGTGCCAGAAAAGACCTTCAGAAGTCATCAAGCCCACTCCCTGCATGACCTATCACATAGCACTGCCCACAGTGGCACTTATGTCAGAGTAATTTGTGTCACTTAGGAGGGTGGTTTGTTCACACTCCCAAAAAAACATGAGTTATGCTGACATATGGCTAACACTAATTAAACTAGCCTTGTAACACATACATCCCGAGACAGGATTAGTTTAATCCTAATTTTACAGCTAGGAACTGAGACACAGAAAATATGAATCCACTGATGCCAATGGTGAAGCATCTGACCTCATAGGCTGATAAGCTGGTTTCAGTGGGATCATTTCTACAATAAGAAACTATGCCACTTTGAGGAACACCGATGGGATCTGGTCCTGCATAATGTGTCCAAGGCCATTCAGAAGCTAGTGGTACAGATAGGAATTGACCCTGTAACCATTGTAACAGGGTCATGCCAGCAGCAAAGGATGCAGCCTGGACTAAGTGAAGAAGATAAGGAATTTGTTAAGCTCCCAGGTGAAGGGAATGAGGAGTGGCAGCAGGTAATCAATGAGGGCCAGCTGACCAGGCCTTTGACTCAGTCAGCAGGGATGGACTGTTCAAACTGCTCCACAAGATAGGACGTCTGCCACGGTTACTCAAGATGATCCAGTCTTTCCACGAAGACATGAGAGGAGCCGTCCAATAAGATGGCACATTATCGGATGCTTTAAGCATCAGGAGCGGCATCAAACAAGGATGCGTCCTTGCTCCGACACTGTTTGGGATCTTCTTCGCACTCCTCCTTAAACACGACTTTGGATCTTCAACAGAGGGCATCTTTTTGCACTCCAGTTCTGACGGGAAACTGTTTAATCTTGCAAGGCTAGAAGATAAATCTAAGGTGCGGGAAGTCCTCATCAGAGATATGTTGTTCGTAGATGACGCTGCTGTCATGTCACACACAGAAGACCAGCTTCAGAAGCTGCTGGATTGGTTCTCCAAAGCATGCAAGGACTTTGGGCTCTCCATCAGCCTAAAGAAGACAAATGTACTTGCTCAACACGTTGCTGTTTCTCCATCAATCAGCATTGACAAATATACGTTAGAGGTCGTCCACGAGTTCGTTTACCTCGGGTCCACCATCACTGACACCCTGTCCTTGGAGACTGAGCTAAATAGGAGGATCGGTAAAGCAGCCACAACTCTGTCCAGACTCAGCGAGAGAGTGTGGAATAACAACAAGCTGTACACACACCAAAATACAAGTCTACAGAGCCTGCATCCTCAGCACCCTCCTTTACAGCAGCGAGACTTGGACCCTGTATGCCCGCCAGGAAAACAGGCTGAACGTCTTCCACTTGCGCTGCCTCAGGCGCATCCTTGGAATATCGTGGTAGGACAGAGTGTCCAATACTACCGTCCTTGAGCAAGCTGGAATCCCAACTATGCACACCCTCCTCAGGCAGCGGCAGCTCTGCTGGCTTGGCCACGTCCACAGGATGAATGATGGAAGGATCCCAAAAGACATCCTGTATGGCGAGCTAGCCTCTGGCAAAAGACCTCCCGGACGCCCCCAGCTGCTCTACAAAGATGTTTGCAAGAGAGATCTCAGGGAAGTAGACATCAAGTCAGACAGCTGGGAGGAGCTGGCAGACGATCGCAGCAGATGAAGGCAGGAACTATATGAGGGCCTTCAGAAGGATGAGTTGAGGATCAGATAGCTAGCAAAGGAGAAGCGAGCCCACAGAAAGCACAGCAAGGACCTGCCAGACACCTATTAAATATGCAACAGATGCAGCAAGGACTATCACTCTCATG
The DNA here is from genome assembly GCF_033958435.1 of Carettochelys insculpta. NCBI lineage: Eukaryota > Metazoa > Chordata > Testudines > Carettochelyidae > Carettochelys > Carettochelys insculpta. Next base: position 181,670,543 of record NC_134139.1, on the reverse strand, counting down.
TGGGTCTTCACAGTCACAGCCAACGCTGCAAAATGAGGATGCCAAACGGAACTACGAAGGGCATGATCCATAGTCTACGTAGACTGAAGGATCCTACTACTAGCTGACCTTACTGGGGGGGGCGGTGCTGGCAGAGCTTAAAAAGCAGCCCTAGCCAAGGAGGTGGGGAGAGAGAGTAAGTAAGCAAGGTAGGTGTCTGGAGAGAAGACATCTCAGGTGATCAAATAACAAAGCTCAGTGGTTTGAGTGGTGGCCTGCTAAGTTCATGCTTGTGAGCTCAATCCTTGAGGGGGCCATTCATGGTTCTAGGGCAAATAGATTTAAAAAAAGTGTCAGGGATGGCTCAGGGTGTATATATTTAAGTATGACAGAAGAAAACACAAAAAGATAAACCCAAATGCAGTGGTCAGATGAGGTAATTAATTAGTAAGCATGTTTCTAAACCTGCTAGCTTGTCTTTTTTATGTTTTTATCAGCAATTGTGCTATATTTTTGCCTCCCTGATACTCTTGCCCAGAAGGAACACTGTAAGCACTTTCATATTTTACTGTCCTCTTCCAGGCATACACCTATTTAGTTATCAGTTTGTGACAATTACATGAATAGAGACCTCTGTCACCCACACTACACGTGATTGTAAAATTATTCTAAGTATCAAAGTGTCATTATGTCCCCCTATATTCTATATGGAGAGCCAAATTAAGCTATGGTGTAACTCTATAGAAATCAACAAAGCAGTGGAAACCAAAAATTTGGCCCAGTGTGCATTCAGTCCTGGAAAATTCACATGAATTTCCCTCTCTAGTGGTGTAAGGATGACTCATCTATCTTTGTGTTAACTACAATACTGAAACAAAGAATAGAGGTGCATGCCAAAGGGGTGTGGGCAAAGGGAGGGTTTTGAGAAAAGATGAATCATGTTGAATTGTTGAAGAGCTCAATTTAATCTGAAAAAGAATTTCAATAATTTGCAAATGAATGTGTCTTTGAGATGAGCAAAGCCATATTTTTTGTATTAAATCAGTCCATTCATCTAACGGTTGGATGTGTTGATAGCTGAATTACCATCTGCCATATAACCAGATGTTTTCCATCCATATTTTAATGAATCTTATTTTTCTAATCAACATTGCACAGAGTAAAAATCATCTTGTATGAAAAGCTGCATTCTTCTTACACTACACTACTTTAGCCTGTCAAAATTATAGATTTCTTTATCAAATTACCTTATTTATGGGACTTCACTTCCTTATATGGAATGCATTGCACTCTGGTTTATTCCAGAATTCTTTCCCATCCCCCTAGCACTGATGCAGTGATGCTGCAGGCTTTCCCAGAGCATGGCCTTGGCAATCCATCTCAAGTTTGAATTAAAGTGTGCTGATATTGAAATAATTACATCCTGCTATGGGCTCTAAAGTAATTACCTGTTTCTGGCATTATATTTAATGTACTATTTACCTTCAGCAATGCTGGTTGGATGTCTAATACCTGAAAGAATTATCACTGGAATTATCCAGCAAAGAGCTTGTTAAAGCAGTCAGAGATAGATAGATAGATAGATAGATAGATAGAGGTGGCGTTTATAAAAATGATCAAGTACAACCTCAATAATCCTCATATCACCCATGCATAAATGTGGAGAGTTATCAAAACAGCAAATACTGAATAGCACAGAGAACTCCCATACCAGTAAGGTCTCAGTTAGAACTGCATGTGACTTTTTCAACAAACTAGCTTATAGAAAACAAAGATTTTGTAGGACAGGTGTAGAGGGGTTGATTAAACTTTTCATGGTCAGGATGAGCGAGAAGCAGATACACCCCAGAAGTGTCAATATCTCAGTGATTAGGACACTCATCTAGGATATGCAAGACCCAAGTTCACTTATCTCCTCTGCTTGAGCCAGACTGTTGACTTGAAAATGGATGTCATACATCCTTGGTGAGGGTCCAAATGTACTGGCTATTATAGGGAGTAGTTTTCTGTTTGGCTCTTCATGAAAAATTTCAAAAAGTCTTGGTTTCTTCCAAATGCAGAATGAGAATGATTTGAAATCTCAACTATGTTTGCAGGATAGGAAGACCTATATAAAGTAATTATATTAACCAACATATTTTGCTAAATAAACAACTGTTAAAAACAAACAAATATCAATTTATATAACGTTAACCGTAGTGCATAATGTAAGATTATGTATCACAAAATAAGTGAACCAAATCTATTTTGTGATACATAAATTCTGGTATTTTAATTCTCGTTCACATGCAGAGTAGTCTGAAAGTTGATTGTTCACAAGGGTGTTCCAGCCACTAATGGGAGTTCGAAAGTGGTTTTGGGGCAGGAGGGAAAGGCATTTCCACACTATGGCTGTGTCTACACTACCACCTTCCTTTGAAGGAAGGATGGTAATTAGGGTGTTGGGAGTTTACTAAAGAAGTGCTGCCATGCATAGGCAGCACTTCATTAAGCAAATTCCCCCCCTGTGGCAACGTTAAAGTTTTAAACTTTGAAGTACTGGCACGCGTCTAGCTGCCGCTCACCTGCCGGTACTTCGAAGTTTAAACCTTCAAAGTTGCCACGGGGGGGAATTTGCTTAATGAATTTGCTTAGTAAACTCCCAATACCCTAATCACCATCCTTCCTTCAAAGGAAGGTGGCAGTGTAGACAAGCCCTATGATCTTTGAAATAGGAGGGATGAGAGTAGGCCGTTTGGTCAGAGTTGTGAGGCTAGCTGTGTGGTGTCACAGTTGTGAGGCCAGGATTTTCAGAGCCCCAAAAAGGGGAATTTAACTGTCTCAGTCGAGGACTGTATAAAGGATAAATCAACAGGAACTCAACCATTCTGTCTGATCAAGGATTAAATCCACATCAGCACGCTCTTATCCAACAGTGCAGTATACTAGCTTTAAAGATACACAAACATGAGCAATGGGTTTAAAAATCTCACATAGCTACCTAACATCTGGAATGGTGTTGAGTGGTATTAATGGTATTAACAACAGTGGCCAGTTGCTCACCCACTAGAGAGAAAAGCTGTGAGGAAAAATGTCTCAAGATGGCTTCAGGAGACTGCTCCAAAGTGTACTCAGTTAATCTTTTATAACTAAATTCTACTAAATACATAGGTCATAATGACCCATACTGGATTATCACTTTTCTTATGTTCAATACATTTGTAATATCACAGGTTTCTAGACAAAAGGTTTTCAAACCAGCCAGGCTTTTAGTCTCAGTTGTTTACTTGTCTGTCCTCTCCTCCCATTCTGATTAGCAGAAACTCTTCCTATTTTTGATTTTGCTTCTGAATGCTGTTTCCAAATTAACCCTTAACTCTGTGGTGTTCTATTTTACTAATTTCAGGGTTGCTGAATGCACATAATAGGACTGCAGTTAACTTGATCACAATCTGGCATACACTTACCCCTTAGATCCAGGGCAACATAGCTATATCTTCACCACAATTTCTGGTGTCTCTGCGTAAACTCCTTCTGTGTTGGTAGTCATCACAGAATCATGGAATCATAGGGCTGGAAGGGACCTCAGGAGGTCATCTAGTCCAGCTCCCTGCTTCAAGCAGGATCAACCCTCACTAAGTCATCCCAGCCAGGACCTTGTCAAGCCAGGACTTAAAAACCTCAAGGGATGGAGAATCCACCACCTCTCTAGGCAACATGTTCCAATGCTTCATCACCCTCCTGGTGAAGTAGTTTTTCCTAATATCTAACCTACACCTCTCCCTCTTCAACTTCAGACCATTACTCCTTGTTCTGCCATCTGACACCACTGAGAACAGTTTCTCACCCTCCTCTTTAGAGCTCTCCTTCAGGAACTTGAAGGCTCCCATTAAATCACCCTTAAGTCTTCTCTTCTGTAAACTAAACAAGCCCAAATCCCTCAGCCAATCCTCATAAGTCTTGTACTCCAGCCCCTCAACCATTTTTGTTATGCTGTTATCTAGCCTGAGGTGCAGTCTTGCGATTCTTCCACCCTTTGATTGGCTCTTTGGGGTTTTTGTTTGTTTGTTTTGTTTTGTTTTAGAGTTGGACGAAACTATGAGAGGAAAAGGACTTTAAAACAACAAATAACCTGAGCGCTGGTTTAGTTTCATCTACTCTGATGCTTCTGTATAAGTTAGATAGGCTCTCCTACTAAATTACAGGAACAGAGTGGAACCATCTCACATTCTCTTGCCTGGGTTAAATCCTCTTGTGATTCACTCTTAAATTAGCTCATAGCATGATGTAGTGTTCTTTTCTAAACCTGTACCCCCTCCTCAGTGAGAGGTTCCCTTAAGTAGAAAGGAGGTCTGCACATTCCACAAGGAGTCATTGCCGTATTCCTGGATCATTTTCTTTATTTCTGGTTGAGGTAGAAAGATTCCTTGGACTGATTTCTCTGGGTTCACTGGAGCATCTGTAGGCTGCACCTGGAGGGGAGCTAGGATTCAGTGGGGCTTAACTGAGGATGAAGCTCACATGGGCAGGAATAAGCAGCACTTCTATAAAGCTAGAGAGGTAGCAACACTACAGTCACAATCCAGCCCCCCCTGAGGTCCTATCAACTCTGCCTTGGTTCAGCCATCACTGTATGCTTCAGTTCATCAATCCTAGATGCCTAGAGAGGTGGTGGATTCTCCATCCCTTTAGGTTTTTAAGTCCCTGCTGGACAAGGTGCTGGCTGGGATGACTTAGTAGGGGTTGATCCTGCTTGAAGCAGGGGGCTGGACTAGATGGCCTCCTGAGGTCCCTTCCAGCCCTATGATTCTGTGATTCTGTGAATCCCCTCAGCCTCACCTCTGCTCTTTTGGTTCTGCTCCTATCCTCTGTCTCCCAGGGGTGGGTAGAACAGCTTCCACAGAATCCCCTCTCTCATGAGGGGTGGCTGCAAGACCTATTCACAGGCCAAGTGGTACAGGGCAGGTGGGAGCAGCAGAAGTATTGTCCTCTCTGTGTTACTCACAGGAAGGGAAGAAGAGACGTGAGCTGAACTGATCTGACTTCTAAGCTCTTTGCTTTCTCTAATCTGAGTATGGCAAGTGAAGGAGGAAGATTTCAGTAAGCAGGTCTGAAGGAACTCTCCCCTGATATCTGATGATGAACTGATGGAGATTTCAGGAGAAGGCCACATTTGCATAGACACACCTATTCTGCTTGGGTGAGCAGCAGATGGAGCTGCTTTGCCAAAAATGGTTGGTTTTGATGGTTAGTTTACAAATCACCAAGGATTTACCCACATGTCATTGTCCCTTCTTCCTGATCCTGAAGCCTGTTTTAACAAGTGGAGACATCTCCCTGGCTACCCCTGTGACCTTAATATTCCTGCCATTCTCTTACATACCTAGCATGTCAATTTCCATCCCTATCCTATTCCCCCTCTACCTCTCTTTCACTTTAAGAGCAGATACCATCTCAGCTGCTCAGGCGAATTCTAACCCTGCCACACACTTTCACAAGAGGAAACCATGCCTGAGCAGACTGATTCTAGTATAAGCTTCTCAGAAGTCCAGTGTGGAAACTGAATTGTACCAGCATGGCAACTTAAGCAGAAGTTTAATCAGACAAGAGTGTAATGTTAGAATGCATAAGCACCTGATTACATTGTGTGCTAGGCCGGTGGCCTTCAGTGTGTCACTGTGCCATAGTTTACATATTCTCATAATCATACTCTGTGACACAACTGTCTAAACAGGAGGAGCCTGCATGTATTGTTAAAATTTGGAAGAGACTCTGAAATGCAAAATTAAACAACGTATCTTTCTCCCTGCTTCTCGCAGACAAGAATATACTACACTTAAACTAGAGGTAATTACCTTTGCTTCTCTGGGGCACGTATTCTTCTGTAATTGAGTGCCCAGTTCAACATTTAACAGGATATTCCACAGTTTGGATAATGTGATTGGCTTGTGTAATGCAGGAGGTCAGGTGATGATACTAGTTTCTTTCAGCTTTAAAATCCATGTATGATCATTGCTGCTTTCTGGGGAATCTCTTACTTTCCCACAGTTTGCTCAGTGTTCTGTAAATTGGCTTTTCTAGACCTGGACGAAATCCTCATGATTCAACTCACATGGGTCACATTAATTATATGCTTCAGGAACCATTTTTAGGAACTGGAACTGACCAATTCTTAATGGCTGTATTGTAAATGTTGGGTTGAAAGGAACCATATGGTACTTTGCATCTACCATAATCCCTACATTGTGGTTCAAACCATGTCCATGTGTTCCCTAGCAACTGTACTCCACCACCAGCTGCGGCTGCTGTGACCTTGTCAGTGTAGATGCTTTGGAAGAAGGAGGTTTTCCATCTCTTCCTGCCCTAATGGCAGGGTGATGTGAGGAGAATATCCTAAAATGCCTACTGACATTTTAGAGTGGGAGACAGCAGTTCTTACTCTGCATGTGTACTTAGTCCATGAGTTTAGTCCATGAGCCTCTACCACTTGAGCTAAAAGCTGGCTTTCAGCTAAGGCTTTGCAGGAGACTCATGCTCTTTCTGTAAGTGGTGTAAATGCTACTAGATGGGACGATGAACCACACCCGTTAGGTGTGTGGGTTACATATGGAAGTGAACATACATGAAAACACCTAAAGATACAACCTCAGGAGGAAACAAAACATCTGAGAATGACTGGGTTCTGAGGACAAAACAATTTTAAGATGTCCTGCCACATGATCAGAAGAAAGAGTAATTAAGTGTATAAGGAATAATTGCGATGTGAGATGGAAGGACAGAGAGAGTTTTACAGATAGCAAACCTGGCATGGCTATGAAATCATGAACCTGGGCTGCTGCTCAAGAACGAATAGAACCCTGAATTCACTCAGACTTCAGGAAAAGTTAGACTTTTGTCAAAGTTTCAGCTAGAGTCTTTAGTATTCTCCCATGAATATATGGTACATGCATGACTCTCATACTTGTATGAATGAGTGAAAAATGAAACCCCCTTTTCTTCAGTTCCTTAAAATAAACTGAGGTTGCATCTGATTCTGAGGACTCCTATAAACTGTGTAATTGTATTACCTTATAATGTCCACCCATGATTGCCTCTTTGCAGACTATTACTAGCATTTCTTGTGCATGCATATCATTCACTTATTTTGTTTTAGGTTGTCCTATTCTTTGCTATTTGTGATGATCTAAACAAGGTTAATGAAGGTTACTTACTGGTGAGATCCCATCATAGTTAACAAGCTGTGCATACTGGAAATGGTTTTACACTGATGCAAATAGAGACTGGCTCTAGGTAGCTCTGAGTGAGTTAACTTTTATATCCTGAATTGATTTTGGTGTATATATACTCAATATATCAAATTCTAATTTCATCAGAAATAAAAATAAAATTTCCATTAAATCTGCTGAGCCAGATACTCAGCCGGTGTAAACCCGGATATGCCCATTGGCTTGAAGGATTTTCACCAGAGGAGAATCTGACTAGCTAACTTATCAGAATATCAAAAGGTGTATTGATTTTTTTCAGAAATTGAATAGCAAATATTTAGTGAAGCATATTACCTTTATTTTAAAGAACTAGTTCAGTTTATTCCAGGGAACTCATCACACATTAATCATTTGAAAGGGGCTGGGGGAGAAGTGACATCTAATCAGGTGAAAGCTTTGTTAGCTTCTCCTTGATGTTTAAGAATAAAGGCCAAATACTATTTTCCAATGGAGCAAGAACATTAAGAATTAACCACAGTATAGATCCTCCTATAGCTTATTTTCTGGAGCTCACAAGAGAACAAGTATTATTTCTTGCCTTCTATAATGCGCCTAACATTATAGTACTAGCATTTTATACCCTGTGAGGTTATGTCAACAAGTACCAATTTGGGGATCCAGTGTACCAGGTAAAAGGTTAGGGAAGGTCCTGATCCTATTTCCTATTAGGTCTTTGTACTTTATCACTGGTTTGATCACTTTTCACTTAAAATAGGCTGGTAATAATGAAGTCACTAGTGGATTTATGAAGTCTCTGTATCTTCTAGCTTGGTGTGCTGTAGTTCAAGAGTTGCTCAAGATGTTATTGAAGGCAGGTAAGGTAGCCAATACCAAGAATGTTGCTCTGGAAATGTAATGTCCAAGCAAATAGCAAACAGTTAATCCAGTGGATCTGGATTTGACCCAAAGATATTGGCACAGTGTCCCTCCATGTCCATTACTGTACAGTTGACTCACCAGATGTGTTTGGGCTGAAGACAGGGGATGGTGTAGGAAAGTGGACTAGAGGTGGAGCTGACCTACAGGTGGAGATGGAACAAAAGTAGAACTAGGCTGGGGTGGAGTGAGGATGTGGGCAAAGCAGGAGTTGGTGGAACTTCTACAGTATCCCCTCTGGTGGCTGGTCCTACCATGCGCCTCCTAATGTGGACCACTGGTTTTGAACATTGCAGGTGCTACTGTAAACCCCCCCAGACAGACTTGAACCTGAGACCTCTGGAGCTTAGTGCAGATGCTTCTACAGTTTGAGCTAAGTCATCTGCCTCTCAGCTAAGACTGTAGAGAAGATTCATTTTTTCTCTGGGTAAGTGGTCTAGGTGCCAATACATGGGACAGTGAACCAAACCCATTAGGTGCATGGGTTACACTACACAGTAATCATCATAATATACCATACAATAGGATGGATAAGTAAAATATCTGCCCTATCAATATAGTGATGGTCTGAGGTCTCCAAAGTTCATTGAATTGGCAGGCAATCTCCAAAGGACAAATTGTTTTGTAACTGAGCTAACACAATTTCCATTATTTCCTGGAGCCTGGCATAAATGTAAAATTTATGCATATTACTCTGCTTCACTGATCCAGTATTGCCTGAGAAGAGAAGCCTGCTGATTTGTGTTAATTTATTGTGCCTATTTTATGACACAAAGTGAGCTCTTTTCCACCAACCACTGAAAATACAAACTAATGTGCTTTTTTATGTTTTCCATGGTCCTGAACTATAGGTAGAAAGTCTGAATTAATTTACTTAATTATCTGAAATTAATAAAGAGAGACGAGCAATTGTGACGTTTAATTTGATGTGGATGTTACACTGGAGCAAGAAAAACATGTGTTATGCCCCTGAAATGGTGGCCATTTAAGGGTTGTAAAATGAAAGCTTTTATTGAACTTCATTAGAAGAGTCATTTCTTTACGATTTATGACAAAGAATCTGATTCTGGCCTAGTTTTCAGAAAACTTCAACTTTTAAACTCAGTGGAAACTCTTCGTAAAAAGTAAATAATTCTTTTATGGTATTATTAAGAAAAAGTATTGCAAGTCTGTCAATTCATTAAAGAAACTGGAAGTCTTACTGGAATTTTAAATCTCATTATCTATTTACTATTAACTCCTCTTTTGGGTATTATTTGAAAGTTATTCCTTCAAATTTTTATTTTCTAACAAGTAAATTGTAAATTAATTTGATTTAAATATCATTCGGACTTCAAGGGACATTGCTGTGATTGATGATTTTCAGCTACCTGTCTAGTTTTCCTCTCAGTTCTTACCTGAAAGTACTAACAGTTGAAAATAAAACATTCTTTTCTACTTTCCTACACCCCCAAATCTCAATTCAACCAAAGAATGAGGTTGTGTCTGATTCAGAAGACATCTATAAACTGTGTAATTATATCATCTTATTACGTCTTCCTATGGTTGCCTCTTCGCAGGCTACGCCTAGACTGATTGATTTACACTGCATACAATCTCAGAGGGTAATAAAGGAAGCAAATTGAGTCTGCCCGGTAGCTTAATGATAGTAAGAATGTTTCCTGTAACCAGTTACAACCTCATTTTCTTCATCCCTATAACAGTGCACATATAGAAGCAGTACATATTGCTACTAGAGAGAAGGAGTAGTAACAGAGAGATAGCCGTGCTAGTCTATATACTATCGAAACAAGTGGACTGCTTTTTTGTTTAGAAAAAAGGAGCGTTTGCCTCATTCAAGAGTGACCCCTTGAGCTAACTATAGGTTTGTCTACACTGCGATCAGTAAGTCTGACTGCTACGTACATAGACAAACACAGGCTAGCTTAGATTAAAGCTGGAAGGTGACGAAGGGCAGAGCAGCCCGCAGGGAATTATTTGCATTCAACTGGTTTCTTTATTTGTGTCTAATTAAATATGACCTTGCTTAATCCGTTTGGAACAGTAAGTAAAGAGAAATTATCTGTCAATGTACAACTAATGGTAAAATAAAGGAATGCAAACTTACCCCCAGTAGGAAATGTCCCAAGTCTTTTCCACACCAGGACGCAACTGTGTCCAACTTGGACACATCGTACTTCTTTTCTTCATCTGTTGGTCCTATTAGTAACAGGTAACCAGCCACTGCCCCACTTTCTTTTCTCTTCCTCCTTCTTTCAACTCCCCCACACACTGATATATAAACCCTGCATTCAAAGAAGTGGGTCTTATCCTTGAAAGCTCATGACCTAATACATTTGTTAGTTTTTAAGGTGCTACAGGACTGCTTGTTATTTGTGTCCATTAAACCAAAAAAAACAGTCCCGTAGCATCTTAAAGACTAACAATATAATTTTCTAGGTGATGATCTTCTGTGGGCCAGAGGATCCTGATAACTGAGATGAAGAGAATTTAAAAGAAAGATAGAAAAAATGAAATAAAAACTGACAAATCAACTAGATTGACAGAAGGAAGGTGGGGCAGAAGGGGAAGAAAAAAGTGTCTGTAAGTGTCTATTAAGTTATGCGGTCTGCCCAGGGTCACTGCACATATCAAAGGTGGACAAATTGTCCTTGTAATGCGTAAGGTAATTGATATTTTTTTTGAGTCTGAGGTGAAAAGCATCAACCTTGAAAATGAATTCCAATTCAGATGTCTCCCTTTGAAATCTGATGTTCAAGTCTCTTTGTTTTACAGTGCACACCATTAAGTCTTGGATTATCTGACCTGTTACATTGAAATGCTCACTTACAGGTTCATGTATATTCAGATACCTAATGTCTGCTTCATGTCCATTCATTCTTTGGCAAAGTAATTGTCCGGTTTCTCCAATTTACATAGCAGAGGGTCATTCCTGGCACATGATGGCATATATCAGATTAATATTGATTAATTTGATTATTAATGTGATATATGCCTATCAAAGAGACTTGAACACCACATTACAAAGGGAGACATCTGAATTGGATTCAGACTAACTCTGAAACTGAGGACAACTGAAAGTGTGAACGCTGGTTGATCGGCAGGAGCATCCTGCTAGCAACAACGCAAAACCCACTTGTACAGGATGGAAATATTTTGTTGACCAGAGTGCTGACAAACAGCGTTTATACATGCTGACTTTTAGTGGTACAGCTTTATCTCTAAAAACTGCATACTGTAGACATACTCTTAGATAAGGCAGCACAGGCTCCTAAATAGAAGTTGCAGGTTCAATCCATGCAGCTGGGAACCTAGCAAGGATATTGGCATTACATACCCAAGTGTATCTAATCTCCCACTGATTTCTATTTGAAATGGCTGCAGGGAGGAGACAGCAGAAGGAGGATGTTGACCAATGAAAGAATTAAGTAACTTCTTTAAAAACACACAAGAAGATTATTAAAATTGTACTTTATTTACCATAGATGAAATTCTGCATTCAGAAGGGCATACTCAGTTTCCACTGATTTCAGTGGTTGTTGCGTGCTTCTGTCTTAAGTAGGTTGACCATCCTTCCCGCTTGCCCAGACAGTCCCTTATTTAAGCTGTCTCTCAGGCTTTTTTAAGCTGTCCTGACTTTTTAAGAAAAATGGGTAATTTGACCCATATTTTGCAGGGCTTCTCTTCCCTGGCACCCTGTGTCTTAGAGTGGCAGCCTCTTATGCCAGGGAGCTCCTCCACTGGGTGGCTGCTCTGTTCTCTGGAACTCTGCACCTTGTGGCAGTAGCTCCTGCTGCAGGGGAGCTCCTCTGTGGGGGCTGTCCCAGTCCCTGGCACCCAATGGTGGCAGTCCCCACTGCCAGTGACCTCCACAACAGGACAACTGCCTCATTCCCTGGTGCTCTACACTTAGGAGAGGCAGCTCCTGCCGGCCAGGGAGCCCCTCCGCAGGTCAGCTGCCTCATTCCCTTGCCTCCCACACCTCAGGAAAACAGCTTCTGATTCATTCTCTGGCCTGCTCCTACCATGAGGCTTTGGAACATTCCCCTACCAGGGGGTTCTGGAGCCCCCAGCCTCCACTCCCCTTCATCCCTGGTGCCTCCCATTGGAGGTTGCAGAGCCCCCATGCCTGGTGCCTTACCCTGGAGCAGCAGCTCCCATCACCATGGAGCCCTGATGTGTGACAGCAGCCTTGCCCCCATTCCAAGAGACTGGTGTCCCATATTTGCCATAGGGCAATGAGGTCACACTAATCTTAAGAAATTGACCTAGTAAGTTCTTCTTCACAAGTAAAAGTGTAGCCAAGGATCTTTTGGGGAGTCTGGTTATAAACCTGTTTGAAACTAGCTTACACACTAAAATGAGTTTTTGCTGAAGTGAGCAGACTACAGCATAAATGAGAGAGTATAGAAATCTTAAGATGGACATTATTATTCTGGAAATTCAGAACTCTAGATTTCTCATGCAGTTCATCCCTGAATAGATATAAGCAGAAGTGCTTTTTCTCTGACTTAGTTAACATTATTGCTGTGAGCCTCATTATGTTCAGACAGATGTAAAAACTATTAGGCAATCTGGGAAAGTTAGTCTTTACCGTTGGTTTCACGGATGTGCAGTCAGTTGGCATTTGCTAGCAGAATAAATATGCTGCCTATAGTATGTATTCCCATTGGCCATATATAACCCAGGTTAGCTATTCCGTAAAAGAATATAAAAAGTATTAGTGCACTATTCCTTTCTTATGCTATAAAATACAGAAAAATAATGATAAAAACATTTGCAACTACACAACAGATAGTAAGTAATTAGACGAGCTCTCCAGCAGTCTGAGATCACAAATTAAAACTGGCTACAAAAATCTCTTCTGTTTGCAATCTGCAAAAACTTGACCAAGGAATTTGGGCAGTCTAGTATGAATGTGAAGAGAAGGAATGGCTTCCATTCTTAAAGGACACTATTAGAGGTCATTTAGAAATGGTTTCTCTTAGAAGGGAGAACACTCAAAGCCAGCTGCAAGTTTGGATAGGTTATCATTTGTGGTCTAATGTGCCTTCCATAATATAGCCATCTTAGGTTCATAGCAACATCACCTCAAAAGCATGGTCACCCTCAAATAGTTAACATTTGCTACCAATTCATTCAGGCTGTGTCTACGCTACAAAATAACTTTGAAGTTAACTTTGAAGTAAGGGGCTACTTTGAAATAGCCTGCAGAGTGTCTACACATACTTTAACTTAGTTCAAAGTTAAGGGAGGCTAACTTTAAAGTCACTACTCCATTCCGGGTAAGTTTAACTTTGAAGTAGGGGGTGTGTAGACATTCTGCACCCACTACTTTGAAGTAAGGAGTCCACCATGGTGCAACCCCTGCCCTCCCCCAGGAGCACTGGGACACTCTGGATAGCCCAGGCAGGCTTGATGGCTGTATGGTCCCTGCCGGCCACCTGACAGGAAACAGCTACCCAGCAACCCAAGGCAGGAAGCTGAGAGCATGCCACAAGCAGGGGCAGCATAAGATCCTACCATGGATGTGTTTACCTAAGGTGACCTCAAACAGGTTGGGTGATACCCTACTGGAGGTGGCCTGGCTGCTGGTGGTGGCGGGCAGGTCTATCACCAGAGAGCCATCGGAGGACTCCCCACCAGATAGGACGGCCATCTCAACTGTGACCTGGGGTGGTGATGTGTCATCCCCTGCCAGGAGGCTGCAGCTTCCTGAAGAAGGGACAGCTGGCTAGGGCACAGCCAGACCTGTGGGCACTGTCCCAGGCTCACATGTACCCCGTCTCATCTCCTTGACTTTACATTGGACCTGCTCGGGGGGTCCAGAAAGGGTCACCTCGGGCAGCCAGTCCCTGGGCAAGCCATGCGAATGTGGAGGTGTTGCAGAAGTGCCTGGTGGTGTCCTGGAGGACCTCATCATCATGCCAGAGCCCCATGAGGTCATGGAGCTTTTGCTTCATCCAGGAGGGGGCCTTCTGTTTGGGAGCCTGGTTAGGATCCTGGCTGCCCTCGTCCAGGTTCCTGGGGCTGCCCTGGGGGTGTGGGGTGCTACCCTGTTGGCCATCTGGCCAGCTTTGGGCTCAGTGCCTGCTGCAGGGTCTTGCCAGAGTGTGGCTGGCAGCCCTAGACATGCCGCCTGTTTCCACACTCTCAGCTTCCTGCCATGGGGTTTTTGGGTCCTTGAAGCTTTAAAAGCTGCAGAACGCAGAGACCATAGAGCACCACTGAGGCCACCTGGAGTGTCTGTGCTCTCCAATGAGCTGTCACCATGGCGGACCACTTCTTCCAGAAGAATCAGTCTGCAAGCATCTACACATGCTTTCTTCTGAAAGAATATTCCAGACAAAGGTGCTCTTACTGGCTGTTTCTACACAGGCCACTTTCTTCGAAAGTGGCATGGTAATAAACAGCCTGAAATATGCTAATGAGGTGCAGATGCAAATTCCCCATGCCTCATTAGCATAAAGGCACATCATTTGGAGTCCGGAAGACCATTCTTCTGGACTCCAAAACGCCATTTAGAAGCACGGCTCCCAGTGGGTCTTCTGGAAGGAAGTCCTTCCTCCGGAGGCCCCTTCTTCCCAAAAATTTTCAGGAAGAAGGGGCCTCCAGAAGAAGGACTTCCTTCCGGAAGCTCCCCGGGGGCTGTGCTTCTACACGGCATTGTGGAGTCCAGAAGAGCGGTCTTCCGGACTCCAAATGATGTGACCGTATGCTAATGAGTTGTGGGGAATTTGCCATCCATGCCTCATTAGCATATTTCAGGCTGTGTATTACCTTGCCACTTTCAAAGAAAGTGGCCCATGTAGAAATGGCCACTGGTTTTGCAGCGGAGTGCAGAGTCCGAAAGATACAGCGCCTTCTTCCAGAAGGAATCTGAAAGAATGCCTTGCAAGTGTAGACACTCCACTGATCTTCCGGAAGAAGGCGTCACTCTTCCAGAAGATCATGCATGTGTAGAAGTGGCCTTTGAGTGTAGCAGCATTATTTCAAAATAAGCTATTCTGAAATAGCTCTTCCAGAACAGCTTATTGAGAAATAAGGCTTCTGTGTAGACATGCCTTTAGCTAAACTGGGCATGACTTAAAAAGGAAAAGAGTCTGGAAAACGCTTCTGCCATGCTCCACTTCAAACAAAGTATATTTTTTCTTAGGTAAATGCAAACAACACAAATGGAATTTACACTCATAATATCTGAGCAACACCACAAGTTTCACCACTGCTGCAATTCCACTGAATGGGACCCACTATATTTCATATAAAATATGAATAAATACCATAGATTTACGGTTAAGATGATTCTACCTCCTTGCTGTCTCCTTGCAAATACACAAGGCAGTCTGTTTTTATTTGTGTTTGGGCCAGTTTTACATTGTAAGTACCTCAAAGAAGGAAGCCTGGAGTAAATTAATATATACATTTTGCAAAAGTAAATGCGATTGGACTCTAACGCAGGGTTTCTTCTCTGAGGTGCTAACAGTATACACCAACTGGAGTTACTATAGTTTATGACATAGTATACACAGATTATGGTTCTTTGTCTCTGTGTTTGCTAGAGCATACCCACCCCACTCCTTCAGCGTTGCTGACTTCACATGCATCAATAGCTGGGTCGAAAGCCCTTTGCAATATTTCCACCAACTCCTATGGGCTTTGGGCCCAAAGCTTATAAACTGCAATTCTCTTGCAGCTAAATCTGATCCATGGAGCATTATAATCATATTCTATATCTATCCAAAAAACATAGGGCCAGGTCTGCAGCTGATGTAAACCTGCATAACTTGGATTGGAATCTTGCCAATTTACACCAGCTGAGGAGACAGCCCGTGGTATCTGAAGAATAAATGCAAGCATTGTAGAAGATGTTGAATTATTTCTGTGCTCCTGAATTAACACGGACAAGCCCAGGAAAAAACTAAAAGGAAAAATGAAATTACCTCATATCTGCTGATTATTTTTGCCAGGAGCGCACTTTCCCACCTCTCCTGCTTCTTATTACTTTATAAAGATAAATGCAACATTTGTTCTTGGGAGAGAAGAAAGAAACACACTTATCTTGTCAAAGCCAGTGCTGCCTAACAACCAAATTTGTTTTCCAATTAAAATCACTAGAGCAAAAGAGAGACTGCAAAGAAGGCAATTCTCCATTCTGTGCCACGCATATGAATATATAATAAGATACTTCTATTGTCTAGCTCTGCTGAAAGGAAATAGGCAGAGTTTACCTGTTGTTTCATGACACTTAACCCGTGTGAAGTTTTATATTATGTGAGCTGCAATAGTTAGACACAACAGGCCAGCAGGGATAACTGCGATCATTAATTTGACTCCAAGACTTGTAACTGTGTGCATAACTAGTCTATGAGTCTACACTACGAGATAATATCGATTTTAAGTCAGTTAGCCTGATTTTAACAAGTGTCTGTCCTCACTGAAAATTCCATTAGCTCAATTTACGGCGCACTAAAATTGACATAATATCAAAATCCTAAAATCGCAATAACCTGACAGGTGTAGCATTCAGTCCAAATTTAAAATTCGGAATGAAGGGTAGTGAGAACATGCCATGCCTTTAAATCAAATTCATTAGCCTCCAGACATGCCCTGTACATGCCCAACAATGCCCTACATTTCTCCACTCTGGCCTCTTACATCTCTGGCCCTTTTGCCGGCAGCATTCCGCCTCTCAGCCATAAGGTGTAACACTGTTGTTGACAGATCTTGTTGACAAAAAAGCTGTGTGATGCTCTGAGGGGGCCTTCTCCCAAGAGACAGGGCATCCAGAACAATGGGCAGCCCTGTTTGCTGTGCCTCTGGTTGCTGTTTTTTTGAGAGAGCTGCCGAACAATCCGACTGCTCTGTCGACAGAGCAGAGCGCTCTTCCAATTGGCTTTTTTGTGCATGGCCGCATTCTGTCAACAGAAGCTTTGTCAGGAAATCTCATCTAACAGTGACTTATATCAACAGGTCCCTGTTGTGTAACCATAGCCAAAAAGTGTGGAATTTTTAAATTCTGAGTTTTTTTTAAATATTTCAGCTAACAGACACCCAGCATGAAAATTTCAGCCCCTCCGCCCCCAACAGTTAGTTTGTCTAATACATAAGTGAATGAACCAAGCATCTTTTAATGGATAGCAATGAAGGGTCCTGTGGCACCTTACAGAATAACGGAAAAGTTTTGAGCATGAGCTCTGCAGATTTCCAAGACCAGCATCTGATGAAGTGAGTCTGTGCTCACGAAAGCTCATGCTCAAAACTTTTCTGTTAGTCTATAAGGTGCCACAGGACCCTTCGTTGCTGCTACAGATCCACGACTACCCCTCCGATACTTGACACCTTTTAATGGATAGTGTCAGAAACCTTAAGCAGAGGCACTGTGACACCTATAATAAGGGGAGGTATGGCCCAGTTCAGTCAATAGAAAGATATCCATTGTTTTCAGTGGAATAAATACAGATTTCATTTTGTAGCAAAGGTCTAGGAAAAAAGACATAAAACAATTTTTCTGTTAAAATAACTTGAACAAAATATAAGAACAAAATGACTGCTCTGACTTTTCCATTAATTTTTGGGAAAAAATGTATTTTTAAAAATACGCCATCACAATTTCAAAGAAAGGCAGGGCTTCACGCTGAAATTATTAATATGCTCCAGAATGATATCCAGATAAAAAATTATCTACACTATTGCACTTATTAAGAAAATAGTGTACAACATACAGGCCTGATCATGAAAAAAGGTGGCTTGAGGCATCAGAGATCTTAAATAGTAGAACAACTTTATCTCTGAAATGTAAAGTCAATTTTCCTCAACTAACAAAACTTAGAGAATATCTACTATCTTCATTATACACTAGATATAGTGGGCTGGTTCTCCTGCTGTACCGGAATGAGGCAGAAATATGTAGTCTCCTTTGCTATAGAAGCATATGGGAGTTTGTGGCAGTTTGAATTGAACTACAACACTTGAACAAACAGCGTTCGGACTGGTTTTAATAGAATAACTGATTTTTTTCAGTTCAGTGGCCAAACCAAAAACTTTCTCCTCCGCCCAAAAAAAATTCATTTTGGGTTGAACTCAAACTGATTTTTGTGAGATCTTTTTGCCAAAAGGAATAATTGGGCTGAAAAAAAATATTCCATTTTAATATGTTTTCAGGTACACTTTACCATTTATTCTTTTAAGAAATTTCTTTTTACAAATAATAAGTCCTGTAGCACTTTAAAGGCGAACAAATTTATCTATTAGGCAATGAACTTTTGTGGGTAAGACCCACTTCTTCAGATTCTTCCCCACAAAAGCTCATAGCCTAATAAATAAATGTGTTAGTCATGGCACATCCTGAGGCTTGCATTGCACAAAGCACAGCAGAGCTGGTACAGGGACCAGAAGCTGATAGCTTGAACTCCCAGCAGCTCCTGAACCAGCACTGCATCCACACCACAGTTGGGCTGCTGGCCATGGTGACTGTGGCCAACCTCCATCTCCTCCAGCTGGAGACAACTCCCCCTGGGGCCGAGGAGCCCACCCTCCCCAGGCCTCTGGCTGCACCCCCTCCTGGGTGATCAGGCACATTTAGAGCTACCCCACTAGTTCAGAATGGTGGGACTGGTTGGTGATGGGCAAGTGGGATGACATGCAGTGGCTCCAGAACTTCCACATTAGGAAGGAGATGTTTCTAGAGCTCTGCAGCTGGCTTGCTCCCGCCCTATGATGCCTGGATACCTGCAAGCAGCCCGCTCTCCCCCTTGAGAAGTAGGTTGTCACAGAATGTTGTGGAAGCTGGCCACCCTGGACAGCTACCAGTCCCTGGGACAGCAATTTAGCATGGGCAAGTTGACCATTGGGGCTGTCCTCTTGGAGCTGAGACATGCTCAGTTCACAGCCCAAGCATGGGGAGGGAGGAGGGAGCTCCCAGGAAAAGGGGACCCTCGGGTAAGATGGTTGGGGGTGCAAGGGTTTGGCTTCCATAAGGTCATCTGCACTGGGGACCTGGACATGGCTGTCACCAGATTCACTACCCTCAGCTTCCCACACTGCTTCAGCATCATCGATGACATAAACATCACCATCTGTGCCCCACACCACAGCACGGCCTGCTATGTTAACAGGATGGGCTACCATTTGGTCATGCTGCAGGCCCTGATGAACTGTAGGGTACACTTTATTAATGTTTACATGGGCTAGTAAGGCTGGGCCCATGATGGGCGGGTCTTCCACATCTCCAGCCTCTTCCAGGGGATGGAGGCAGGGACCTACTTCCCCCATTGGGAGCTTGCTGCTGGGGACATCACCATGCCATTGTGCATGGTGGGGGAAGCAGCCTACGTCATCCAGCCCTGGCTCATGCAGCAGTACACCGGACACCTGCACCCCACTGAACACGTGTTCAATGGCCACCTCAACCAAGCACACTACCCCATGGAGTGTGCCTTCATTTGCCTGAAGGCTCAGTTCAGGTGTCTCCTCATATGCCTGGACATTGGTGTGCACAATGTTCCCCAGGTTGTGGGGGGGGCAAGTTGTGCCCTCCATAAAATCATGGAGGGCAAGGAGCAGGCCTTCTTCCAGGGGTGGATGGCCAAGGCCAGCCCTGCGTATTAGCAGCCAGGCACAGCCCCTGACCGCCAAGCCCACCATGATACGGTGCAGATCTGGAAGGTTCTCGAGGAGAGCTTATCTTGTGGTCTCCAATAACTCTCCCCAGGGCACCCCGGTGGGGGTCTCAGGCCCACAGCCCCACCCCATACCCACCACAACCCTCCCTCTACACACTCACCTCTCCCCAGCTGCTCCACAGTAACAAAGGATATGAGGGTGGTGAAAAAATAAACTCTTTCCTTTAACATAGAAACTCTTGCACAAAATAAAAATTGTGCTACTATCTGTGAAATGATGGTTAACAGTATACAAGGTTGGGGCTTGGGATGGGGAGTACCTGAACTCTGAAAAGGGGCTTGGGACAGGAGTTGGGGGGAATCTTAGTCCTTGGAGGGAATAGGAGGCCATGAGCCATGGTGGCCATAGGATCCCCTCCCACCCTGAGTTCAAGGTCCCTATTGGGACTGGGATAGGGTCAGTATCACAGGTAGGTATGGCCTTGGGAGGGGTGCAGTGGGCTTGGGCTCAGCAGGGGAAGAAGAGAGAGTGGGGAGATCTGGGCGGCAGGGGAGACAGGTTGGGGGGCGGGGTGAAGGGGCTGGCATGATGGCACCCACCATGGCCATCAGCTAGCAGGCAAAGCCCACCATGAAGGCTGGGGAGATTTGGGCAGGAGCAGGAAATCAGGAGCAGCAGAGGGGTGGGGGCAGGGGGCAGCAGGGGCATCATGGGGACAGGGGGCAGCAGAGGCAACAGGGACAGTGGGATGTGGGTGGTTGGGCCAACTGCTCCCTCAGGATGCTGGTGATTGTCCCCAGGTAGGACATGACAATGGCCCAAGCCTCTTGCCACCATGGCAGGTCTGCCTCCTCCACCTGCAGCTGCCTCTGCACCAGCTCATTCTGGCACCTCAGGGCATATGGATGGGCCAAGGCATTATTGTGAGTGTGCCAATAGGCCCCTCAGGCATGGGCCTATCCAGGCACTGGTGGTGATGGTGTCCCAGCCCTCTCCTCCACTGTTCCTGGACTTCCTGGTTCAAGGACCTGGATGGGATGGCTGGTCCCAGTGGTGTGTTGGGGCTTGTCCCGCCCTCAGATGGTGTAGCTGTAATGATGAAAGGGGAAAGAGAGATGGTAGGTCAGTCCTGCACCACAACCCTGAGGGCTGTGCCCCAGCCAAAGGGGCAGCAGCTCCTCCGCCACCCTCCACCCATCCAATAATCCAGTAGCCCTGTGTGATCCTAGGCACTGAGGGGTCCCCACATGGGTGAGGCACATGCCAGGTGCAGTCTGGGCCTTCTTCCCAGCCCCCTTCCCACATGTGTGGCTTGTGAAGCTGTCCACAGAAGAGGGTTCTGACTGTCATCTCCAGCCATGTCTGGAACCTATGGCCTTCCAGGGTGTGTCTGGGGTAGGGCCAGCAGCTGTGTGGCTGGCCCACTTCCAGCCATGGCAGGGATGATTGCCTCCTCATGCACCAGGGTGTGTGACATGTGGGGTACTTACCAGGAGGGACCCCTGAACAGGTCCAGGGACATCCTACTCAGCGTGTCCTGGCTGGAGGATAACAAGGCCATGGTGATCATAAGGGTCCCGTCCTGCCCTGACTTCCTGTCCATGTCCCTGACGTACCCCTGCCTCAGCTCCTTCACTTTAGAGCAGACCTGCTCCTGTGTCCAGGTTGGATTGTCCATGTGCTGCCAAACCAGTGGCAAGCTGGGCATAGGCAAGGGTATTCCTCCTCTTGCCAGTGGTCTCCTGGAGCATGGCCTCATCCTGCCACAGGCCCAGGAAGTCTCTCAGCTCAGGTTCCATCCAGGATAGGCCCAGTATTTGGTGGCCTGGGGGCGGGGCTCCTGGGACCCCTTGGCTAGCTTCCTGAAGGGCTTCTGGGGTGTGCAGGGCTTCTGGCTTGCAGCCATGGCTTTAATCCAGCTGTGGTGGGTGTATGCAAGAGTGTGGGAGTCAGCAGCCTGTGTCTCCGCTGCTTCCACTCTCTCAGTTCCCTTCCACAGGGTTTCTAGGGCTCCATGAACCTTTAAAAGCAGCTGGCCACAGAGAGACCATAAAACATGGAAAAGGAAGAAGGGTTCTTTCAAAGACGGGGTTTACTTTCGAAAGAGCAGCATCTGCATTTCTTTTCCTCTTTCAAAAGAAGAATATGCAAATGAAGTGTCATATATGTAAATCTGCACCTCATTTGCATTTTGATTCCCCACATTTGCATGCCTCTTTTGAAAGAGGAATGCAAGTATAGACACAGACATGTTTATTGGCTGTTACTACACAGGCCAAAAATTTTTGGAAAGAAGGGGCCTCCAGAAGGACTTGCTTCTGGAAACCGCTCCCAGGGCTGTGCTTTTACACGGCATTTTGGAGTCTGGAAGAATGGTCTGCCAGACTCCAAATCACATGACATTATGCTAATGAGGTTGGGGAATTTGCATCCACACTTCATTAGCATCTTTCACTCTGTGTATTAGCATGCCATTTCCGAAGGAAGGGGCCTGTGTAGAAATGGCCTTTGTGAAAGACTCTTTCAGAAGAAGGCACACTTCCTGATCTGGGTGTGGAACAGGGCTGCTGGAAAAGGTGCTGCATTCTTCTGATTTAGTATTGAAAGAACACATTTTGGGTGTGTGTCTACACTTGCATTCTTCTTTCAAAAGAGGTATGCACATGACGTACATCAAAAATGCAAAAGAGGTATAAATTTGCCTAGTTGGCACATCATTTGCATATTCTAATTTCAAAAGAGCTTCTTTCAAAAGAAGAAAGCCAGTGTAGACACTACTCTTTCAAAAGTAAACCCCATCTTCGAAAGAATCCTTCCCATTAAATGAAGGGAAGAAGGAATCTTTCAAAGATGGTAACAGAGAGGGAGCCATGCTAGTCTATATACTATCAAAACAAAAAAGCAGTCAAGTAGCACTTTAAAGACTAACAAAATAATTTATTAGGTGAGCTTTTGTGGGACAGACCCACTTCTTCAGACCATAGCCAGACCAGAACAGACTCAATATTTAAGGCACAGAGAGCTAAAAACAGTAATCAAAGAGGACAAATCAGAAAAAAATAATCAAGGTGAGCAAATCAGAGAGTAGAGGGGTAGAAGGGAGGGGAAGGTCAAGAATTAGATTAAGCCAAGTATGCAAATAAGCCCATATAGTGACTCAGAAAATTCCCATCCCGGTTCAAACCACATGTTAATGTGCCAAATTTGAATATAAAGGACAGCTTGGCTGTCTCCCTTTCAAGAGTGGTGCAAAAATTTTTCTTTAGTAACACGCAAACTCTTAAGTCATTAACAGAATGGCCCACGCCATTAAAATGTTGACTAACCGGTTTGAGGATCTGGAGTGTTTTTATGTCTGTTTTGTGCCCCTTAGCTCTTTGTCTAAGGGAGTTTGAAGTCTGTCCAATGTACAAAGCTGAAGAACATGAGAATGTGCCCGTGATTCTGTGAATAACCTGGCTAGGTCCAGTGAGGGTAGTTCCAGAAAAGATATGTGGACAAAGCTGGCAGAGCGCTTTGTTGCAAGGAAAGGTTCCAGGACTGGTATCCCTGGGGTATAGACTGTGGCTGTTAGTGAGGATCCTCATAAGGTTGGGAGGTTGTCTGTGGGAGAGAACAGGCATGTCACGTAGGGCCTTCTGGAGTGTGGCATCCTGATTAAGTATAGGTTGTAGGTCTGTAATAATTCATTGCAGTGGTTTGAGTCGGGGGCTGTAGGTGATGACCAGTGGTGTTCTGTTCTTGGCTTTTTTGTGCCTGTCTTGGAGTAACTGGTCTCTGGGTATTTGTCTGGCCCTGTCGATTTGCTTTTCATTTCTCCTGGTGGGTAATTCAGGTTTATGAATATTTGGTAAAGATTTTGTAGTTTCTGGTCTCTGTCAGTTGGCTCAGAGCAAATATGATTGTACCTAAGGGCTTGACTGTAAACAATGGGATCTAGTTATGTGTGCAGAATGGAAGTTAGAAGGGTTTACTTTCAAAAGAGCAGCATCTACACTGGCTTTCTTCTTTCAAAAGAAGCTCTTTCTAAATTGGAATATGCAAATGAGATGCCAAATATACAAATTTATATCTCATTTGCATTTTCTATTTGCCTCATTTGCATACCTCTTCCCAAAGAGGAATGCAAGTGTAGATGCACCCTTTGTGTGTAGCTGCTCCATGGGCTTTTTTTGAAAGCACCCTGGCTTTTTCAGAAAAACTCCCTAATGTACATGTAGCCCCACTGTGTGTGCTCATTAGTCCAACTGTTTCTTTTCTTTCCCCATTCCTTCCCATAATGCCCACTCCCCCTCTTGCTCATTGTATTATATACGTTTTATTTGCAAGCTCTTGGCATCAAAGACTAACTCATGCCTTGTAGCTTTTGTTTTTGCTCTGTGAAACACCTGTCAAGATAGCTCAGTTCTTTCCCTGACAAAGTAAGCTGGGTTGCTCTATAAATATTTGAAAACAGACATGCAGTTTTTCTGGGTTTCATTCTTTTTAAATTAATGCAACAGTTATTCAAGAGTCTTTCTTGACTGATATTACAAAACAAATCTTTGGGGTTTTATGTAATACTTTATTACCTAAATCATCTTGCCACTTAATCTAATTGGGTTGCAGAACGTAATTTTTGACTGACTATTCCCAGAAGACCAGTCTTCTCTCATGATCAATGTTTGAAGTTTTTTCTAAACTTACAACCCTGTGATACCCCACCACAGAGGTGGTATTTTGCTTATGTATATTCATAGGTGATTAAAGTATATTTTATGTGTTTGTTTTGCGCCTATAAATTAACATTATCCATGGTTACGCCTATCTCAGCAAATGCCCTTTAAAACAGCAATAAAAGGAATGTGAATTCCCTGTGAAACTGTTCATGGTTAATTCCATTTAAAATAAATCTTATGCACAAAAGCTAGCTTTATTGATGCCACCAGAAAAGAGATTTGTACTTAGTATTGTTTTACTGGCATGATTTTGTTATGCAAATTGAGAAGCTTTACTATTCAATTACTTTTATGCTAATATAAATAGCAGGATTAGCACAGCCACACTACAGCTTCAGCAATTGGGAAGCACTGTAAAAAATCAGCCAACTTCCACAGCTGCAGTTAAAGGATAGCTTGTGATCCAAAACGTGAGATGTAAGTAAGGGAGATAGGAATATTTCCTTGGCATGTATTGGGATAAGTTAATTAGGACGCCACACCATTGCAAATGTACTGTTGTAAATAGATGGTTGCAGGAAGAATTAGTGGGCCAGGCAGGAGAAAACACAAGCAACGGGTTCAGCAGCATCCCTGTGTGTATGATAGAGCCGTAAGTTCTTGCACTGCTATGGCTAACAGAGGCATGGTGGGAGGGGTTCATAAGGAGTGCAAATCAGTGTGTGGCTGGGCTCTTGGAGAGCAGCAGCAGATTGTGTCCTCCTACTCCCATCCTACACTGTTGATCCATATCCATCATTTTGTCTATAATAAGCCCCAGATCCTCTTCTGCAGATCTACCCCTTAGCTAGTTGTCCCCTCCCCTGTATCAGGGGATATTTTCTATCCTAATTACAGGTATTCTTCCATTCTAAGTGCACTTGTCCTCATCTTATCAGCCTTCTTTTGGCTCAATCCTCCATTTTGTCTCAGTTACTCTGGACCCTATCTCTATCCTCAAGCATATTTACTACTTCCCTCATCTTAGTGTTATCTGCAAACTTGCTGAGGGTGCAACCCCATCCTATCAATGACATCATTAAAGAAGATGAAGAAAACTGACCCTAGGACGGATCCTGGGTTACTCTGGTTGATAACAGCTGCCAACTAGATATCCAGCCATTGAGCACTGCCTGTAGAGCCCAAATGGTAACTTTCCCTGTACATTCCAAGGATCTACTAGCTGAGAAAGCTATCCATGCAGCCTTTCTTCTCTACAACCTCAATCCCTTTCCCCATTGCAAGGAAACTGAAGAGAACTACCCGAAGTTTTTCCCATAAATTTGAATGGCCCGTGAAATCACTTTCTACAGGGTGGTCCATGGAATGTTCCAATAAGGTCCATTGCATTTAAATGTGCCTGTTTCATTTTACCAGATGTAGGATGCCCATCAAGTTATGGGATTTGTCATTAACATTGACTGTATTGAAATAATTTATAAGTCTCAGCCTTACATTCTGAAAGCAGATGCATTCTGCGAAAGAGGTCTGCATTCTAATCTGCAGATCACCTTTGCATTGACTTTACATCTTAGAAATTACCATTTAGTTCATGATAATCACCTAGTCTTTCCCCCAACATTGCCCTCACTCAACTGACTGACTGTGTTTCCATCTTCCTTACCAAAATGTATAATTTTTTCCATTTCATGCAAAACAACATAATTAGCCTAGTTTCTAACACAAAATGACAGCTCTAGGTCAGGCTATGAATTAAACTGCAAATCAAGGTTGCAGATTATATACATGTGGTTGACCTTAATTCAGTTTATAATGAGATTCAGCAACTTTGAAATCAAGTTCAGCGCATATAATAATATTTGGGTTTTATTCTGTTTTCATTTTCTACCTATATATTAAAGTGGTCCCAGCCACTACCATCTGTATAATCACTTCCTACCTTGGAGGGAAGGGTTCAGAATGTGAACCAGGATTTCTAACTGCATTTCACATTTTGGACATTGTCTCTGTAACAGGCTGAACTAAAATCTTATATCTAATCATTTCCCAGCTCCAAGGTGTTGGGCTGATAAGAATGTAGGCAGAGCATTTAGAGCAGACAGTTTAGGGGCATTTGGAATCTAAATCCAAGCTCTGAATTATCTGACTGGATGACTGGGCTGCTATCCTTGTGTGAAAGTCTTCTCTGTTTTCTCTTCAATATGCACCTGTAACTTCCAATAGTATAGAGGGGGCTAGGTGAAAATAGCAGGCTACAGCATGGTATTTATGCAGCAGACTTGCACTGAGGGAAATGTGGAGCTGCACTGCCCCAGAAGGAGCACCAAAGAGTTTGTGCCCTCGGCAGATTTTTTCTCTATCCTGTACTGACCGGTCTCAATGGGCCAGTGCAGAAGCAGTTGGCCCAAGGTCCCACCTCCCATCTCCTCATTGTCTGCCTCCTGAACTCCAGGAAGCAAAGAGCACAGGCACTGCTATTGTGGGAAATGCTTATGCAGTCATGTGTGGTACAAGTCACTTGCAGTCCCTTTGCCTTTTCAAGGCCAAGCACAAATTCATGCATGTGGTATACATATACATACCATGTAGTGATACCATGTATATGCCAATTCCATGGGATTCCTACCACAAATGTAAACTTTGGCTTAAAATTGTTATGCAAATCAAGGGATTGCAATGAAAACTGCATTGTTTTGAGAAAATTATTGATTAAACATATCAGTCCATTATCCCTATAAACACAGAACATTTTTGCCCATTGTCCAATGCCAACAGTAACACCAGAATATATAAGAACACAGAACATAATGATCTACTCACTGGTCACTTGAGGTTTGTGCACAAATTAGTACGGAAAGCAATTCCTCCAGAAGTACTAATCTGTTCATGATCTGGTCTTTGAGTCCATGAATTATCTGTCCCTTTGTTCATTTTGAAGTAGAATAACAAAATCAATTATTCTTTCTGCAGAAAAATACCAGAGCTGTGAAAACTTCTGTTGATTAATCCACACATTACCTGGTAACTTGAAGCATTTGCTTAGAGAAACCTGTAATTTTGCTGATGGGCTATAGTGAGGCATTGAGAGCCAAGAGGGTTCAGTTGAGGTGACACAGTAAATGCAGAAACATGCTGCATTGAAGCTGCATAGAATTTCAACTCACATCTTTAGCTTCAAGGATAATAACTGTGAACTCCAAGGCTGGCTTTCCTTAGAGGGAACTAATGAGTTTTTTCAGTGCCTCAGAACATCCTGTACCTGCTGCTGAGCCCAGAGTTAAGCTGAGCAGAAAGGAAAGTAACTGTCATCTTTCCTGTGGTCTTCCAGTTACAAAGTTATATGTTATTTATGAGAAGTCATATTAGATCTAAAGAGTTCTTCATAGTTCTATGATTATGAGACACTGGGTAAGAATCTCATTTCACACTGGTGTAAAGAGGAGTGATTTCAGAATTAAAGTGAATTTTCTCTGTTGTTTTTCTTCTCTTTTCTGCTCACACACAAAAATTAATTTCAAATGTATAATATTTATTATTAGAGCTGTGGAAAAAAACTTAGCTGGAACTATTTTCCATCAAAAATGTGGTTTTGTCTAAGTAAAACATTGCTCAGGAACACGCTGATTTTGATGACATTTTGAATAGGGAAGAAGTCAAAACATTTCAATTAATTTTGTTTTGACTAGAGAGAGACAGAAACAGAGAGAGAGAGATTCTATACATAATTTTATATAACATACACATTGGAATGAGTCAACATTATTGAAAGAAAACATTTTGATGGTTCTGAAGCAGATTTTTTTGTTCCCTGGGAAATTCTGGTTTGTGACTTATTTTTAACTGTATATCTCAGAGCCTGTACTAGTCCATAGTGGAGCTAAGAAGATGTATAGTGATTCAAGGCAAACATCTGATATTAAATACAGACTGCATCATGACCTAGTTGGTAGTCTTCACATTCTAATTTTACTTACTTTGCTGAACAGAGAAAGTAGATGATGGGACTGTTTTTCTACTTACATAGATAAAAATCCATTCACAGGGCTGCAGTTCTTATGCAGGCAAGCTTTAAGTGATCAAAGCATTGGCCTCATGAACCCAGAGTTTTGAGTTAAATGGTTGAGTGGGCCTTTCAAAGATGTGGGGCAGGTTAGTATTTAAAAAAAAAAGCCTGTCCAGGATGGTGATAGGTCCTTCTCTGAGTGCAGGGGACTGGAGTTGATAACCTCTTAAGATCCCTTCCAGTTCTATGTTATGATACTTTATTAGTTGTTTAGCCTTCACAGAGTGCTAAATTGCTGTATTTATCCTGAGAATGTGACAGTGTGGATGTACCAATCAAAAGGCTGTTTGGGGGAGGATTTGGGGTTCAGAGCTAAGTCTACACTACAGAACTGAAGGATCAGTAACCAAAATGATGTGATTATACAATGAGGCATGTTATCCACATAAGTTCAATTGTCCTAGGAATTCATTTGTTTTGCGATGCCCTGTGGTGACACAGTTGACAGATTCTTAAACAGATGGCTTGCAATGGATTTTTAAAAGTTTTCTATCAGACGACTCAATAGAATTTGAAAGAGAAAGGTCAAATCTTATAATTCACTGTGAAACTCCCAGGAAAGATAATGGAGCAGGTAATTAAAGAAATCATCTGCAAGCACTTGGAAGGTGATAAGGTGATAGGAAACAGCCAGCATGGGTTTGTAAAGAATAAATCTTGTCAAACCAATCTGATATCTTTCTTTGGTAGGATAACGAGCCTTGTGGATAGGGGAGAAGCGGTAGATGTGGTATACCTAGACTTTAGTAAAGCATTTGATACAGTCTCTCATGATATTCTTATCAAAAAACTAGGCAAATACAATATAGATGAGGCTACTATAAGGTGGGTGCATAACTGGCTGGATAACCATACCCAGAGGGTAGTTCTTAATGGTTCTCAATCCTGCTGGAAGAGTATAACAAGTGGGGTTCCACAGGGGTCTGTGTTAGGACCGGTTCTGTTCAATGTCTTCATCAATGGGTTAGATATTGGCATAGAAAGTACACTTATTATGTTTGCAGATGATACCAAGTTGGGAGGGGTAGCAACTGCTTTGGAGGATAGGGTCATAATTCAAAATGATCTGGATAAATTGGAGAAATGGTCTGAGGTAAAAAGGATGAAGTTTAATAAGGACAAATGCAAAGTGCTCCACATGGGAAGGAACAATCAGTTTCACACATACAGAATGGGGAGAGACTGTCTAGGAACGACTACAGCAGAAAGGTATCTAGGGATTATAGGCTACGTCTACACGTGAAGCCTAAATCGAAATAGCTTATTTCGATGTTGCGACATCGAAATAGTCTATTTCGACGAATAACGTCTACACGTCCTCCAGGGCTGGCAACGTCGATGTTCAACTTCGACGTTGCGCAGCCCGACATCGAAATAGGCGCAGCGCGGGAACGTCTACACGTCAAAGTACCACACATCGAAATAGGGATGCCAGGCACAGCTGCACACAGGGTCACAGGGCAGGCTAGCGCTTCTGGGGCAACAGCTAGCCACTCCCTTAAAGGGCCCCTCCCAGACACACTCAGCCTGCACAGCACGCGGTCTGAGGAGCCATAGGCACACAGACCCCAGGCGACGCAGGCATGGACCCCCAGCAGCAGCAGCAGCAGCAGCAGCAGCAGCAGCAGCCAGAGGTCCACCCAGCCCTCCCGGCAGGAGCAGGGCTTGCCCTGCTCCATGCCATGCAGGAGACAGCTGAGCACCTCCTTGCTACACCGGAGGAGGAGCTGCCCCAAGGGCAGCAGGGCTCAACCCCCAACCCTGCAGCACCCCGCCCCCACCCCCGCCTCACACGCCGGCGGCTGTGGAGCTACCCCACCAACACCGACTGGTGGGAGCGGCTGGTGCTTGGGGAGTGGGACAACGACTGCTGGCTCAGGAACTTCAGAATGAGCCAGCAGACATTTATGGAGCTGTGCCAGTGGCTCATCCCCGCACTCAGGCACCAGGACACCGCCATGCGGCGTGCCCTCACAGTGGAGAAACGGGTCGGCATCGCTGTCTGGAAGCTGGCCACTCCCGACAGCTACCGATCCGTGGGACAGCAGTTTGGTGTCGGCAAGGCCACCGTCGGGGCTTTCCTCATGGAGGTAAGAGAACCCACAGGGGGAGGGCAGGGCAGGGGAGGGGGGCCCAGGCAGAGGAGGGCAGGGGAGGGGAGGGGAGGCCAGGGCAGGGGAGAGGAGGGGAGGGCAGGGCAGGGAAGGGGAGGGCAGGGGAGGGCCACGCACACCCTGCTCACCCCTCATTGGTGCTGTCCCATGTGCTTTCTCTGCAGGTTGTGCATGCCATCAACACCATGCTCCTGCACAGGCTCATGAGGCTGGGGGACCCAGATGCCACCATCGGGGCCTTTGCCACCCTGGGATTCCCCAACTGCTTCGGGGCTCTGGATGGGACTGCATACCCCCTCTGGCCCTGGCTCATGCACGGGCCATCTCTCTGCTTGCCAGGTGGTGGAGCGCTCATTTGGCCGCCTGAAAGGATGCTGGAGATGTCTCCTGACCCGCCTGGATGCGGGCCCCAACAACATCCCCCTGATTGTGGGTGCCTGCTGCACCCTGCACAATTTGGTGGAGAGCAAGGGGGAGGCCTTTTTCCAGGGCTGGGCTGTGGAGGCCAGCAGGGCCGACGTGCAGCCACCCGCTGCCCCCCAGTCGGCAGGTGGACCCCGAAGGGACCCGGGTCCGGGAGGCCCTGTGGGCCCACTTCGATGATGAGGCCGCGGGGTGAACTCTGCCAGGCCCCCCACTGCCCGCCCCTTCCTCCACCACACTCCTGCCCCAACGCCAACACCATGGAGCACCCAACCGCACCCCCCTCCCACTTTTCCTGGACAAATGACAGCACGCACTTGTGGCTGAACTTAAACTGCTTTTTCTTTGAGAACTTTTTTTTTTAACTATAAATATATAAAACAAGAACAAACTATATACAACATGTGGAACCAAAGTAATATGTACAAATAAAACAATAGTAAGAAAAAAGTGTCCTCATTAATAAAAAGAAAACCAGGGAGGATAAAGGGGAGAACTATTTACATGGGGGGATGGGGCAAACGGGTGGCACAAAATAATAACTTCAAACTATATTCAAGGGGGGGGCCACGTCCCAGGCCCCTCTCCCCTACAGTCTGGCACTGGGCGTGGGCGGCCGGGAGCCCCACCGCGGCCGCAGCCTGGTCCGCGGCTGGGTGGGAGCGGACTGGACCGGAAGATATGCCCGGCGAGTCTCAGCTGGCTCCAGGGGTCCCTCGGCGCTCCGGCCCTCGGCGGTGGGTGGCGGGGTGACGGCAGACGGGACGGTGACAGGCGGAGCAGCTGGTGGTGCGGCTGGTGGAGCAGGCATGGCGGGCGCTGCGGCGGCCGGCACGGCATGGGGGGGCCAGGTAGTCCACCAGGCGGTTGAAAGTCTCCATGTAGGCCCCCCATGCCTCTTGGCGCCAGGCCAGCGCCCGCTCCTGCAGCTGCAGGTGCTGCTCCGTGACCTCCAGCTGCCGACGGTGGATGGCCAGCAGCTGGGGGTCCGTCGCCGTCGGCTGTTGGTGGCGTGGGGTCCGCCATCTAGCCCGCCGTGGGGCCGGTCGGTCCTCGGCCGAGGGGCTGGCCTGGAGCGATGGTCCCAGAGGGCTCTCCGGGACCACTGATGCTTCGCCGGCGCTCTCTTCCGGTCCTTCTGATGGTGCAGGTGCGGGACACAGGAGAGGAGGGGGGGAAGAAGAATGGAGACAGGCGTTAGTGTGGGCCCCGAGCCATGGACTTTGTCTCCCCAGCCCTGTGCTGCAGGTTCCCCATCCCCGTCCCCGGGAGATGCTGCTGTGATGGATGGGGTTCAGGGGTCCCCCTGCCCTGCACCCCGTCCCCTGGTGGGAGCGACTCTCACTTCACTCCGCAGGGTCTGACAGCAGGAAAGGTTTCTTAGGCCACAGATGGCCAGTTTCTGGCAGGAGTGACAGCACCAGCTGTCGGAAGAGACAGTTCTTCCAACCCATCCTGGGGAGAAGACCCCAAGGGGTGCCCCTCTGGGATGCAGCTTTCCCCCTCCTCAGGCTGGCTGCCTTCCAGCTTTCCCTTCCCCTAGCCTCTACCTGTGGCCCCCGCTCTCCCCCCCCAGTTCCAATCCAGCTCGGCTCCTCCCTCCTCTTTGTTCAGGGCAGAGGTGTCACCTGCCAGCTGTAGCCCCAGGATCATCCTTTGCCCCCGGGAGCTATTCGGCTCTTGTTGCTCATATCTAGCCTGAGTCTCCCTTTTGCACTCCCCCCGCTCCATCACATGCTGCTGCTGCTGCTGTTGCTGCTGCTGCTGCTGCTGCGGGGTGTCCCACCCCCTCCTCCCGGGGGCCCCTCGAGGTTCCGCTCCCCCCTGCCCCGGGGATGGGGCATGGCACTGTCGTGCGGGGTCGGGGGGGGCAGGGGCTGATGCACTGCTGTGAGGGCCATGGCCCTGCTGTCCCTGGGGCCATGGCCATGTGAACATCTGGGGGGCCCTGGACACATATCTATTACCCCCCGCCCCTCAAGCCCAGGGGTGTACACCAGAGGGGGGTACATACCTGTCGGTCCACTCCCACGGTCTGGAGATCCCCGGGGGGCGAAGGCCCGGCTGCTGCTCCGGGATGGCAGGAGGAGGATCTGCAGCCTGGATTCTGCAGAGGAGGAGCCCCCCTCCTCCTCCTCCTCCTGCCGCGATGTCCCGGGGGTGGGCTTCAGGGGGGGCCCCCAGGGTGCGGGGCTTACCTCCGGGGCGGACTCCGGCTGCAGGGCCTGCTGGGGTTCGTCGGACGAAGTATCAATGGTGGCCGGAAGGGAGGAGGTGTGCCAGGGGCCCAGGATGTCCCTGAGCTCCCTGTAAAAGGGGCAAGTGACGGGGGCGGCCCCAGATCGGCTGGCCGCATCCCGGGCCTGGGAGTAACCCTGCCGCAGCTCCTTCACCTTACTCCTGACGTGATCAGGAGTGCGGGCAGGGTGACCCCGGGCAGCCAGGCCGTCAGCCAGCGGAGTGAACGCATCCGTGTTCCGCCTCTTGCTCCCCATTACCTGGAGCACCTCCTCCTCGCTCCAGAGCCCCAGCAGGTCCCGCAGCTCGGCCTCCATCCAGGACGGGCCCCGCTGCCGCTTGCTGGCCTGGCTGCCCGCCTGGCTGGGCTGGCTGCCCTGGCTCCCCTTGGGGGGGTCCCCTGGGGGTGCTGGGGGGGCTGCCGGGCAGCCATAGCACCTGGGTGGGTGGCTGTGCTGGCTGAGGGACGTGCAGGCTGGCCGCGTGTCTGGGCTGCCGCCTGCACGTTCCCTCAGCTTCCTGCACAGGAAGGGAGGGGGAGGGGACCTTTAAGGGGCCACTCCATGCAGCCACCATTGAGCTGAGGGGCTGGAGAGAGCGTCTCTCAACCCCTCAGCTGATGGCCGCCATGGAGGACCCCGCAATTTTGACGTTGCGGGACGCGCAACGACTACACGGTCCCTACTTCGACGTTGAACGTCGAAGTAGGGCGCTATTCCTATCCCCTCAATGGGTTAGCGACTTCGACGTCTCGCCACCTAACATCGAAGTTAACTTCGAAATAGCTCCCGACGCGTGTAGCTGTGACGGGCGCTATTTCGAAGTTAGTGCCGCTACTTCGAAGTAGCGTGCACGTGTAGACACGGCTATAGTGTACCACAAGCTAAATATGAGTCAACAGTGTGATGCTGTTGCAAAAAAAGCAAACATAATTCTGGGATGCATTAACAGGTGTGTTGTGAACAAGACACGAGAAATCATTCTTCCACTCCACTCTGCGCTGGGTAGGCCTCAGCTGGGTTATGGTGTACAGTTCTGGGCACTGCAGTTCAAAAAAGATGTGGCAAAACTAGAGAGGGTCCAGAAAAGAGCGACAAGAATAGTTAAGGGTCTAGAGAATGTAACCTATGAAGAAAGGCTGAAAGAATTGGGCTTGTTTAGTTTGGAAAAGAGAAGATTGAGTGGAGACATGATAGCAGTTTTCAGGTATCTAAAAGGGAGTCATGAGGAGGAAGGAGAGAACTTGTTCTTCTTGGCCTCTGAGGATAGAACAAGAGGCAACGGGCTTAAACTGCAGCAAGGGAGGTTTAGGTTGGACATTAGGAAAAAGTTCCGAAGTGTTAGGGCAGTCAAACAGTGGAATAAATTGCCAAGGGAGGTTGTAGAATCTCCATCGCTGGAGATATTTAAGAACAGGTTAGATAGATGTCTGTCAGGGATGGTTTAGACAGTACTTGGTCCTGCCATTGGGCAGAGGGCTGGACTTGATGGCCTCTTGAGGTCCCTTCCAGTCCTAGTGTTCTATGATTCTATGATATCTCCAAGAACTGACACTATTTCAAAGTACTGTTCTCAAAACACAGGCCAGGATGAGAGTGCAGCCCTTGTTTGGTGAACATGGCTTCAACCGAGTCTTTTAGAGGGTATTCTGGCAGGAGACAGAGACAGCATGACAGGTTCCTGGTGATGTTACTCCAACAATCATAAATTGCCATGCTTTGGGTAGCCAAGTCCACACTGTAATTGAAGATGACATCTACCAAGTGAAATGTCACCTTTCAGTCTAGATCATAACCTAAGCTGTTGTCAAGACCTGAGGTAAGAAGCAAAAGCTTCTTAACTTTAAAATGAGAAAGGAGGTTTTTTGTGTCTCTGTGATGAGCTAGGTCAGACCAATGGGATGATAGCTCCAATGACATGGAATGGACAGTAGTGATTACTAAGTGGAAGCTGACTATTGCTGGTACTTTCTGGCCAGTCAGGACCAGTTTGGGAAGTCCATAGTGGCAGCCATTGTCAGGGAAACATGTATGACTGCACATTATGTGTTACAGTGGCAGGTGATCAAGCTGTCAAAAGTTCCAGAGGTTTTAAACACCAGAATTATGTGAATTGTCGAGAAGCTGTTGATGGACACACCTCTTCCACAGACAAGCCCAGGAGCACATTAAAAGAGAGGAGCACAATTCCTTGACCACGCAAGCCTTAGTGACTTCTCAGCATACGTACTTCAACATGTACCTAGTGTGTCCAGGCAAAGCAGGTGGTGTCAGAATTCTAAAACTTTCTTGGATTTTCAGTAGCAGATAGAGATTGACACTAAACAATGTGTACAAGAACAGGGACTTCATCTTCACTGTGCACCCACTTCTACCACATCTTAGTGAATCATACCTAGATTATACAAACCCAGAAAAATGCCAATTTAGCTACATGTTCTATCTGAATCTAAAATATAGATAGTTAACTATTACAGCATTTAAGCAAGATACTGCTCTCAGTTTTCCTTCAAGAACCAAAGAAAATTATCAAAACAAAAAGCAGTCAAGTAGCACTTTAAAGACTAGCAAAATAGTTTATTGGGTGAGCTTTCATGGGACAGACCCACTTCTTCAGACCATAGTCAGACCAGAACAGACTCAATATTTAAAGCACAGAGAACCAAAAACAGTAAGCAAGGAGGACAAATCAGAAAAAGATAATCAAGGTGAGCAAATCAGAGAGTGGAGGGGTGGGGGGGAGGTCAAGAATTAGATTAAGCCAGGTATGTAGACGAGCCCTTATAGTGACTCAGAAAGTTCCCATCACGATTTAAACCATGTGTTAATGTGTTGAATTTGAATATGAAAGCTAGCTCGGCTGCTTCCCTTTGAAGAACAGTGCAAAAATTCTGAAGAAAATTATGTTTGATTATGAGCTTTCAGTCAACCTAAGCGTGGCGGGGGGAACCCTAAGATCCTAATGCTTGCTAGCTTTGTAGTAATATGAAATGAAGATTGTTCATTTTGAACAGTCAACACTTAAAATGTATATAGAAGATTTAGAACAGATTATAATGTTAAATGTGGGTGAGACTAAGGAACAGAAAATTATACAGATGGGAAAGGTATTTATTGCCAACCTAAGTTTTGTCTCCTTTTAAATAAACATAAGAGAAAGCATGTCATGAAAGAGTAATCACTTTCATAAACTAGTTTACAGCTCTATGACTTTTTTATGACCTTAGACCTGTAAAATAGCAACATGGCTGCTAGTCCAAGTTTCTATACAGCCTTTGCAGACAGATTTCCACCTAACCACGCTATCTAGAAAGACTAATGTCACTGATTTAAAACATTCAGAGCACATTTCACTTCCTACATGGAGTAAATTTATGTAATCATCTCTTACTAGTGATTTCTTCTACCACCATTCTTCACACTAAATTTACCATTTTTCAGTAGTCTTGTGATTTATTTCTTAAACCTCTTCATTTAAGATCATAGTATGTATGGAGAATAATTAGTTCAAAAGGGAGAAATTAGAGAATCAGTACCAGAACTATAACTGAGGCATACTGTGCAGCTCTGAATAGTTTGTTAGTCTGAATTTCCTTCTGTAATTATATCCAATTATGTTAAAAATTCATATACATAGGATTGAGTGCCTTCTCCAGTCCAGTCTCTATTGAAGCAAATTGGGGCTTGCAGGTTTCCAGGCCAGGCTGACACAGTGGTGTCTCATACTGCAGCCTTTCTGTGCTGCGCCTTGCCCCATTGCTTTTGCTACCCCATAAATCCCACACATACCTACATCCAGTTGTAATTTATGGCCGTCACTGCCTATTCCACACACCATTCTGCACACAGTTTCTGAGATTTCTTTCTTCATCTGACTTGTCTGCAGCTCCTGGCTGGCCATGCATCTGCTTCTGCCCAAAAGTGCCCAATACTTTCTGGTCAGGGTCATTCCTCCAACTTGGTCATGGGAAAGGGTCACAGTGGGGAAGGGATGGTGAAAAATGAAGCCCCCTTCTTAACAGGTTAATCACCTGACCGTGTAACGTCAGGGGTATCCAAAACACTGAGGGCTGACCACATTGTGTGGAAATCTGACAGATTTTAAATGAAAGATAAGCAAAATTCAGAATTTCCATCTTGTGGACAATTCTAATATTTCAACATCCAGAAAAGGGATGAAAAGTTGAAATTTTCAAGTTTTCTGTCAAAAAGAAATTCCAAGTTATATCTATTCAGCAAAGTCACAATGTTTTGTTTTGAGACTTCTAATTGAAATGAAAAATCAGAGCATGCAGGCTGTTTAGCTATTTTAATTCCCTTATCTAGAACTCAGGCAAAAGGGCACGACAAGGCTCTATGAAAAAAAAATGAAGGTCATCTTTTTGGGCTGTAATCCTTTAAGATGGCTTTGCATAGTCATGCTTCAACATTTCTGAAATCAAAACATTTTAGGTTATTTCAGCTTTTAAACTATATTTCCTTTGATGATCCTTTGCCTTACTGGACTTACAGCTATACGCTCTCAATCCCTCATGGGCCAGGCTTCACGAGGCTAACAGTCATGTGATTCCCATGATGCACCATGTAGTTTGGTCAAAGGGAAATCAGACTATTACTACATCAGTGCTTCCTTCCTAATCTGAAACATATGCCCACTATTTCTGGTAAGTGACAAAACTGGAACAAGCAGAATGCTATTACTGATTAACCAAAAATGTCCCATAATGTCATTCCAGAGGTTCCCAGTATCTCATAGATGTCCTCCAGACACCCTAGTTCATTGGAGAGAAGAAGGACCAGCTCTGTAACTCCATAAGACAATGTACCACAAAAGGAGAATGAAGAGGAATGTTTTGTTGGAGTGTTTTGAAACAAAACATTTTCAGGCCTGTTCAGAAATCCTCTGATTAGGATCAAACAAATGGATTGCTCAGACAAAATGCAGTATTTTATGTCAACTTTCCTAGGAGGAAAAATGAAATATGTGGGGTAAAAAAAATCAAAACTTTGCCATGGAAACTCCATTTTGCATCTGAAAATTATCAAAATGGAGAATGCTTGACCCAACTCTACTTTTAATGAAGTCAGAGCCATGACAGTTCCTCTCTCCCCTGCAGCTGGCAAAAAGCAGCAATCCTATTCCACCAGCCTTCCTTCACCTACACCCACTTGTTGCCATGCTATGGAGGGAAGCACAATGTGCTTTGAAACCACATCAACACACATCCATGGTAAGAGAGTGATCTGCCCTTTTTAATAGGGTGTGGTGTAAGCCCTCCATGACTTTCACATCCGGTAAGGACAGTGGGCAAAGACTATCTATAAAGGGCTGAGAAAGGAGCTGCAGGAGGGATGTTGATGCTTGTGATTGGCTTTGGAGCAGACAGAGAACTACACTGAAATACCTCTGAGGCCTTCATTCAGGCTTTGATGGTTGCAGAATAACTTTGTTTTCTGTTACCTTGTGAGTGATATGTATTAATTAATAGACCATGCCAGGAGGGAAGAAACCTGAAGGAGATAAGAGGTGGGATTTAGTGGGAGTGGTAGAGAGGGGAAGCCAGCAACCCAACACCCAGCAGCAATTATGGTTCCAGCACAGTTAGAACATAAGAATATAAGAACATAAGAATGGCCATACTGGGTCAGACCAAAGGTCCATCCAGCCCAGTATCCCGTCTGCCGACAGTGGCCAATGCCAGGTGCCCCAGAGAAGGAGAACAGAAGACAATGATTAAGTGATTTATCTCCTGCCATCCATCTCCTGCCCTTGTACTGAAGGCTAGGGCACCATATTTTACCCCTGGCTAATAGCCATTTATGGACCTAACCTGCAAAAATTTATCGAGCTCTTTTTTCAAACCCTAATAGAGTCCTGGCCTTCACAGCCTCCTCCGGCAAGGAGTTCCACAGGTTGACTGTGCACTGTGTGAAGAAAAATTTCCTTTTATTAGTTTTGAACCTACTACCCATCAATTTCATTTGGTGTCCCCTAGTTCTTGTATTATGGGAAAAGGTAAATAATTTGTTTTTCATAGTCTTGTAGTAATCTTAAGCTGTAGTCAAATTTTATCTTCCCTATCTTTTTCTTCATGTATCAAATGACACGTTTTTTTAAAAAAAACTTCATTTGTATCTGTGTCCTAAAAAATTGCCTCTGAAGCCAAGACATTTTTGAGTCTTCCGAGAACACCAGTGCAGGGACAGCTTGTAGCTAAATACTCATGCAGGCATAATTCAAATACCTAGCGATGATCCAAATACAGAGGGTGCAGGTATTCGTAATCGTAAAAAGGGCAGCTCATAATGGATGACATGATCAAAGGTGGTAGAATCTGAATCTACAGTGAATCAGGTCTTAAATGGTGGAAGAATCTGTCCATAAAACAGTAGCTGGTTTAACTCCTGATATTTCCCCATACTCAAAATTCTATTTGCTTGTCTTTCACCAAAGGTGAAAATGTGAAGAGCTGCAGATATATACTTATTGAATAGAAATGCCATTCATTAAAATTCTCTTAATAAAAGCTGATCTGCCTGCAATCTCTTTCACGACTCTGGAAGATAGATATAAATTGTGTCCTAGAATTAGTAGTATAAAAAAAAATCCCTTCACTTAGCCATTTGACTATATACTACAGTGTCTCAGAGGAATAAAGACAGATTCAATGTCATTCTAAAATATCTCTTGCCTAGAGACATCTGTTCCAGTTACAGTATAGCAAAGTCCAGTAAATTTGATTTTTTCACCTTCTCAAGCTGATCAAAATAAAGTTTGTAAGTGACTGCAGGTGACACAATACATTTCAGTAATGAATGTCCACAGGCACCCAAAGATATGAAATTAGGGTGAGGAAAAGCAAGAAAATAGAAACACTTTGCTAAAGTAATTTATCTGCCACTGTTATTTTCATTCTTTATACAGAGAATACAGTTGTGAGTCTGATGCCTACATATGAAACTGATACCATCTATGACTCAAAGGCTCTAATGAATGACTCACCAGTACTGAGAATAGCTATCAAAGGGTCACTCTGGGACTGCAAGGTTCCTTTCAGGAAACAGAAGGAATAGAAATTTATATCAGTTCCTGTCTTTTGGTATAATACTTTCAACTGCTAAAGAGAGATTATAAGTGTTAGTTTTACATGGAAATAAATTATTAAAATAATCACCAGAAACTAAATAGTCTCAGAGGGTTAGCTATGTTTGTTGGTAGCGTCACAAAAAAAAAGCCATCCTATAGCACCTTAAGACTAATAGTTTTATTTATTAGCTAATGAGCTTTCATGGGTAAGAGCCACTTCTTCAGAACATAAGAAACATATTATTTCTGCAAGAAGCGTATTATTAATTTCTGAAGGCAGCTTTAGAAAAACAAATGCATGATTTTATTTTTTTCCTTGGAGCAGTGCTTTTTTTTTGTGCCAGTACTTGCCAGCACTGAGTACCAGCACCTCGGCAGCCCCAGCCGCAGGATTGGCTTGGGAGGCGGTTGGGGAGCCAGCAGAACACCAGCTCTTTTTTGTTTGTTTGTTTGTTTGTAAAACAAAAAGGCACTGCCTCTAAAAGTCCTTGCATTTCAATCATGCTTTGGCAATACCTATAGCTATTAACATAAATCACCACCAGCATTAAATCTGTAAGCAGATATATAATGGATTGTGTCACTTACATTGAATTATTCACCACATTGGCATTAAAAGCAAAAAAAATCAAAATAAACAAATCCCACCTTCCTACTATTGCAGTTTATAACAATTTGTATGTATTAACAATTATATTATCTGCATTATTTATAACAATTGTGTAGGTCAAAATATCTTTTTATACTTATTTTAATTAAAAAAACTCACATGGGGACAAATGGTTGTCAGAGGTTAGGGACTTGGAAGTCTATGTGAAAAACAAACGGACTTGTTTGGTTAGTCAGATGGTGATACTGAAGGAAGAAATGACAAATGTATTTACTCTAAATGTGTCCAGGAGCACAGAAAATATGTTAAATATTCACCGGGGCTTGATGTAAGTTTGATGGCTTGAATACTGGGGGAGAATCAGCGGTGGAAAATTAACCCTCAGATTCCCAGAGATGAGAAAGGGTATCAAAAGAAGAATGGAAAGAAACCAGGGATGGAGGCTGGGTGGATACCACAGAAGAGGACAGACAAGTTGGCTGGAGACATGACAAGCATGTTTGATTATCAAAAAGAGAAAACGTGGCCAATGAGAGATCTGAGAAAGGCCAGCTCTTAGTAAAGCCAAGTCATGAGGCATAATCCAAATGGAGGATAGGACAGTGGTTCTAAAATGAAGGTTAGACATTGGAGGTAGGAAATGGGATTCAGAAGGTGTGATAGTCACCATTGTGAAAATTGACCTCAACAAAGAAGATAAGGCGAGGTGTCCTGCATGGAGATAGCAGTAATTGTTTTATAGCTGTAACATGCATGTTCTGATGCTAATTTTACTACTAGAATACATTAATGGATGAATAAAGTAATACTGTAATATAGTACAGCAAAGATCCAGTTGTAAACATCATCAAACAATAAGTTTTCTCTCACTCATTGTGAGTCTTGCTGTGCGACTAGATTGAAATGACTGATCCCTCAAAGTAAGCAGGACAGTTTACATAGGTCTGAAAACACAAAGTGCAATGGAATTTTAGTACAAAATTTGGATATTTTACCACAGGACACAGGTTCCTGGTTCAAGAAATATTTATCTTCTTGTAACCCCAGAGTC
The DNA here is from genome assembly GCF_033958435.1 of Carettochelys insculpta. Lineage (NCBI taxonomy): Eukaryota > Metazoa > Chordata > Testudines > Carettochelyidae > Carettochelys > Carettochelys insculpta. Next base: position 181,628,579 of record NC_134139.1, on the reverse strand, counting down.
ACCGAGACCACTGACAAGGGAGAGTGAAATTTCTGCTCTGCAGCCTTGACTGAGAGCCAGCTGGCTTTTAACCCGTGTGATAGAGCACAGGACTTTAGTTGCTAAGCTTGCAGGTGCATTCTTTCCTGCTGGTGTCCCCTCTGCATCGACTTTAAATCCTGCTATAAGACACTAAAGAATAATGAGGGAGGGGCCTGAGATGTTGGAAATAATTTCATACTTTTGGATGTGCAGTTTGTATTATTATTGCTCCAAATAGAAATCAACTTGTTAAAATGCTATAATATGGCCCTGTGTTTTGAAAATATAGCAAATCCTCTACTCCCCTTTTGCAGAAATCATTTTTAAACCTGCAGTTACAGAAATAATGTTCGTCTGCTAGACGTCAAAAGTTTACTGTAGTCAGTGATTCTCCTGGGGCTGACATCACTTACTGTTTTAGCCTGTAAGTTCCTCAGATGGGAGTTGGGGAACTTACAAACTGTGAGTACGAAGTCTGAACACACACAACCCAGCACTTTTCCCTGGGTTTCACTTGAAAAGGAAAGTAGCGTCATTCCCTGTTGATTTTTTTCTTACTTCAGTTTTCAATGTACCAAAGAGATACAGAAATGTGCTGCAAAATGTCAGAACTAAGAAAAGCTTTGCAAGTGAGGCAGATGACTGGGAGTTGGGAAATCTGAGCATAACTCTATGATCATGTACTATTGATTTAAATGGAACTGAACCATGTGTATAAATGTCTGGGAGCCTTGGTTCCTCAGCTTTAACATGGACTCCTTCTTTGATTTTGCTCAACAGACCTAAACTTGGATGCCTCAGTGCTCCTAGCAGTAGAATACAATAGAGGGCAGTTCTGAAAGGACATTCACTAATGCTTGTAAAGCTGTCTGGCCCTTTGGGTACAATACCAGCGACAAGTATTATTAATCATCAAAGAGGAACTTTTTGACTCACATTGTACTTGGATTATTTTTGTTTGTAATCTAGCAGGAGCAACAAACTGTCCAGTTCATCTGTGCTGCTGAGTCCAAATCTTGCTTCAAGTTTTCTATGAGTAAGGAAAGAATAAAAATTAAGTAAAGGACTTCAGGGTTTGATGCTTTAATAATTGAGAGACGTTGGAAGGGGAAAAAAACCACAAAGAAAAGTAAAAGAGACGTTCTTTTTTTAAAAAAGTGAAGTATGATTTTTTAGGCTTATCCAAGCCTTTCAAATGGAAATATGAGCTCTCAGAATACATTCCAATTCACATACAAAAGTGAAGCATTTTTCCCATAATCATTGCAGTTACTATTTCAGCATTATTTTTTATACACCTCCCTCATCCTGTCCTTTTCATGACAACGCCATAATTATTTTAAACACATCGATCTGGTGAGGAAAAGAACGTTGTAAGGAGTAGCACAAGGGACCTATTTCACAGGGATTAGAGCAGCTCCTTACACTTTCCACAGTGTTTTTCATTGATAACCGACCCATCAGTTTCATATCTGAAGCAGATATGCTGAAGGAACAATATGGCTTACTGGGTTTTTAGTATGATTGATTGCTCAAAAAGAGCCCAGTTAGTTGTGATCACAGATAGGGAGCCATCTTGTGACACTCTGGTGCCCTGTGTGAAAGATTAGTTTAGCAGTTTCAGTCCAGTACCCAGAGAACATGGGTCCCCAGACAAACCCTGCATTTGGGTTCTGGCACTGGAATGCTTGTGGCTAGTCTCAATAGAGACGTCAATGACTGACTGAGCATGACAGAGACTAAGCCTGTGTCAACACTGCAGCTGGAAGGTGTGAGTTCTAGTCTGGATAGCCAGACTTGCATTAGATTAGCTTAAGTTAGCACACTCAAATAGAAAATGCAGACATCATAGCACTGGCATCTGCTCTGGTTAGCTGCCCAAGTCTAAGTCCACCCAGGCCAGGGGCTTGAGCTAAGGCAGCTAGCATGACCACTGCCCAGGTTGCAGGTCCATGCTTCTATTTTTAGTGTGCTAGGTCGAGCTGAGATACTATGAGTCTGGCTAACCATCCAAAGAGCCTAGTTCCTCAGCCATCTATTTGTGTGCAACTCCCAGCACCCTGCATTTTGGAACATATTGGCAGATATTGAGAAGAATCTTGTGAAAGCTGCCATTCATGCTTTACTAGGTACACAGATACATACAAGACTTAAATCCCTAGACCTCTCAGCTGGCTACCTTCCATAAGCAATACAAGTTTTTAAAAAATAGGTGTTGTTGCCAGCACAGTAAAGAAAATACTGTGGCAAGGGATATAGTAACTTGTACCAGCACAAAATATTGAGGATATATCAGCAGCGCCGACTGCCACCTCAGCCCTGGATGCAAGGTGGGTGGGGCCCAGCTCCCTGCCCCAAGAAGCCGCAGGGCCAAGGGCAGAAGGGCAGGGCTTAAGGAAGTCAGCCCTGCGCCCCCCCGCCCCCCCCCCCCGGCTCCATGCACAGAGCAGCATTACAGCACTCCATGGTGTTTTAAAGGGGTCCAGAGTGCCAGCTGGAGCTCTGGGCCCAGGTGAAAAGCCAGACATGGGGACAACTGTCCCTTTGGAACCCCGTCAGCAGGCCTGGAGTGCCCTCATTTATCTTGTACATGGAAGAGATTGAAGAGCTGTACATAACTAGGAAGACAACTAAATGGGGAATATGCAGTAAAGTGCATCTCCATCACTCTGTTGTCATCCTTCTTGTTTCCTTGTGCACCCTCTTCCAGCTGCTAGTATAAATTACACTTGTTTGATCTTCCCTTGGATGCCATCTAGTCCATGTTACCCTATGATTGTCTTGCCCAGACTCACTATCATTCACAACCAAACTTTTCTCTAAAGCAAATGAATTTGGCTCCTATCCATGTGACTGCCCCCAGCTAAAGAAAAATACTATTAATAAAAAAACCTTACACTGTTCCATAATACTATTTGCTGATGTATTAGACCTATATGACTCAGATTTGTAATGTGCTGACTCACTAAAATGAATAAAGAAGTCCTTTGTACACTTAAATTACCATTTGACTTCAGTTAGCCGAGGTAATTATAGGTTTTAGAAACCCATCATAGAAGTATTTCCTTTTAAAAATGTAATTAAAAGCCAACATGACCACTGCTCATACTTTCTGCTAAAAGCTGCAATCACGTGGAAACTCCTAAGTAGCAAATAGAGATAAGCAGGAGAGGCCACTCAGAGGAGAAAGAAACAATACATGCAGGAAGGTAGAAAGAAACAGAAACATGATGGGCATAGGACTGCAGGAGAGGAAGCTGGAAAGAAAGGGAATGGATTAGTAAGGAGATATATGCTCAAAGAGGAATGTCTAGTACAAAAGGTGGCATCTGAAAGAGAAGAGACTAGCTAGTGTAGGTGAATGGTCATAAGTACATAAATGTAATATTCATTCTTGTGCAACAATAGCTACCATTTCCAGAGCTCCTTTCCCATGGCAGCACAAACTGTTTTTCAATAAGGTGCTCTTGTATCGGGGTAATATTCAAATGTTGTGCAACGCAGGGATAAAGCATACATTCAGAGTGGATAGTAATATTTATCTCCAGTTTCCTGAATTGTGCTATGAGACAGCTCGCCTTCTGTTTCATAATGATGTTCATGTTAACAAATCTGCTGAACTCCTCTGATGGCATGTTTTATGTTCCCAGGACTGGAACACTCTGAAGGTTATATGCTGGCTCGACTTCAAATTCCATGACAGACTTTTCAGCCAATGACCCCAGATGACTCTTGCTTTATAGGAAGCAAACTAATAGGCTTGAGCTCGCTTCACCTGCCTGCAGTATGTATGAAGCAAACCAGAGAGGCCTAAAAGTGAACATACATTAATTTATCCTTCTGTCTATTGGTTTTACATGGGACCAACCCAGTCAAAAAAAAGAGGCAAGGGACCTATGCTCTCTGAAGTGGAAAAGCACCATTGAAAATTACAGACTGGAGGCCAATTTGATGGACTAACACAAGGAGCACTGTGTTGATCAGGAAGCAAATGAACAGCCTTTGGGCATTCCCCCTTGCACACCTTTCTAGGGTCACCCAACAAGCACGGTCATGAAGAACCAGAAGTCTTAGTGTACTGATAATGGATGGCTCTTCACGCTTATGTAACGATTTCAAATCCAAAATGGGTCTTTAGTGATTCAAGAGTTGTTAGTTGGCTGTTTGGTGACCTTCATGGATTGAGTTAATCTTCTCAAATGACTTTCTAGTGCTAGCCACATCACAAAACTGGTGCTCACTTGCTGCCATTTTGGCAGCCTCAGCACAGAAGCCAGGGAGCTGAATGAAAACAGATTGAATTACTTTCTTACCACTTAAGGTCAAGGTCAGGGTTGTATGAGGGAATTTTGAATTATTCATACTGTGCCTGTGGATTAAATAAATGGAGAAGGTCATTTCTCAAGTCTGTCACCCAGGGTTAGGAGTGGACATATCTTAGCCCCTTGGGCCTCTTTGTCATTGTCTGTGGATAAATTCCATTTTGAAGCTGCCTGCCATGAAGATATTGTGAGACCTCAGAGGCTGTTGTAGTGAGAGTTGGGAGCCCAGTAATTGATTCCCTGCTGGCTATCTGTGTGATACTGGGCAAGTCACTTAGTCTCTCTGGGCCAGATCTTCAAGGGGAAGTTGAAAGTTTGGTGCCTCAATACCTTTGAGACTGGCGTCAGTTCCCTATGTGTAAAATGGAGATAACACTATGTCCCAATTTCACAGGGATCTTGTGAGAAAAATATGTTAAGGAAGTACTCATATACTAGGAATATGACAGCTTTATAAGTGCCATAGATAGAAATAAAGTGCTTGTCCATGGAGCTGAGGTATATTTCTGAACTCTTGTGGCTTTGCATTATGTATAGTGCTACACCCAGGATCGGACTCAGCATGGCCTTGGCAATAATTAGGCTATACGTATATAGGTGTAACAGGCAATGTGGAGCACAAGAGATGCCGGCTTGAATGCAGCTTTCTGGATCTGCTTGCTCTAACTGCAATATTTATGACAGAAACTTGACTCATTGTTAGTGTTTTTAGGTGGTAGTAGCTTAGAGATTGTGTTTTTAGTTCTTTGGTGAAGATTTGCTTGAAGCTGAAGAGAAAGAGGTCTTCAGAGAAGCAATCTGATGCATAACACTTTGCATGGAGGGAGTGGAGAGCAGCAATCACAGTTTTAAAGCAAAAACTACAATACCCTGTGCATTTAGGGCCAGCCATTTACTAGTCTGGCTTTTCTTCCATTTGGTTGGCAACTGGTACATGGTGTCGTGAGATTTTCTTTTTTCACAAAGTGCAGGTGAAAGCTTTCTGGCTTGTGTTATGCAGGAGGTCAGGCTAGAGGATCATAATATTCCATTCTGTTATCAAAATCGGAATCTGTTTAGAACTGTGGTAAACAAATGAGATAAGAATATTTCAGTCTGAATCTGCACTTTGCATTACTTTGCAAGAACATTATTATTTTTATTCACATTTTATGGAATGGTCATTGTGGGTTTTTCAAGAAGGATGACAGGATCCCGATGCTCTAATCATTTATTTCCTTGCGTATATAAGTTCAGCCTCTCTAATCTGGAACTCATTCATCTGTAATCTGACACGATTTTAGTGAGCCGGACAATGACATCGTGGGTGTGGCCAAGTTTCCCACAGTCCCATAAGGTTCGTTTCCAGCCACCAGTCCTGACTTTCAGTGTTCTTTGTTGTTATTTATTGCTAATGTACACTTAAATGTCTTCTAAGCACCCAGTAAGCGTGGAAGTGTTGGTAATGCTACTAGACAATATTGACCTTCCATGGTCTAGCACATTCTTTTATTTTGCACTGGTCAGGTTCCAAGAGTGTTGGACTAGAGAGTTTCAACCTGTACTATAATATTCTACTGATTCCACAATGTGTAATTTCTATATTTCAGATTTTCTTGTCTTTCCAGGCTAGGCTGACAATGAGCACATACCTTTATTGAGCTCTGCAGCAGCTAGGCAACAGCCTGACTATGCATGATGTATCATAACGTAGCTAGGTAAAGTACATTGCACTTATAGAATTTTCCATTTTATCTCTACTGAAAAAAATAAATTGGTTGAATTTGCATGACCTTCATCACTTTTGTATGCACTACTGGTATTAGCTGATAAGGGTGTTCTGGAAACGTACCTTGGTATTGATTGATGTTTCAGAAGCCAAAATCATTCATTTCTTCATCAAAGCCCAGTGGTTTAGCTTTCCAGATTCCTAACTGAAATACACACACACACACAAATAGTATATTGTGCTTCCCCTTCCTGGAATCTTTTATCCAATGTTACTTAGATTAATGATGTACCAATCAAACTTTAAATGTTGGCTGTGTGAACAGCTCAGTGAAATAGTTGCTCCAACTATCATAATTATTTCTACCATTGTATGAATGCTTTCTCTATCTTTTGCAGATTAAGCAAGTTCATTGTGTGATGTTAGTTGGTCCTTTCCATACATTTGGTAAGTTGATTACATGAATTCTGTCTTGAAATGGAGCCCTCATAAATGAAATGTTTTCCATTAAAGGTTTATTTTATAATAGATACAATAAACTTCTTAGATAAGAATGAAGCTATTTAGGTTGCTATAGAGTAGACGTGAGTTCTATTCCCATCTCTGCCACTGGTCTGCAAGGTGCTCTTAGGCAAGTCACTTCTCCCTCTTGCCCTGAGTTTCCCCCTATGTAAAATGGGCAAAATGATACTGCCCTCCTTTGGAAATCGCTTTGAGATGTATGAAATTATCATTATAAGGTCAAGGCCTCTCCACTCTTCTTCCCATCCATCATCTTCTCTGAAAAGAAAACATCCCCTCTGAAATCCTGTACTAAAACTTATTCCAAGACAGAGAGTTCTAGGAAGCTGTGCATAGCAGTTATAGCACAAACCCTCGATTAAAAGCACAGACTCATACACACAGTTGGAGTCATGACACATGACTTAAGAAAGAAAAAAAAAGAATTACATACCAGTAGATTCATCATATGTAAATTGTTAAAGAACTATAACTGCACAATCACTTTAACAGTTTCAACATTCCACTTAACACATTCAACCTATATCCTCCTCCCTGAAAGGAAATTGGTGCAACGCCTGCAGAACTACTGATGGAGTAGCACCAAAGCTTCAGTCCAAGTCAAGCCTTTCAAGGGGCTTTCATTGTCTTTTTGGATAGCTTCTGCCACCATTTTCATCACTCCCCTGAAGAAATGGTCTATTTTCAGGAATATTTTCAGGATTCCAAACATTCCCAGAGATGAGGCTGGTTGTTCTGCACAGCTGCTTTCTGGTAAATTATATGTTGTTGCTTCAAGTAGGGGTGCCAATGTCAGAATAACTGACAGTTCCCTGAATTTTACTTCTTTTGTCACTCACAGTATCACCCCTGAATTTGGCACTTGACCAGAGTGATGATGCCACTTGTACCGTATAGAACGAAGAACTAGTTCAGGCACTAACATTGGCCTGAAGCTATGTATTCAGTTGCTGATAACCATGCACTGACACTGGCCCACTTGTAGCTGACAAGATGCACTGGTCTCTCTCACCATGACATCTGACATGTAAATAATTTTGCTCTCTCATCCTGGTTACTTTTTGGGTATCTGAAAGATGTTGTGACCCCTGTTAGTCTTCTCTTTTCTAAACTAAACAAGCCTAATTCTTTCAATTGTCCCTCTTAGGTCATGTTTCCTGGGCATTTCATCCTCTTTGCTGCTCTTCTCTAGACCTTCTCCAATTTCTCCACACCTTTCTTGAAATGTCATGCCCAGAACCAAACACAATACTCCAGCTTATTTAAAAGTTTGTTCAAACCTTTCAAATAAGCCTTCATTTCTGTTTGGTATGGTGGTACAATGATATGTCTAATAATATTTTTTCTTGATCTACCAACAGTCTTCTGAACTAACATGAAGCCCATGACACTCATTCTAACAGTCAAGTCCTTGCAAACAAACTTTGAAAATTTTCTTTTGTCTATGTAGCTGAGGCAGTTTTAAAATAGAATTAAACAACCCTTCCAGGGATTTGGAATGGGCATTGTTTAGGTTAGATACATCATTCCCAAAAATGGTCCTGCAAAAATCAATATGCAGACATTTCTAGGGAGCTGATGGCCATTCCTAGGGAAGTAATGGCACTGGTTTAGGCCTACACTATACCTACTGGCATCCTTGAATATTCTTTGGTGACAGAAGCAACTGGCCAGGGAGAAACCCATGAGGGCCATGAGCCACCTGACACTCCCCAACTCATGCATCTGATGAAGCGGGCCTTTGCCCACAAATGCTTATAGAATCATGGAATCATAGAATACTAGGACTGGAAGGGACCTCGAGAGGCCATCGAGTCCAGCCCTCTGCCCCAATGGCAGGACCAAGTACTGTCTAAACCATCCCTGATAGACATCTATCTAACCTGTTCTTAAATATCTCCAGCGATGGAGATTCCACAACCTCCCTTAGCAATTTATTCCACTGTTTGATGATCCTGACACTTAGGAACTTTTTCCTAATGTCCAACCTAAACCTCCCTTGCTGCAGTTTAAGTCCATTGCCTCTTGTTCTATCCTCAGAGGCCAAGAAGAACAAGTTTCTCCCTCCTCCTTATGACACCCTTTTAGATACTTGAAAACCGCTATCATGTCGCCCATCAATCTTCTTTTTTCCAAACTAAACAAGCCCAATTCTTTCAGCCTTTCTTCATAGGTCACATTCTCTAGACCTTTAATTATTCTTGTCACTCTTTTCTGGACCCTCTCTAATTTCTCCACATCTTTCTTGAACTGTGGTCCCCAGAACTGGACACAATACTCCAGCTGAGGCCTAACCAGAGCAGAGTAGAGTGGAAGAATGACTTCTTGTGTTTTGTTCACAACACACCTGTTAATGCATCCCAGGATCATGTTTGCATTTTTGGCAACGGCATCACACTGTTGACTCGTATTTAGCTTGTGGTCCACTATAACCCCTAGATCCCTTTCTGCTGTAGTCATTCCTAGACAGTCTCCCCCCATTCTGTATGTGTGAAACTGATTGTTCCTTTCCAAGTGGAGCACTTTGCATTTGTCCTTATTAAACTTCATCCTGTTTACCTCAGACCATTTCTCCAATTTATCCAGATCATTTTGAATTATGACCCTATCCTCCAAAGCAGTTGCTACCCCTCCCAGTTTGGTATCATCTGCAAACTTAATAAGTGTACTTTCTATGCCAATATCTAAATCATTGATAAAGATATTGAACAGAACCAGTCCTAAAACAGACCACTGTGGAACCCTACTTGTTATACTTTTGCATCAGGATAGAGAACCATTAAGAACTACTCTCTGAGTACGGTTATCCAGCCAAATATGCACCCACCTTATAGTAGTCCCATCTAAATTGTATTTGCCTAGTTTTTTGATAAGTATATCATGTGAGACCGTATCAAATGCTTTACTGAAGTCTAGGCATACCACATCTACCACTTCTCCTCTATCCACAAGGCTCGTTATCCTATCAAAGAAAGCTATCAGATTGGTTTGACATGATTTCTTCTTTACAAATCTATGCTGGGTGTTCCCTATCACCTTACCACCTTCCAAATGCTTGCAGATGATTTCTTTAATTACCTGCTCTTTTATCTTTCCTGGCACAGAAGTTAAGGTGACTAGCCTGTAGTTTCCTGGGTTATTCTTAATCCCCTTTTTATAGATGGGCACTATATTTGCCCTTTTCCAGTCTTCTGGAATCTCTCCCGTCTCCCATGATTTTCCAGAGATGATAGATAAAGGTTCAGATATCTCTTCTATCAGCTCCTTGAGTATTCTAGGATGCATACATTTTATGCTCCAAAATATCTGTTAGTCTTTAAGGTGCCACAAAACTTCTTGTTGTTCTCAAAGCTACAGACTAACACGGCTACCTCTCTGATACTTGTCACCATGCAAGGCACTACGTTTAGCTGCAATGAGTGGAAATCCATCAACCTCATGAAAAAACTTGCACAGATACAGACATATATCATCTTCCTCTCCAAATGCAAACAGAATGACATGATACGAAAAGGACTGAAGGTGAAAAACACACTGAAATCAACATACTACACAGATTACAATGAGAGATTGTGCCACACACTCTCTAAGAAACTGAGGAACCACCTAATCTGCATCCTGTACAACAAACAGGGCAACATCAGAAGTGAGCTCTCAAATCTGGAGACCTTCATCAATGAGCATTCTTCCACGCAAACCTCCACGTGGCTGGACTTTACTAGAACAAGACAGGAGATTTACAATACACATTTCTCTTCTCTACAGAAGAAAAAGGACTGTAAATTATCTAAACTCCTACTTTCCACATGGAGCTGCAATAGTGGTACGCCTAACTCACCCAGCAATATTGTCAATCTATCCAACTACACACTCAGCCTAGCAGAAGAACCTGCCCTTTGTCGAGGACTGTCTTTCTGCCCCACCACCCCCACAAACTTGATACAGTTCTGTGGTGATCTGGAAGCCTTCTTTTACCGTCTACGACTCAAATACTTCCAACATGACAGAACAGCTCACTGACCCATGGGTACCCTCCCACCTACGGTACAAGAAGAAGAATTCCTCATGGACTCCTCCTGATGGTCGAAATGACAAACTGGAACTATGCATAGAATGCTTCTGCCGGCGTGCACAGGCATAAATTGTGGGAAAGCGGCATCGCTTACCCCATAACCTTAGCCATGCAGAACGCAACACCATCAACAGCCTCAGAAACAACTCTGACATTGTCATCCAAGAGACCAACAAGGGAGGCACTGTTGTCATCATGAATAGGACAGACTACCAAAAGGAGGCTGCTAGACAACTCTCCAATACTACATTCTACAGGCCTCTGTCCGAGGATCCCACTGAGGAATACACAAAGAAACTACAGCATCTGCTCAAGACCTTCCCTATAAAAACACAGGAACAGATTTACACAGATACACCCCTTGAACCCAAACCAGGTTTATTCTACCTGCTTCGCAAGATCCATAAACCTGGAAATCCCGAACGCCCCATCATCTCAGGCATTGGCACCCTCACGACAGAATCGTTTAGATATGTGGACTCTCTACTCAGACCCCATGCTACCAGCCCCTCCCCAGCTTTCTTCGAGATACCACCGACTTCCTCAGGAAACCACAATCCATTGGTGACCTTCCTGAAAACAACATCCTGGTGACCATGGATGTAGAGGCCCTTTACACCAATGTCCCACAAGAAGATGGACTCCAAGCTGTTAGGAACATTATCCCTGATGAGACTGAGGTACAAATGGTGGCAGAGCTTTGTGACTTTGTCCTCACCCACAACTATTTCAGATTTGGGGACAAATTATACCTTCAAATCAGTGGCACTGCTATGGGCACCCGCATGGCCCCATAGTAAGCCAACATTTTTGTGGCTGACCGGCAACAATGCTTTCTCAGTTCTCGTCCCCTAGCACCTCTCCTCTACCTGCGCTACATTGCTGACATTTTCATCATCTGGACCTATGGGAAGGAGGCTCTTGAAGAGTTCCACCATGATTTGAACAGTTTCCACTCCACCATCAAGCTTAGCCTGGACTAGTCCACACAAGAAATTCACTTCATGGACTCTACTGTGCAGATAAGCGACAGTCACATAAATATCACCCTATACCAAAAACCCACAGACTGCTATGCTTATCTACACACCTCCAGCTTCCATCCGGGGCATACTACACCATCCATTGTTTACAGCCAGGCACTAAGGTACAACCGTATTTGCTCTGATCCATCAGACAGAGACAAACATCTACAAGACCTTTACCAAGCTTTCCTCTAACTACAATACCCACCTAAGGAAGTGAGGAAACAGATTGACAGAGCCAGACAGGTCCCCAGAAGCCACCTGCTACAAGACAGGCCTCGCAAGGAAAACAAGAAAACATCACTGACCATCACATACAGCCCTCACCTAAGGCCTCTCCAGCGCATCATCTGTGATCTGCAACCCATCCTGAACAATGATCTTTCACTCTCACAGACCTTGGGAGGCAGGACTGTCCTTGCATACAGACAGCCTGCCAACCTCAAACAAATCCTCACCAGCCACTACAAATCACAAACCATTGACTCTAGGCCTGGAACCAGCCCCTGCAACAGTCCTCGCTGTCAACTCTGCTCACATATCAACACCAGTGACATCATCACAGGACCTAACATCAACCATACTATCAGGGGCTCCTTTACCTGCACATCTGCTAATATAACATATGCCATCATGTGCCAGCAATGCCCCACTGCAATTTACATTGGCCATACTGGACAGTCTCTCCATAAAAGAATAAATGGACATAAATCAGACATCAGGAATGGTAATGTACAGAAGCCTGTGGGTGAACACTGCAATCTCCCTGGACACTCAGTGGCAGATTTAAGGGTGACAGTCCTGAAACAAAGAAATTTCAAAAATCAAATGGAGAGAGAAATGTCTGAGCTACAATTTATTTGCAAATTTGATTCCATGAACCAAGGATTAAACAGAAACTGGGAGTGGCTTGCAGCTTACAAAGGCAGCTTCTCTGCCCTGGGTGTTAATATCTTCCCATTAGACTCTGACAAAGGCTCACATCCCCCTGTCTGATCTGACTTGTTTTTCTTGACTTTTTCTTTTGATAAGTACTATTGATACTGGGCCATTTCCACCTTGCTGAATAGACCTTGTCAGCTCTGGTCCTCCCTCTTACTGGGACCCCACTTTTTAAATACCCCTCTGAAACTCCCCCCTGACACTCATGCATCTGATGAAACGGGTCTTTGCCCACGAAAGCTTATGCTCCGAAATATCTGTTAGTCTATAAGGTGCCACAAGACTTCTTGTTGTCCTCTGACACTCCCTGTCAGCCAGAGAAGGGCTGGGATAATCCCGCTTCTTCTAAGACCCCTCCCTGCTCCCGCTCTGACCCCGCTCAACATGTTCGCCCAACAAAGGTAGCCTTGTATACTAGAGGGGCCGGGGCCAGCTCCAGCATGATGAGCCTATTACCCCTCCACCACATTCACCAAGAGTGGTGAGACAAGTGGAGAAAGGTAGCCCCTCTTCTTTGCTGCCCCAGCTGCCTCATTGCTCTGCTTCTTCCAGAGGGTGCAGGGGCAGTCCTGCCTTCTCTCTGGAAGTGGCATGGCCCTTACAGCAAAACAATGGATCCAACTTGCTCTGCTTCCCCTGCTGCTGCTGGTGAGTGCAGGGAGGCCTTCTCCACTCTTGTGGGTGCCAGGACTCCTCCACCACTAGTCCTCCTGTCAGCTGTAGGCCAACCACTTCTGCACACAATGTAAGGGGTCATGTGACCCCTCCTGCCCCCATCTGTTGCTCCCACTTAACAAGCTGCCCCATTTATTGCTTAAAGCTTGGCCTCCATACAAAAGTTTTGGCATGTGCCTTCATTTTTTCCTACCCTCGGTGACCTTCATGGAGTTCCTCTAAAAATCTCATGTGCAGTTTACTGGGTGTAACAACATGAATTCCACACACCCTTAATGCGTAGTAAACTCACTTTTGGGTGCATAAAGAGTGCCAGGTTAGTGCTGTTGGTTATCTTTCCAGCCTTTCAGAGTCACTTCATAAAGACAAACTAACATGGGTTGCCTCTTGGGGTTTTGCTCAATGTAAACTACAAGACACACTCAATCTGAAACAAGCTGACAAATTCAATAGATTCTCTCTATTACGGGTTGCCCTTCAACTAGCATAGGCAGGAGGGAGATCCAATCTGCACATGAATTTCGGTACTTTTGAATTTATACCATAGATGTAACCAGATAAGAAGTGAGCCCAGATGCATATGTTTTGATATTGTCACAGAAACTCCCTTCCTCAGACAAAGGATTGCTACTAGGGATTGGTAGTACAAGGGTGTATTTCCTCCCACATAGATGGTATTTGAATTTCTTCGCACCTCATTCCAGACTTAAAGCCTCCTTGCTTACATGGGCAGACCTACATTCTGATGCTCTGAAAGGCCCAAAGGCAAATGCTATCTCCCTGCCTTCTGGAATACTGTCCAAATTAACTATCACAATTCCACGTGAGGAAGTATCCCATGCTAACTTGATAGGCAAAGGAAATTCCACAAGCATGTTATCTGATGTAATCAATTTTTGTGTTTCCCTGAAAACTTTTAATACTCACCTGAGCAGGCTGCAAAAAAAAAAACAGTTCAGGAGAAATCATACATTTGGTACCAATGAGCTACAGTAGTTAGTATAAATCTTAGAAATTCTGTAAATTGTGACACATTTTGGTAGTGGAGGTTGCAGGACTTCTTTAATCTTTGCTTGAGATTTATGCAGGCCTTTTGCATCACTAACATGCCTGCCATAACCCCCTGAGTCCTTGAAAAAATAGTATTTTATGCAATTGGCTCATAACCCACATTCATCTAGATAGTTTAATATGCTTTCCAGGGTTTCCAGATATTCTTCGTTACTTCCACTGGTCACAATAACATCATCCAAACAACACTGTGTTCTCAAAATGCCTTGCAACACTTGGTCCGTTGCCCATTACCATGTAGCAAGGAGTTTAAGCAAAACCAAATATCGGCATGTTGTGCTGGTACAGATCCTTTTGTGTGTTGATTGATTGTGTGCCTTTGATTTTTCCTCAACTTTTATCTGTAGGTAGGCCTGTGATGAAATCATTATGCTAAATCATTGGCACCCTCCCAGCTCATCTAAAATGTCTTCAATTTGAAGCAGGGGTATATTTCAACTTTCAGTACAGGGTTTATTATGACCTTAAGATCTCCATTCACTGCTATGCTACATCCCCCCTTTTTTTTCTTTATCAGTTGGAATGACAGGTGTTCCCTGCTCTCTCCAGACTACCTTTGAAAGTTTTCCCGCTCTTTCCAGGGTTTCCAACTAATCCAGCCTCTCCCTTTGCACAAACATTGTAACAAACAGGTTGAGCGTTGTAAAGTTTGAGCTGTGCTTCCTTGGCTGGGACTAGTTTAGCATTCATGTGTTTTGGACTTCCTAGCCATGTCTACACGTGCACGCTACTTCGAAGAAGCGGCACTAACTTCGAAATAGTGCCCGTCACAGCTACACACGCCGGGCGCTATTTCGAAGTTAACTTCGACGTTAGGCAGCGAGACGTCGAAGTCGCTAACCCCATGAGGGGATAGGAATAGCGCCCTACTTCGACGTTGAACGTCGAAGTAGGGACCGTGTAGTCATTGCACTTCCCGCAACTTCGAAATAGCGGGGTCCACCATGGCGACCATCAGCTGAGGGGTTGAGAGATTCTCTCTTCAGCCCCTGTGGGGCTCTATGGTCACCGTGGGCAGCAGCCCTTAGCCCAGGGCTTCTGGCTGCTGCTGCAGCAGCTGGGGATCCATGCTGCAGGCACAGGGTCTGCAACCAGTTGTCAGCTCTGTGTATTTTGTGTTGTTTAGTGCAACTGTGTCTGGGAGGGGCCCTTTAAGGGAGCGGCTTGCTGTTGAGTCCGCCCTGTGACCCTGTCTGCAGCTGTGCCTGGCACCCTTATTTCGATGTGTGCTACTTTGGCATGTAGACGTTCCCTCGCAGCGCCTATTTCAATGTGGTGCTGCCCAACGTCGAAGTTGAACATCGACGTTGCCAGCCCTGGAGGACGTGTAGACGTTATTCATCGAAATAGACTATTTCGATGTCGCTACATCGAAATAAGCTATTTCGATGTAGGCTTCACTTGTAGACGTTGCCCCTATGTGCTCTTTGAATGCCCCTTCCCATGCCTGACTTAATGCTCCCAGCTTCTGCTCGCTGTTTTAGCAGGGTCTGCAGAAAGTAACTGCAGCATCTTTATAGATTGCCTGTCTAGAGGAACCTTATGTAACCATTCACAGCCCCACAGGGACAGTCCCTCTGATGATGACATATAAGTCAAATAAACATTGTGTATTGTTATAAACCAAGCACTGGAATAAATTGCCTAAGGAGTAAGCTAGATAAACATCCATCAGGGATGACATAGCTGGTGCTTGGTCCTGCTGTGAGTGTTGAGAACTGGACTCAATGACCTTTAAAGGTCCCTTCCATTTCTAATATTCCATGATTTTGTGAATTCCTTTCTAAGCATTTTTCCCATTAACTGGGTTGTCAACCAGATTGCTGACTTGTTTTTCTCAGTCTTTTAGACTGTGTCCCTACTGCCTCTGGCTACAGAATGTGAATTGACGTTCCTTTTTCTATATCCTAATTTGGTCTCTTCCTTATTTCTCAGTGTGAAAACCACTCGGATATGTCTTTTTTTTCATTACAGCTTCTGCAATATGCATCTTCGAATCAGCAATCAGAAGGAGCAGGAAACCCTTTTCCATTCCACTAACATGTCTGTCTGCAAAGTGTCCTGTCTCTTGTTTTGGGTTACAGGTAGTTTGTAGTCTCACTTGTATTTTAGCTCTAATATGCACTTCTATGGCATCCATTGCTACTCCATGTTGTGGTGCACAAGTAAAGGTAATTTTTTCCTCCATTGAGAGCTTGGTCTGTGTGTTTTGTTAAGCAGTGCATACATACATATATTTCTCAGGGCCCCATTAAACCCATCCTTAAAAACACAGTGTTTTGAAATATTTTTAACCCTTTGGCAAGGAGGAAAGAGATGCATCTTCAAGATGAGTCTACGTATGAAACCCGAACCTTTCAGTTAAAGTATGGGGGTTGGGCGCCATATACTCTTTTACAAATTTCACTATCCCTTTTAAGGTTTTGCTTTCTGGCTTCTCTAGCATAATCAGAATGAGTATTAACATAAACATCTTCCTTCCATCACATCAGTAACGTTACCACATGTTTCCCCCTCTGAGGGAATCTCATTTAATTCAAAGTGATGCTCCAGTCTTTCTACATATGTGGACCAAGCCACCGCGGACTTGTCACTGCTGTATTTTAACCACCCCTGCTTTACAAGAAAGTATTTCTTGATAAAGCTGGAGGCTATGAATGTCAGTATGTTTTTCCTCTGGACGAAGGCTCACGATCGCAGTGGCAAACAATAGATTTTGGATACTCAAACTTTGTGTGAAAGCGATTGGAGGTGACTCTTCCAGAATTATTACTGCTGGAGTGCCACAGAAGAGAGAAGAAACTGAGGTGTTGGCAGATCCATCTCAGGCATGATGTACAAATGTTAGTGCAGGAGGGGGTCTGCTAGAAGGAAGCATTCACAACCTCCACAAACCCCCTAAAGACTGTAGAACAACTGAAGTTGGTGAGAAATAGAAAATAACTTGAGAATTGAGGGGGGAGAAGTTGTAGGTTCCTTATCAGATAGAAGCCTGAATTCATTGCTACTACTGGCATCAGTAAAGTAGGAAAAATATATTATTCAACACAGACACAACACACAGTATCAGGGTCAGGGGGTCTCAAATCAAGGCCTGCAGTGCTGCTGCTAGTGCAACCAGCTTGTGCTCCATCAAGTGCAGACTGCTAAGTCCTGAACCAAGGGATATGACAGACAACATCCTCTTCATTCCTGATTGGTCCCTCACCTAGAATTACCAGCTTTCTGACTGAACAAAACCAAACAGCTTTGCTCTTCTCCGAGGCCCCACTCCACTCACTTCATCCCTCCTCCCTCTACCACTTGATCTCCCCTAGTCTCACTCATTTTGACTCAGCTGGGGAGAGTCCCTTTTGAGTTGGTGTTCAGTTGAAAACCAAACACCTTGTCAACATATCCACCCCCATGTAACCCAAGGGGCTTTCCAGGGAGTGTCCAGGCAAGATCTCCTGCTGCTGTCATGACCAGCGCTGCCCTTGAACTCCTGGCTTTTACCTCAGCTTTATTTGGACCTCACGTCCTGACTCAGACCCCAGCCTGGGATGTGACTAGAAACTCCTGTTACCCTCAGGTTCAGGTTTGACCCTGCTATGACTCTTGGTCCTGACTTCCCTAGTCAGGATCCTGACAGATATTTACTAAATATCAGTTGTGTCATTTTAATCAAGAAAAGATCATTCAGTTGTTACGACACTTGGGGGGACCTGCATCAAATTCTCTTCCTACATGACGTTGGTCTAACAACTTGGTTCGGGAACCATGAAGGGACTTAGGTATTGCAATGCTGAGCATCACAGTGCCTTACTTTTAGGGTCCTAGAAAATAGAGGAACAACACTGGCATCCACAAAGCCAAGTTAGGTGCTCAGCCTCCCTATTCAGTGAATGGGGACAAACAGTCATGTAAGAATACAATCCAGAAAAGCCAGCCTGCTGGGCAGGGAAATGCCTAAGCTGGCTAAAGGAAGATGCAGATAGATGGCATATGCTAAGACCTGTCCCTCTAAGGCTTTGTCCAGGCTAATCCCTGTGGTTGATCTAATGTACTGTTGCAGAACTTGATATACATAGTCTCAGAGAGGTGTTAGTATGTAGTTTTACAAATAACAAGCAGTTCTGTAGCACTTTTGAACACATTTATTAGGTCATGAGCTTTTGTGGGTAATACCCACTTTTTCAGAGCCAGATCTTATATCTCTGAGATCTAGAATTTCTTTGCCCTTCTTTCCAGCCTTTCTCTTATCTATTCAACAGTCCCCAGTCAATGAAGCAAATCTCCTCATTAACTAGTTAATCATCCCATTCTAATCATTTATTTCCCATTTTGGCCCATGCAGGGACACTTACCAAGTGTACCGAGTGGTGAGTTAACCTTAGCTTAATTCCATCACAATGTGTCAGATGGGTGCTCTGACTGCTGGAATAGGGACTCAGCCTCACTCTTTTGTGGCATCTTGCATGTGGTAATGTCGGCAGGGGCTTCTGTCCTGTTGATACCAGCTACTCCTCTCATCCTGGTGGAGGACTGACATCAATGGGAGCATTCTCAGAGATTGATTTATTTCATCTCAGCAGATGCAATAAATCGATGAACAGTGGATCAGGCACTGCAGTGTTCATCCCTGGCATAGTGGAGACAATCCCTTAGAGACAGGTAGTTCTCTGAAGGCTGGATATGGGCACCTATTTTTACTCAGGGACTGCACATGGGAGCTGTCTCCTAAGGTCAGGTGGCTTAAGCACCTAAGCAGTTTTTTGTGGAAATGAGATATGTGCCTTGCTCCACACAAAAGATCCCTGATCAATAGTACTAAACTGATTTACACCAGATGAGGCTCTGACTTCAGGTTTCTTGAATTCTAGTCTTGAGCACTAGTTATTATAGATATAGGAATGATTTCCTCTGTTTTCTCTCCTCCCCTCTATTGAGTCTAGGCCCTGGTATTAATTCCCAGCTCTGTCCCAGCTCTGACCCTGAGGACCTCCTGCTTTCCATATCTATAAAATGGGAATAATGATACTTGCCCTTGCTTGCAAAATGCTTTGATCTCTATGGATGAAATGCTCTTGTTCATAGCCTTTATCATTTAATTATTGCCTATTTTTAAATTGCATATAATTACTGTAGCCAAAATCAGAGTGTTCTCAGAGTGACATGAAACATCACAAATCATTATTCTAACTGCCTTGGTCATCAAACCAAATACTATACTAGCAGACATCTAATGGCATCTATAGCTGATAGTGTAGCAGACTACTATTCATTGTGAAAATAGTTCCCATTGGGATCAGTTTTGTTCTTCATTCACACCACACAAAAGAATGTGTCAATATCACTAGAAATGACGTCAATGCAGTCAACGGCAGAGAGCAAGAACTCTAAATTAGAATAGCCAACAATAATATGCTTCTCCAAATAAATCATTTTTATCGAAAACTGAGGGGGCCACATTTATTAAAGGTTTGCTAACAACTGTGTAAATAGGGCTTAAGAGCAGTCAGATCTTGTAATAAACTAGGGCACAGAGAAACTTCTAGCACAGATGAAGTTGTGTCTACCCACCAAAACTTATGCCCAAATAGACCTGTTAGGCTTTAAGGTGCCAGGGGGCTCCTCATTGTTTTTGTAGACCCAGGCTAACATGGCTACCCCTTTGAGAGCAGCAGATATTTTGAATAAATATTCAAACCATATCTTGTGCATGAATAACAGTGCAAGATTTATCATCTGTGGAACATGTTTTGGGGTGGCTAGGGGACAAATACTAAAAGAGTGACCCAGGGAAAGTCAGTGTGGTTCCCTGGCATAACTAGAGGGCCAGATTTGCCCTATAAAAATACATTTGGTGTGCCTTTTTTGTGAGCATTCAGTGTCATCTGCTCAGTTGTGCCCTTGAGATTCTTGTACAAGTGGCAAGCTGTTAATCTTCTTAATACTGGAGAAGGAAAGCAATTATAACTATTGCAGGGAAAGTGTCATAACAAACAAAATTTCATCACAAATAACAAGCAGTCCAGTAGCACCTTAAAGACTAACAAATGTATTAGGTATTTAGCTTTTGCGGCTAAAACTCACTTCCCTCAGACAAATGGAGGAGCCAGGGTTTACCCAGGGTTTATATAGCAGGGAAGGAAGGAAGGAAGGGGAAAAAAAAGGGTAGTGTGTACCTGTCACTAGTAGGACAAGTTAATGAAGCTGATCACATAGCATGTTACCCATTTCTGTGATTATCAAAGGTGGGGATTTTAATCCATCTCAAATGTTCATAATTCTGTCAGTTAGCTAGATAAGTTCTTTGAAGCACCTGCTTCATCTTTGTGTCTTGTACGGCCCCAAACACTAACTAGTTTAAATAATTAATATTTTGACTGAATTTAGTGTTCATTAATTCCCCTTCCAGCAGACATTTAAAACTTGTTTAACTTTAAGCACATGGATATGCCCACTGATTTCCCTGACACTACCCACTCGCTGTAAGTTAAATAAATGCTTTGCTGGAATGGCGTCTAGGGGCAGATTCAGGGCCCCCTTCAGCAAGTGGGGGCCCTTCAACAAAGTCTGCTAGATCAGTCCCTTACTTAAGTATTCTATATAGCCAAAAGAAAGTTAAATCCAGAGGTGGAAAAAGTACCTTAAAATTACTTGAGTTAAAGTACAGCTGCTTTGAGGGGGGGCGTGTACCGAAGTACAAGTCACTGGTGTTCCTCTGGAAAACTACTTGAGTAAGAGTACACACACACACACACACACACACACCCCACAGCTTGATTCTACTCAAGTACCCAGAAGTGAAAGCAGCCACACTTTTACTCTGATAACATTTTCTGTACTTTTTCCACCTCTGGTTAAATCACAGGCAAAAGCATCAATTTAAAAGGGCAAGAGAAGAACAGAGTCTCCATGACCACTTAAGTCTGTGCTTCAGTGTTGAAACTTCCAGCACAGATGTCAGCTTGTGCCCACTGAGTGGGAAAGCAATTTAGAAAACATAGCTTAAGCCATATTGGTTTACACATTATCAGACAAATAAATGACTTGCTTCTTAAAAAAAAGGGAAAATAGCCAAAGCCAGCTGAAGTCAATAAAAAGACTACTATTAACTCCATTAGGTTTTGACCCAGGGATGCATGAGGAAATCAATGGAAAAGCTCTGGTTGCCTTGAAGGGTAGCTGTAGCACGTCACCATGAATGAAAATTAATCTGTAAACTTAGTCTTAAAATGCAGGGTGGAAAAAAATCAGTAACATAGGTCTTGGGTGTGCGTGGGTAGAGGTGCGTATACTGAAGACTGCGAGGTGCTTAGATACTGTGATGATAAGGGGAAGTATAAACAAATAACCAACCCAATCATGCTGTAGTCTGACAAAAGTGAGCTTCGCTTTTGTGTTACTGGAGAACAGCAGCAAATGAATTTTGTTCTGGAACGTAATGGATCTGTCATGGAGGGTCGGCTGTTTTGCTGTGAATTGATGTGGCTGATGCTGATAATGGTACTGAACTCCTTATTTCACTGGCTCAGAGAGATTTTGCATTGCTGCATTATCTTGAACCCACCTTGTTTGTTTAAGTAACTGAGTTCCCTATGGCCTTGGATTCAGTTTCAGGGTTCCTTGTTGCTCAGCTTGAGTCAAAGGTTCAGGTATTAAGTGATTTGTTTTATCCACTGTAGAGACAGGTAACCACATTCTGCTGGAGCGAGGGCTTTTGTGGCTGACTATGGAGTCAGTGGAGATACTGTGGATTGCAGTCACCCAAATACTAATCTGTGCTAGAAATTGGTACCATTGTATCTAGTACAAAAAGGCAGAATGTAATTTAAACCTTTGTCAGGATCTGGCCAGGGAATAGCACAGATATAGGTCAGTAGATCTCAATGTGTTGTTCATAGACCACTAGTGGTTTGCAACTGTCTTGCTGGTGGATGGGGTGCTCAAGACTTGCTCCCCCCTGCAGTGGGGAAGCTACCCTGATTCTCTAGCCCAGCATCTCCCCATCCCCATGTTCAGGGGTCTGCAACAAAATCACAAGAACAGCCATATTTTTTCAAATTCAATTCTAAAATCAATCCTTCAAGAGCTTCAATGCATGTGAATACAAGACAGTCCTTAATAAATAATGTCAAACCATGCTTTATATCACCTCTGTTTTAAGAACAGTGCACACACAATGATTTGTGCCAGTTAGAAAGCAGTTACCCTCACCTCTAGGCTGTACCTGCCTCAGCCCCCAAATCCTCCCCCTATCCCCAGGCTTTACCCACTCATGCCACAAACCCACCCCCCATCACCAGGCTTAACCCCTCTGAGCCCCAACCTCCCCCCACCCCCATATTTAACCCCTCTGAGCCCCAACCTCTTCCCCCCACCCCCTGATTTAACCCCTCTGAGCCCTCCACCCCTGGGCTTAACCCCTCTGAGCCCTCCACCCCTGGGTTTAACTCACCTTAGTGCACAGTTCTGCCATGGCTGCTGCCTCCCCCCAGCTCCCTGCCACATCCTTCTCAGTACAGCTGCACAGCTCCAGCAAGGGCAGACTCAACTGCCCCTCTCTGCAGCTTTCACATCAGCTTAGATTTCCGACCATGTGGAGTGGCTCCATGACCAGACGGCTTTCCGTTCCGGGATCCCTGGCCTGGCACAGCTGACTGCTGAGCGGCTCTGGCTGCTGCCGCTTAAACAGCAAACTAAACTCAGTTTGTTCAATGACACGCAACTGAATTTAGTTTAGTTGTTTTTTTTTTGTTTAGCAGTGGCAATGGCGATGGCAGCCTCCAAAGATGTATGTGGAGTCAGCAGCCTCAGCTCTTTGGAGCCACAAGTGACCCCTCAAAGAGGTGCACACAGCTCCGGAGCCGTAGGGTGCCAACCCCTGCCCATGTTATAGTTGTGCATCTAGATTTTTATGCTGCAGCAGACTAGTATGAATAATTTAGTATTTAAGGTACTTAGAGACAAGCAAATGCATTTTGTCATCATGGATAGTTTTCTGGTGGTCCATGGAATGGTTTGCATTGAGTGGGGTGTGCCACAGACAAAAAGTTTGAGGACCACTGATGCAGGTGTATAAAACTGTTAGAACTTGTCACATTCTCAGTCAGACAGACTAGAAGCAGCTGGACAATAAATACAGGTACTGCTCTTGCCAGGTCCTCTCAGAGAATGACAGAGGCCTGGCCACTTTGAGTTTAGAGTCCCCAGCCCAGCCCAGGTTCCTGACATATCTAACTTCTCATCCACAGGGTCATACCAAAACCAAAAGAATACATGAAAATGAACACTTGAGATATTTATTATTAACAATTAAGTCATTATATCAATAGCATGTATGTTAAAAATGTAACTTTAATTGTGAGTTTCCACTGCAAGCAAAACTCTTCATTTTAGGAATGCTTTTGTAGCTCTGTTGTGTGCAAACTTGTTTATAGTTCAAGGAAAATCAAATTTATGTGCAACATCACTGTTAAAGACGTGCACTGAGAGCCCATTCAAAGACTCTTATTCCACTATAGAACCATGATAGTTCTTTACTTGTTTTAACATGCTGAATGTGTATTAACCTGAAGCCACTGATACAGGACGATTGATAAAAATATATAATGCAATTGTGACATTAGGAAATACAGTTGACAGGCCAAGATTGAATATTTCTTGAAGCAGTTCTTTTGGGGATGGAATAGCTCAGTGGTTAGACCATTGGCCTTGTAAACCCATGATTGTGAGTTTAGTCCTTGAGGGTGCCTTTCAAGGGTCTGGGGCAGGTTAGATTAAAAAAAATCTGTCAGGGATGGTGATGGGTCCTGCTGTGAGGGCAGGGGCTGGACTGAATGACCTCTTGAGGTCCCCTGCAGTCTGACTTCAAGTTGGTGGAATCAGTACATTTCAGGAAGACAATCTCATCACAGAAGTCTCCTGAAATTTTGTTACTGTACCATTGTTGAAACTGTTCAGCTGCTTCATCACTTAGTTCTCTGAACTCCCAAAGGAATCCAAAAATAGTACAAACTTGCCACAATGACTCAAATCTACATGTAAGACCATATTTGATGGAGTCAATAATAACAAAAATAATTGACTAAATAGTGCCTTTCTGAATCAAGCTTGAGATGTCAGGTTGTGATTCATTGAAAACGCAGGTGAAATGTCAATTCCCTGTGCTACTGATTTGGACTCAGAAAGGATTGCAACCTGTTGAGCAGGAATTTTTGAATATCTTTAAGAAGTCGTTCACTGTGAACCCTCTCAAGATTAGTTTTGTGGATAAATTTTAGCAGCTTCATCCTCATGGATGACATTAAAATGCATTCAAATTTGGAGATATACTTCTGAATTAACTGAAGCTCAGTGTGAGTCTGACCAGTAAGAGTAAGATATTCAGACTTGCAGCCTTTCTCGCAGAGCTCAAATGCTGTGCAACTGGTTTACCCCATCAATTCGTGTTGACCATCTCATTGTTGACATGCCGTGAAGGGAAACAGGCAGATGCTACTTCAGAATTTCCATTTTTGTAGACTGCTACTGAAGAGGTTGTAAAATTGCTGTATTGTTCCAAAGTGTGTGATTGCTTCATTGCATGATTCAACACAGTGAACATCAACAAGTTCAGTGTTGGTTGCCAAATCTGGAGAAAATGCGGTTTGGGTTTTGCTCCAGAAGGACCTTTGGTACTCCATTGTACTTCCCAGTCATTTTGGATCCATTGTTATAGGCCTGGCCAATGCAAGGTTGAAAAGTTCATGAAATTATTGAACAAAATGAAACATTTTTTTAATTGAAACTTTTGAACTTCCCGCAATTTTAACATATCAAAAAAACTAGGTTGTCTGTTATTTATTATGAGAACAGTCTGGGGTTGCATCAATAATAATTGAAAAGCACTTTGAATGTCCTATCTCCTCAAGAATTGTTGCTCACACAAATGTCCCTAACAGCTCAACAAACTTGTTTTGTATTCTGGTAGACAGATAATGGACTTGCATGCATTTTCTACTCAGTCGCACTTCATGAACACCCTTAACATGGCCTGATAAAAGCAGGTCATACTTGTTAAAAAGCTCAAGTATATCAAGGAAGTTTGCATTTGTTGGGTCACTGATACATTGACTGGAACCAAACAAAGCCAATCCCCATTCAGAAAGAAAAAGAACAACATTCAATAGTCACTCAGTGTGTTTTCTCCAGGAATCAGTTTCTCTGTTTATTTCACTCAGGAGTAAGTTTTCAGTTGACCTGTCAGCTAGTGCTGCTCTTCTAGCTGATTTCCAGGTAACATAGTTATCTTTATACAATACTGAAAGTTTCATGCACAGTCTCTAAATTGAGCATAGATTCTGCTTCTATCGCTACTGTTGGTATTTTTTGAGTCTTGATTTATGATCTTCTCATTCTGAGACAATGACATTGAAAAGTCATTTGTGGGTACAAAGTTTTCATCCTCAGAACTGGAAGTGTCACTGTCAGTATGGTCTAATGACTGAGATGTCTTTTCCAGGAGAAATGATGTTATTGGGCTTTAAACTTAACTGCTGCTTTGCTCTTTTGCTTTTGCTATCTATTACTTGCACCACTTTCAAAAATCTGTTTTATTTTTATAAAGGGTTTTTTTAAAGAAACACAGTATCACACAATAAATCAATTTGCTAAAAGCTATTGGTTATATAAATTTTTAATTGTATATACTTTGCAGTAAATGTTATATAATAATAGTTTTGGGTGTTATTTACTACAGTCCTTATAGACGTATTTAAAAGTCTTGAAATTTCACCTACTAACACATTCACATTTTTAACTGCTGTAAAAACTGGTGTATTATCATGAATATGAACAGGGTCGATTGCCAGATTAGATATAAAGTTTATTGACAAACTGAAATTAACATCTTATTATCACAAAAAAAGTCTTTCAAGGTGCATCTAAAATTGGACAAAGATGTTACTTACTATTTTAGTGTGAAATGCTTAGCGGGTCTTTCCCCGCAACTGTTTATGATCCAAAAATCTGTTAGGCTGTGTGTACACTAGTCCAAAACTTTGAAATGGCCATGCAAATGGCCATTTTGAAGTTTACTAATGAAGTGCTGAAATACATATTCAGCTCCTCATTAGAATGCCGACAGCTGCAGCACTTCGCAATTGACGCAGCTCGCAGCCGCGCGGCTCGTCCAAACGGGGCTTCTTTTCGAAAAGACCTAGGAATAAGGGATTTTGAAGTTGGTGGGGTCTTTTCGAAAAGGAGCCCCGTCTGGACGAGCCGCACGACTGCGAGCCGTGTCAATTTCGAAGTGCCGCAGCTGCCGGCATTCTGATGAGGAGCTGAATATGTATTTCAGCATTTCATTAGTAAGCTTCAAAATGTCCGTTTGCATAGCCATTTCGAAGTTTTGTGCTAGTGTAGACATAGCCTTAGTCTATAGGGTGCCATAGGTCTTCTTGTTGCTGATTGTATATGAAGACTCATAAGAAAAAACAGGAATACAAAAATCTCCTATGCAGAGATATACATTAAATTAAAAGGTTAAACACCCTCATACCAAGCAAAATGACCTTACAGTAACAGAATTAATTATGACTTTCAAAACCCCTAAACTATGCAAATACTGTAATCAGCATTTCATAACGTAGAATCACAAATCACATAAACTACTCCAGTCTTCAGTAACACAGATGAAAAACTCAGATGTGACAGGAAAATTGGCAAAGGCCCAAGGCCCCACAGTGATTTAAATGAATTCTTTGCAGGTATATATATATATATTCTCTTTTGTTGTCTCTGCGCTGTAACTGCAAGGTATATAATAAAAGGAAATGACTTGGTAGAAAAATGTCAAATTTGAGTCCCCTTTGTCTCCTGAGGCCGAAGCCAAATGGCCATCCTGCCTCCCACCACTACCCCCTCCCCCCGCACACACACAAGGCCTGGTTCTTGCATGGCAGTGACATTCTTTATGACTAGAGAGGTGTTTATAGAGATGAGAGAAATTTTAATGGAAGAATAGGCTGATGTCATCCAGCATTTCTAAAGAATCAAGAGCTATAATTCTGACAGTTCCCTTCCCTCCAAAACAAATAAGTGAGGGAGAGAGAGAATGGAGCTGGCAGTCAAATCAGTGATAACTAATAATTGAAATTGAGACGAAGCCAGAATTCAACCATACTCATTCACAACTGCAGCCTTTTGTGAGATAAATGGATCCTGTTGGAGAAAATCTCCTTTGAGTTCCTATCATTCCTCTAGGCAATGATGAATCCATTTTTCTTAGCTACTGATTCTGCAATTGCGCCAGCAGCTCATTTGAATAACATCTAGATTTCTAATACGGAGAATCCCAGAACAGCAGCAATTCCCTTGCAGGTTCCTCATTGTCTACCCCTCCCAATGGTCTCAGTTTTTTAAAGCTGATGCCCCTTGAAGCTTCAGAAGGAATTAGGGTGTCTGACATTGTCATTTTAGGTAAAGCAATAGCTGCAGCCCCAGCACAATTTTTCTGCCACATTATGGACCCATTTGTTCTTCCGTAAACCCACTGAAATGGCTGGAAATGTTCCTGTCCCTGATGTCATTTAAAATGTGCAAATAAATCAGAAATGCTAGAACAACACTTAAGTGCCATAATTTCTATGAATTACAGTTATGTTTGCTATCCTGTTTCCAAAATGCCATAAATAGACATCTCCTGCTGCTTTTGTTGACACAGGAGCGATGTAAATGACTTCTGAGGCCAAAGTTTTTACCCTGCAGTTACTTGATACAATTAAGTTAATTTAGACACATAAGTACATGAAGTACCAGAGCCATCAGGTACTTAATAAATAATTGTGGGCTTGTCTAGTGTTAAACTTGAAGTGCCAGCTCATGTGAGCCGCGTCTACAAGTGCACACTACTTCGAAGTAGCGGCGCCAGCTTCAAAATAGCACCCGTCACAGCTACACGTGTTGGGCGCTATTTCGAAGTTAACTTTGACGTTAGGCGGCGAGACGTCGAAGTCGCTAACCCCATGAGAACATAAGAACATAAGAACATAAGAATGGCCATACTGGGTCAGACCAAAGGTCCATCAAGCCCAGCATCCCATCTGCCGACGGTGGCCAATGCCAGGTGCCCCAGAGAAGGAGAACAGAAGACAAGTGATTTATCTCCTGCCATCCATCTCCTGCCCTTGTTATGAAGGCTAGGGCACCATACTTTATCCCTGGCTAATAGCCATTTATGGACCTGACCTGCAAAAATTTATCAAGCTCTTTTTTAAACCCTAATAGAGTCCTGGCCTTCACAGCCTCCTCGGGCAAGGAGTTCCACAGGTTGACTGTGCGCTGTGTGAAGAAAAATTTCCTTTTATTAGTTTTGAACCTACTACCCATCAATTTCATTTGGTGTCCCCTAGTTCTTGTATTATGGGAAAAGGTAAATAATTTTTCTATATTCACTTTCTCCACACCAT
Organism: Carettochelys insculpta; assembly: GCF_033958435.1. Classification (NCBI taxonomy): domain Eukaryota; kingdom Metazoa; phylum Chordata; order Testudines; family Carettochelyidae; genus Carettochelys; species Carettochelys insculpta. The sequence goes on along the minus strand of NC_134139.1, from coordinate 181,599,786 downwards.
TCATGATTTTATATACCTCTATCATATCGCCCCTCAATCGCCTCTTTTCCAAACTGAAAAGTCCCAGTCTCTCTAGCCTCTCCCCATATGGGACCCGTTCCAAGCCCCTAATCATCTTAGTCGCCCTTTTCTGAACCTTTTCTAATGCCAATATATCTTTTTTGAGGTGAGGAGACCACATCTGCACGCAGTACTCGAGATGTGGGCGTACCATAGTTTTATATAGGGGAAGTATGATATCTTTTGTCTTATTATCGATCCCTTTTTTAATAATTCCTAACATCCTATTTGCCTTACTAACTGCCGCTGCACACTGCGTGGATGTCTTCAGAGAACTATCCACTATAACTCCAAGATCCCTTTCCTGATCTGTCGTAGCTAAATTTGACCCCATCATGTAGTATGTGTAATTTGGGTTATTTTTTCCAACATGCATTACCTTACACTTACCCACATTAAATTTCATTTGCCATTTTGCTGCCCAATCACTCAGTTTGCTGAGATCTTTTTGTAGTTCTTCACAATCCCTTTTGGTTTTGACTGTCCTGAACAACTTGGTGTCATCTGCAAACTTTGCCACCTCACTGCTTACCTCATTTTCTAGATCATTGATGAACAAGTTGAACAGGATCGGTCCCAGGACTGAGCCCTGGGGAACACCACTAGTTACCCCCCTCCATTGTGAAAATTTACCATTTATTCCAACCCTTTGTTTTCTGTCTTTTAACCAATTCCCGATCCATGAAAGGACCTTTCCTCCTATCCCATGACCACCTAATTTACATAAAAGCCTTTGGTGTGGGACCGTGTCAAAGGCTTTCTGGAAATCTAGGTATATTATGTCCACTGGGTGCCCCTTGTCCGCATGTTTATTAACCCCTTCAAAGAATTCTAATAGATTAGACAGACACGACTTCCCTCTGCAGAAACCATGCTGACTTTTGCCCAACAATTCGTGCTCTTCTATGTGCCTTGCAATTTTACTCTTTACTAGTGTTTCTACTAATTTACCTGGTACTGATGTTAAACTTATCGGTCTATAATTGCCAGGATCTCCTCTAGAGCCTTTTTTAAATATTGGTGTTATATTGGCCGTCTTCCAGTCATTTGGTACCAAAGTGGATTTAAAGGATAGGTTACAAACCACTGTTAATAACTCCGCAATTTCACATTTGAGTTCTTTCAGAACCCTTGGGTGAATGCCATCTGGTCCTGGAGACTTGTTACTATTCAGCTTATCAATTAATTCCAAAACCTCCTCTAATGTCACTTCAATCTGAGTGAGTTCCTCAGATTTGTCGCCTAAGAAGGCTGGCTCAGATTTAGGAACCTCTGTAACATCTTCAGCCGTGAAGACTGAAGCAAAGAAATCATTTAATCGCTCCGCAATGGCACTGTCTTCCTTGATCGCTCCTTTTATATCTTTATCATCCAAGGGCCCCACTGCTTTTTTAGCAGGCTTCCTGCTTCTAATGTATTTAAAAAACATTTTACTATTGTTTTTTGAATTTTTGGCTAGCTGTTCCTCAAACTCTTTTTTGGCTTTTCTTACTACATTATGACAGTTAATTTGGGAGTGTTTATGTTCCTTTCTATTTTCCTCACTAGGATTTGACTTCCACTTTTTAAAAGCTGCCCTTTTCTCTCTCACTGCCTTTTTAACATGGCTGTTTAGCCATGGTGGTTCTTTGTTAGGTCTCTTACTGTGTTTTTTTATTTGGGGTATACATTTAAGTTGGGCCTCTAGTATGGTGTCTTTAAACAGTTTCCATGCAGCTTCCAGGGATTTTAGTTTAATTACTCTACCTTTTAGTTTCTGTTTAACTAGCTTCCTCATTTTAGTGTAATTCCCCTTTTTGAAATTAAATGCCAGAGTGTTTGACCGCTGCGGTGTTCTTCCCAACACAGGAATATTAAAAGTTATTATATTGTGGTCACTATTTCCAAGCGGTCCAGTAACAGTTACCTCTTGGACCAGATCCTGCGTTCCAGTCAAGACTAGATCGAGAATCGACTCTCCCCTTGTGGGTTCCTGTACTAGCTGCTCCAAGAAGCAGTCATTTAAGGCATCAAGAAATTTAATCTCTGAATCCCGTCCTGAGGTGACATGCACCCAATCAATATGGGGATAATTGAAATCTCCTATTATTACTGTGTTTTTTATTTTGATAGCCTCTCTAATCTCCCTTAACATTTCAGCATCACTATCACTGTCCTGGTTAGGTGGTCGGTAATATATTCCTAATGCCATATTCATATTAGAGGAATGAATTGTTATCCATAATGATTCTATGGAACATTTTGATTCCTTTAGGATTTTTACTTCATTTGATTCTATATTATCCTTCACATATAGTACCACTCCGCCACCCGCACGACCTGTTCTGTCTTTCCGATATAATTTATATCCCGGTATGATAGTGTCCCACTGATTGTCCTCATTCCACCATGTTTCTGAGATGCCTATTATGTCAACTTCCTCCTTTGATATGAGGTACTCCAGTTCACCTATCTTATTAGACAGACTCCTAGCATTAGTGTAAAAGCATGTTAGAAAACTACCACTATTTATATGTCCGCCTTTCACAGACGTGGTGGATTTTTTTATGCACGATTGTTTCACATCTGATCTTGCCCATATATTATTTCCCACGTTCCCTATCTGACTAACTTCTAGGGAATCCCTGTCTATGGAGCCTCGTGTAAGAGAAGTCTCCGTCCGATCCAGGTGCTCCCCCGCACCAATCGGCTTTCCCCCACCTCTTAGTTTAAAAACTGCTCTATGTCCTTTTTAATGTTTAATGCCAGCAGTCTGGATCCACCTTGATTTAGGTGGAGCCCATCCTTCCTGTATAGGCTCCCCCTACCCCAAAAGTGTCCCCAGTTCCTAATAAATCTAAACCCCTCTTCCCTACACCATCGTCTCATCCACGCATTGAGACTCTGAAGTTCTGCCTGTCTATCTGGCCCTGCGCGTGGAACTGGAAGCATTTCAGAGAATGCCACCAAAGATGTTCTGGATTTCAGTCTCTTTCCTAGTAACCTAAATTTGGCCTCCAGAACATCTCTTCTACCCTTCCCTATGTCATTGGTACCAACATGTACCACGACGACCGGCTCCTCCCCAGCACTGCCCATAAGTCTGTCTAGATGCCTCGAGAGATCCGCAACCTTCGCACCAGGCAGGCAAGTCACCATACGGTTCTCCCGGTCATCACAAACCCAACTATCTATATTTCTAATGATCGAATCCCCCACTACTAAAACCTGCTTCTTCCTAACAGCTGGCGCTCCCTCCCCCGGAGAAGTATCCTCGGCACGAGAGGATACAACATCACCCTCTGGAAGGAGGGTCCCAACTACGGGATGGTTTCCCTCTGCTCCCCTTGACTGCTCTCCTTCCCTGAGCCTTTCATCCTCCGTAACAGCCTCAGGACTGTCAGATTGGAGGTGGGACAGCCCTACTATGTCCCGGAAAGTCTCATCCACAAACACCTCTGCCTTCCTTAGCTCCTCCAGTTCAGCCACCCTGGCCTCCAAAGCATGCACTCGGTCTCTGAGGGCCAGGAGCTCCTTGCATCGAGCGCACACATACGCCACCCGCCCACAGGGTAGGTAGTCATACATACTGCACTCGACACAATAAACAGGATAGCCCCCACTCTGCTGCTGGGCTTCTGCCTCCATTTCCTACTCTAGTTATATATGAGGGTTAATTAAATGTTTCAGATAGAGGTTGTTATAAAGGATTTAGTTTAAGGGCAACAGAAGTCACTGGCTCCCTCCAAGCTCCCCCTCTAAACTCCCCTCTCCAAACTCCCTCCTGTTAGCACGCACCCTGTTTGCCAGCACCCGGTCGCAAAACCGGGGATGGGATGGGAATAGCTCCCTACTTCGACGTTCAACATTGAAGTAGGGAAAGTGTAGACGATCCGCGTCCCGCAACATTGAAATAGCGGGTTCCTCCATGGCAGCCATCAGCTGAGGGGTTGAGAGACGCTCTCTCTCCAGCCCCTGTGGGGCTTTATGGTCACCGTGGGCAGCAGCCCTTAGCCCAGGGCTTCTGGCTGCTGCTGCTGCAGCTGGGGATCCATGCTGCATGCACAGGGTCTGCAACTAGCTGTTGGCTCTGTGGATCTTGTGCTGTTTAGTGCAAGTGTGTCTGGGAGGGGCCCTTTAAGGGAGCGGCTTGCTGTTGAGTCCCCCCTGTGACCCTGTCTGCAGCTGTGCCTGGCACCCTTATTTCGATGTGTGCTACTTTGGCATGTAGATGTTCCCTCGCAGCGCCTATTTAGATGTGGTGCTGCCCAACGTCGACGTTGAATGTCAACGTTGCCAGCCCTGGAGGACGTGCAGACGCTATTCATCGAAATAGCTTATTTTGATGTCGCTACATCGAAATAAGCTATTTCGATGTAGCGTGCACGTGTAGACATAGCCATGTAGTCGCAGCTAACCTGCCAGTACTTGGAAGTGCCTGGGCAACTTCGAAGTCCCTTTGCTCCTGAGTTGCCGCGGGGGAGAACTAGCTTAATGAAGTGCTGCATATGCAGCGCAACACTTCATAAATAATCTCCCAACACTTTACTTACCATGCTCCCTTTGAAGTAGGGAGCTAGTGTAGACACAGCAGTTGAGTATTAAAGCGAGACACTGTTAAGATATGGCTGAAGTCAGGCCCTCAGTTCGCACTTGGGACCAGAAGAGACCCTCCACATCCAAAACAAAAAGAGCTTCAAAAGCACAGTAATAATAAGACTTTATACCTCTGTAAACTCCTTTCATATGAGGTTCTCAAAAGCATCATTTGTATTAAGATAAAGACTGGAGGCCTTGCTAAGGATCAGGCACCACTGTGCAAGACCCTGTACACAAGAAGTAAAGATGGGCCCACAAAGCTTACGGTCTACATAAAGTAAGATGCAACAACATGCTTTTAGCCAGTGAGAACAGGGAGAAGAGGTCTCAAAAGGGGCTGGGGCACAGATCTGACAAAGTCTCATTTGCCTGTCAGGTGCCAAAATCCCAAGTTGCCTCCCACACCTTCTTAAAGTTTCTTTCTCTGTCACTCTCTGCAGTGTGGAAGGGAGGGCTTAGTGGGCTTCTCCCACCCCCCGCAAAATCTCTCATCCCCTATTGGCAGCAAACCAGCCAATGGGACCTGAGAGCTTTTGCTGAGGGCAGGGGCAGTGCAGCCTAAATTCTCAGCTCCCATTGGCTGGATAATAGGAAATGAGAGCCTTTTCTAGGGGTGGGGCAGCACACCAAGGCCTTCCCCACCCTCACCACAGAGAGCCACATGGAAGAGGCAATGGGCTGGGGCTGCTGGCAGGCAGGGAAGCCTGGCTGACAGTACTACTGGCCAGGAACTGCTTAGGTAAGCACCTCCTGGCCATAACCCAGTGGTGGCGCTGCACCCCAACTCTATCTCAGATCCTGTATCCCTTTCTATACCCCTTCCCCAGGCCGTTATCCTCTCCTGCAACCATACCCCCTTCCAATCCATGCACCCCAATCCTCTGCCCCAGGTCATCATCCAAACCCTCTGCACCCTCCTCTCCCATACCAGGTCAAAACTCCCTCTCTGACCCTGCACCAACTTCTACATCCCTCAACAAGACCAGAATCCTCTCCAGCATCCTAACCCCCATTGAGACCCTGCACCCCAATACCCTGTCCCTGGTCACAACCCCCTCCTGCACACAAACTCTCTCTCAGATCCCCCCCTCCCACCCCACTTTCTCCTGCAGCTTTCAAAGTTTGGCTTCAAGATGGGTCATTTGCATTCATCTCATCCCCAATAGTAACAGAGAGGAAGCCGTGCTAGTCTATACACTATCAAAACAAAAAGCAGTCAAGTAGCACTTTAAAGACTAGCAAAATAGTTTATTAGGTGAGCTTTCGTGGGACAGACCCACTTCTTCAGACCGTAGTCAGACCAGAACAGACTCAATATTTAAGGCACAGAAAACCAAAAGCAGTAAGCAAGGAGGACAAATCGGAAAAAGATAATCAAGGTGAGCAAATCAGAGAGTGGAGGGGTGGGGGGGAAGGTCAAGAATTAGATTGAGCCAAGTATGCAGATGAGCCCCTATAGTGACTCAGAAAGTTCCCATCATGATTTAAACCATGTGTTAATGTGCCGAATTTGAATATAAAAGCCAGCTCGGCTGTTTCCCTTTCCAGAACGGTGCGATAATTCCTTTTCAGTAACACACATACCTTTAGGTCATTGACAGAATGCCCCATTCCATTAACTATAAGAACTTTATCAAATATTCATAAACCTGAATTACCCACCAGGAGAACTAAAAAAACAAATCGACAGGGCCAGACAAATACCCAGAGACCAGCTACTCCAAGATCGGCCCAAAAAAGCCAAGAACAGAACACCACTGGTCATCACCTACTGCCCTCAACTCAGACCACTACAACGAATTATTAAAGACCTACAACCTATCCTTAATCAGGATGCCACACTCCAGAAGGCCCTGGGTGACATGCCTGTTATCTCCTACAGACAACCTCCCTACCTCATGAGGATCCTCACTAACAGCCACAGTCTATACCCTGGGAATACCAGTCCTGGAACCTTTCCCTGCAACAAAGCCCTCTGCCAGCTTTGTCCACATATCTTCTCTGGAAATACCATCACTGGACCTAACCAGGTTACTCACAGAATCATGGGCACTTTCTCATGCTCCTCTACTAACATCATATATGCCATCATGTGCCAACAATGCCCAGATGCTTTGTATATTGGACAGACTTCTAACTCCCTTAGACAAAGGGTCAATGAGCACAAAACAGACATCAAAACACTCCAAATCCACAAACCAGTTCGTCAACATTTTAATGGAATGGGGCATTCTGTCAATGACCTAAAGGTATGTGTGTTACTGAAAGGGAATTATCGCACTGTTCTGGAAAGGGAAATAGCCAAGCTGGCTTTTATATTCAAATTTGGCACATTAACACATGGTTTAAATCATGATGGGAACTTTCTGAGTCACTATAGGGGCTCATCTGCATACTTGGCTCAATCTAATTCTTGACCTTCCCCCCCACCCCTCCTCTCTCTGATTTGCTTACCTTGATTATCTTGTTCTGATTTGTCCTCCTTGCTTACTGTTTTTGGTTCTCTGTGCCTTAAATATTGAGTCTGTTCTGGTCTGGCTATGGTCTGAAGAAGTGGGTCTGTCCCACGAAAGCTCACCTAATAAACTATTTTGCTAGTCTTTAAAGTGCTACTTGACTGCTTTTTATCTCATCCCCAAGTATTTCTTAGGAAATTCCCTTCACATATCTTGTCTCCAGAAATCCTTTGTAGTGTCTAATATCTCCCAGAGATTGTATTAATCATGTCTCCTAGAGAGGTTACATGCAATCCCGCAATAACCCATAAACATTTGCACTTGGTACAATGGACCCCAATTATATTAAATATAATTTGGTAAGGTCTATTTTAAGTCCATGATGCTTGTTCAGGATATTGTCCTGTCCATTATAGCCTCCCGTACTCCTCACCTCTGCCACTCAGTGCTGGCAGTGGGCACTGGAACCAAACCAGACTTGACTTCTGTCTAAATTCATCAGCCAGTCACTATGTGGCTTGCTTTTCAGTGGAGCTCAGTTCCTACAAATTCTTGTGGAGGGGCTTAATTATACATGAATGTTCCTATTGAAGTTGATGGGACTTGCCACATATCTAAGATTAAGCATGTGTGTAAGCATTTGTAGGATTTAGGACCAATATTCTCTTGCAGCCACCTACATGAGGGCTGTGTCTGGATTGCCGAGAAATGTCTGCAGAAAATATGCAAATTGCTCAACATGTTTGCTTATCTTTTGCTGACAGTTGTGTCAGGACAGGCTTTTCCAACATTTGGCCCATTGTCTGGGGCCAAATGTCAGAAAATCCACCTCTGTCAAGACATCCCTGCTTCCTTGTAGAATGAGGTGTATGGGGATGTTGACAGAATGCTCCCAACTGGCAGATCTCTTCTGACAGAAATTCTGTCGACAGAAGCCTGAAGTCTAGACATAGCCTAGGGGTTTCAATCTCCTGGCCCATGGGCTGTCTACAGCCCAAGCACTTCCCCAGTTGGGCCTGCACAGGATTTTGAAAATGTTATGCTTGAGGCCCATGTGCTTGTTGGCCTGGTGGGGGTGGAAAGGGCAGGTGGTGCAACTGCTCCCAGCAGCATTCAGGTCCCCAGCATCCACGTTCTCCCAGCCACAGAGGGCATTGCTTGGTCCAGGAAGCCATGCTGGCTGCCTCGCCCCTGATGCAAACCATCTGAGCTGACTCACTTCTGTGGCCGGTGGGGTGGGGTAGGGCTGGTGGGTTTCACTTTTGGTTGCCTCAAACAGGGGGCAGGGGAACCCAGCAAGAGGATGTGGGTGAGCATTTCCAGGAATAAAACCCCCCAATCATCAGGAAATTTGTGATCAAATCAGGCGAGTGGGCATCACTGATATCTAGTCAGTCTCAGAAAATGAGTTAATTGTTTCATGGCTTACACCTATGGATGGGCCAGCTCTGCACACACTTTCCTTCTTCCCCCCAGCCACAAGGATGTGCTAGTGGCATGGAGCTGGCAGCCAGAATCCGCTCTAGCCCCCCCATTGTGCTGCTGGTGGTGACAGGGCCTCCCAGCAGGTTTTACATCACCTGGGGGGGAGGGCAGCAGGTGGGGCTGGAGGCTTTTCAGAGCAGGGGGGGAATGGATAGAGACCCCCCCAACACACACACACACACACACACACACAGCCCTGCCTGACCCTAAGGTAAATTCATTTTGAGACCCCTAACCTATACCAGTACTCATACAGTTTGCATGTGGATGTGTACACTCAGATGCCTAAGGTGCACGAAGAGAGGTGTCTGTTAATAATAATATTGGATAACTTGGTAGAGGACCATTGAGAGACAAAGTGTCCAAACATAGTCCCTGCCTCAACGAAGTCATAGACTAAGAGATTAAAATCTAGCCAGCAGCATATACAGCAACAGGCTTGAAGCTGTGGTGAATATGCAAAAATAGGTGTATAGCATTTTACTGAAACCAGGTCTATAACAGACAGATTTTATTGTGTGAAAAAAAATGGCAAGCTTCCTGACAAATAAAAAAAAAGTTTAGAAATTATTGTAATATTTTACCCTGACAAATATGGTCTTTACCACATGAAGAGTTCTTCTTTTTCATAGAAGTTACTTGAGTGTGAGGGCACCAACTGTCACTGTAGCCACATCTAAAATAAGAATGGGGAATCTCATGTCAAAAGGAACAGATGAATAGTATTGAAAGGCTGCTATCAGAAGTTAAGAATGAGCATAATTTCCTGAGACAGCAGCTGCAAGTAGTAATGTCAACTAATGCAACAAATATTTTCTATTTAAAAGAAAAGCTCTTCAGCTAGACACATGCACTTGCATGCTTAAGAGTCTTAGAAGAGTTATTTGAACTGTTGATGTACATAATTAGTTCCACTTGCTGTTGTATTTAGATATATACCTTGAATATAATCTGAGAAAAAAAGTGGGTGAGGAAATATTTTTAATTGGACTAACTTCTTTTGATGAAAATCTGGTGCCAACAGAAGTAGGTCCAATAAAAGATATAGCCTCATCTAATTAATCTCTTCAATATTATGGGATCAACCTGGTTCAACGCCGCCTTGAAAAATAACATATAGGTATATGAGGAAAATTAGGATGCAAATTAAAATATTCCATTATCAGCACTGAAATAAAGATTACTATTCAGTTACAGACATAACTACCTGGGCTAGCTAAATTGAACACTAATCCTTATTTCTGTGCTGTGAGTTCTGTCAAGTCACAGAAATTGGAACAGAGGATTTGAAGTAACATTCACAGTATCTTGAAGGACTGAGTTCTGCTCATGCCTTATCCACAGTTTCATATTTCCTCTATTTTTTCATGTTATTTCAAAATAAAACATTTGGAAATCATTTGGACTAATCTGGCTTTCTTGGAACTGAGGTGTATTATGGAAGGATCTTTTGGTTAATTGTCAATTTTGAAAAGTTAAAAACTGAGTTCAGATCAAAACCAGTTTTTAGTGAACCAAAAAGCACAAAACAAATTTGGCTCAAACAAAAGTTAAGATGAAACTGAACTATTTTTTTGTTTAAATTTGAACCATTTTATGCATTTTAAACAAGAAGAACTTTTGAAATGAAAAGTCATTCCAAACAAAAGTTTTGAATCAATTCAAAAATCTTTTGAAGGAAAATTTCAAAATATGTCTATATTTCAAAATACTTTGGTTTGTTTTGGAAACCAAAAATTTAGGAAAATGGACACAAATTTGCATAGTTCAGTGATTGCTGAATCAGCACTTTTTCTGACTTCTTTCATCTGCTGTCCTTGAACTTGCTTTTCTGTATAAGTGTGTTTGATTTAGTTTCCTTATAATCTCATTTGTAACTGCAACAGGGCAAATTCAAATTACAGTTTCTATGGCTCAACAAATGAGCACATTGGACTAATGTGTGACCTGTATTATTTATTGTCTGTAGTGTAAGGACAAGGCTTTTTCTTTAGCCAGACTGAAAGAACAGCAGCCATAACCTGAAAATCAGAGAGTCACATACTCTCATTCCATTTAAATTGCAAAAATATAGTGTAAAACCAGGCTGTTAAGAGGGAGACCCAGTCTTAATGGCATCCAATATCACCAAATAAAGAAACATCTCAAGATGATTAAAGAAAACTTAATCTGATGGCATTTCATCTGACAAAAAACTACTTATCAGTATCTGGGGTTGTGCAATCCTCTTTCCTTTATTGTTCTATCATTATGTTTCTCACTTTTCCCTGTTGTTTGTCTTCATGCTCTCTGCCTGGCTTTTAATTATTTCAGTCTGCTGTATAACTAATTTTCCTAGGTGTAAATCAATTACAGAATCACAGAATTATAGGGCTGGAAGGGACCTCAGGAGGTCATCTAGTCCAGCCCCCTGCTTCAAGCAGGATCAACCCCTACAAAGTCATCCCAGCTAGGACCTTGTCCAGCCGGGACTTAAAAAACCTCAAGGGATGGAGAATCCACCACCTCTCTAGGCAATGCATTCCAATGCTTCACCACCCACCTGGTGAAGAAGTTTTTCCTAATATCTAACCTCCACCTTTCCCTCTTCAACTTCTGACCATTACTCCTTGTTCTGCCATCTGACACCACTGAGAACAATTTCTCACCCTCCTCTTTAGAGCTCCCCTTCAGGAAGTTGAAGGCTGCTATTAAATCACCTCTAAGTCTTCTCTTCTGTAAACTAAACAAGCCCAAATCCCTTAGCCTAGCTTCATAGGTCTTGTGCTCCAGACCCTTAATCATTTCTGTTGCCCTTCGCTGAACCTGCTCTAGCAAATCCACATCCTTTTTATACTGGGGGAGGCCAAAACTGGACACAATATTCCAGATGTGGCCTCACCAGTGCCGAATAAAGAGGAGTAACTACTTCCCTAGATGTGCTTGAAATGCTCCTCCTAATGCACCCCAGTATGCCGTTAGCTTTCTTGGCTACAAGGGCACACTGTTTACTCATATCCAGCCTTTCATCCACCGTAACCCCTAGGCCCCTTTCCATCGTACTGCTGCTGAGCCAGTCGGTCCCCAGCCTGTAACAATGTTTGGGATTACCTTGACAAATTAAGGTGATGGAGAATGATTGGTTAGATAATTCTGTTACAATGTGCTAGGACTGGTTAGTAAACTCCAAGTAAAATAACTGGTTTCATCAAGCAGGACTCAAGTTTCACTGTACAAACTGGGGTCCAAAAAAAAGTTCTTTGGGAACCAGTTCCAGGACATAGCTCAGAGCTGCCAAATCTCAACCCTGTTCCTATGACATTGTGTAGAAGCTGGAGTCCCCTAGATGTACCTGATCCTGACTGGCCATCAAGAAAAGTTCATCATCTTACTGGGAATGGTAAACATTGTATGCTTAGCATGTGCATTCTGGTTTCTGATGATTGTTAATAAATAGTGATTAAGTAGGTTATTGCTGTGTTAAGCAGGTTATTGCTGTGTAAAGCTGCTTCACTGGTAAAAAAAAAAAAAAAAAAACTCCAAAAACTACACATTGAGAAGCTTCCACCTCAGTTAAGGTGGGTGCCCCTAAAGTATGTGAGTGACACAGAATTTTGTGCAGGTAACAGTAGGTAAGTTAACATTATGACCCAATGGGTTCCTGACTTTAACATGCCAGTTAGTAGTTTACAGATAAACCATTTTTAACACGGAATGGTAATAGATATTGTTACTTATAAGCAAGGTATGAAAATAATTTAAAATTTTAAGTTATGAAAATAACTTAAAATTTCTGCCTGCTCTTTAAAGAGCTCCCTGCTGGCTGTTGACACAGCTCAGCCAGCTCTTGCTGGAGCTATGCACCAGGGCACACCTGCTTACTTTCGCCTCTTCTTCTGAGACTCATATGAATACCGTAGACAAATTAATGAAAGTTTGGTGCAAAATTCCAATGTCACTCTGTATATCACCTGTAACAAACTCTGGAAATTTATCATCACTCATCCAGTACACAAATCTTATTTTATTCAAATTAAAAAATAAACAAGCTATATCTCTGTGTGATGAGAAATCCTATCTGTTTGCTTGGAGTTTCATATTTACACTCATTTCTTTTTCTGTTTTAGGCCCTTATATGACAAATATTTATGCCTGTGGCTCTGTGTGTGTATCCAAGTATAAAACTGAATCAGCAGTCAATAAACAGGGTGGACTTTTTTACATAAATTCTGCTTTTTGACTTCTGACTGCCTCACAATTAACGTATTAGTCTCCCAACATTCTTGTGTGGTAGGAAGTGCTATTATCCCCATATACAGGTGGGGAACTGAGGTGCAGAGAGGCTAAGTGGCTTGCTCAAGGTACCATAAGAAGCCCGTGTCAAAGTAGGGAGCTGACTGTGTTTTCCCAGATCCCAGGATAGCACTGTAACTACTGAACTGTCCTTCCTCTTTAGTTAAAGTGTTACATGGTTGGCTGGATCAGCTCAGAGAGCTCAGCATCTTACACTTGTGTAAGGAACTGAGATCAGAATTTGTTCAAGTATCAGAAAGAGCATAAAGGTAGAATACCTACCTGGGCACAGCAAATGATTATATTAATAGTATCTCGATGGCAGCTGAGAAAAACAGCACCTTATTCTACAAAAAGTCAAAGAAGATGCTTCTAGCGCAAGGCACTGTTCAAGGTGAGTAAAGGTATCTGAATCTTGGCCTATGCTAGCCTATGATCCACATTCATCTGGCCTTACTCTAAATCTGAGTATGTTCCTGAGTTGACTGACTGGAAGATAAAGGTTGCCTAGGGTACAAAGGCTTTCAAAGAATACCCAACTGGTCACTGAGAAGTGCATTCCCTTGTGACTTTAATGGAATTCTCTTCAGCTATACAGTACAATATATTGATCTTTATTCAATACATATGACTACCACAGAAGACTCTACATTTGTAGTCCAGTAGGAACTTTGTTAATATGCTTCACATAGAATCTATTTTGATATACTTTATACAAAATTCATCTCACTCATCTTTTCAGAGGGCAAAGGGACCACACTGAGTCCTGCCTGATCCCCAGATAAGATGCATTATTCAGCCGACCTGTCCTTGACAACATTCATTTCCAGCAACAGCAAAGTGTTTCAAGCACATACTCTAACTTACTGCCGAGAGTAACTCAGGCTTTTTAATCAAAACCTCTGCAGTGGCCCTCTTCATTAATCCCAGGTACTGAAGAAGCATGTGTATTATTTACACAAGTGGATTGACTGTCTGGCTTGTGTGGGTGGGGTTTCTCTTCACGCAACTGAGGCCAAATGAGAGCTACAAGAAATATAGAAAAAAAATAAAAAAAACAGTTTTAACTAGTCTTAGAAGAAAACCAGGTCAATGCTGCTGTCAGTGGCTTTGTTGTTGTATATGCACAAAAAACTGATGTTGAGAGAAATCTACTCTTGACCCAGAAGGGAGGAAGAGCCTTGCTGAGTTTCCTGCCTAACTAAAATTAATAAATGAATGGCTGACCATGTGACTAAATTTAAGTGCTAACTCCAGCCTTTGTAATCTTTGTCTTCATTGAGTTCTGCAATTATTGTATTCTATTTTATTGCCAGGCTCGGTTACAGGCTGCATCCAGTTTGCTTTGCAGCATTATTCTGTTAAAGTAAAAAGATAGAAGGGCACTTTCTGACTGGTTCAGAAAAAACACACATAGTGACACGATGGCCCTTATAGATCTTAAGCAAAGCCCACTCCACTGTGTACTGATTTTCTAAGAGCTGTCTCCATGGGCAGCACGCGATTCGAAAGCCGTACTTTCGAATTGCCGTGGCTGTCATTATGCTAATGAGATGCTGCATATTCATGGCAGCACCTCATTAGCATATTTTGAACCCGTTCATTAACATGCCCCTTCCAAACGGAAGGGGCTCGTGTAGACTCAGCCTAATTGCCTCCAATGTAAAGTAAAAAAGATGATAGAGTGAAAGAGAAAAAAATCTATTTGTCCAAAGTCAGAGTCACTGGGATGAATCCAGGAGTCTTGGCTCTTTATCCCAGTCTGAAGTAAATTCACTCTGTACGTTTGAGTAATTTAAAACTTTTCTTTGTCGTATGTTGCCCATTTATAAAAGGGAAGACCTACACTGCATATAGGACTTCTCAATGTAGATAAAAGTGACAAAAATACATCCCTAAAAGTTTGCTTATCACTCACATCCATACAGTGTCTATAGAAGAACTGTTCCCAATATGTCATCTCTTGCCAGGGACAATTCACTCCCTATGGAATTTATTATTCTGATTCTTAAGAATCAGCTTTTTGAAGTGTGAGCCTGCTTCTGGACTCACTTGTAGTGGGGCAAACAAGGAGCAACTCCGTGCAAGTCAAGAGAATTGCAGTGACATAAGTTGGAAGTGTCAAGGCTTGTACATATTCTGCAGCAAATGTGTAGTGATGACAGCTGAATAACTGGATGGGAAATGTGTTTGGATATTTGGTTTGGTTTGGTTTTTACTGCAGAAAACTGACAAAAAATCTAGTTTTTTGATGAAACGCAAAAGGTTTCTGACAAACACAGAAGCGTTCTGTCAAAAAAGCAATTTTCCATCAAAGAATTTTTTTTCTGAAAAACTCTTGCATTTTCTATCAACTCAAGATCATTGTTATAACGCATGTTTTGCCTAAACAGCAAGAATTCCTTTGGCGCCTTATAGACTAGCAGATATTTTGGAGCATAAGCTTTCGTGGGCAAAGACCTGCTGTCTGACTGTATTGAGAGACATACAACCACAGCTATTAGAAGGGGAAATTAAATAGGCTGGTAACTGTGCTGTCAAGACCTGCTGTCTTTGCCCACGAAAGTTTATGCTCCAAAATATCTGTTAGTCTATAAGGTGCTGCAGGACTTGTTTTTGAAGATACAGACTAACCCGGGTACCTCTCTGATACTTGTTTCACCTAAGAATGTCCTGTTTCTCAGCTCAGGAAGTGGGTTTCCAAGATTGCTGCAAAACCTAAATCTTCTGCCTTGACAGCACAGTGACCAGCCTATTTAATTTCCCCTTCAAATAGGTATGGTTCTATGTCATTCAATACAGTCAGACAGTGGAACAGGCAGCATGATCGCATTACCTTTGTAACATAATGTACTTGCTGATAAAGCACTTTGAAGGAAAACAGCGCCCTCTAACTACAAAATGGTAAACATTTGAAACCTGAGGGGAAAAAGGGAGAAAGCTTTAAAAGAAAATTATTTTTTCCTGTATAAAGTATTTTAATGACTAGCTCAAAGCAATAGTCTTGCTCACTCTGATGGGTATGCATTTCTCTGTGGGAAACCTCGGTTCAAGGACTTCCCCTTCAGACTAGCCAAGAAGCAATGGGCTTAAATTGCAGGAAGGACTGAGTAGGCTGGACAGTAGGAAAAACTTTCCAACCATGAGGGTAGTTAACCAATGGAACACATTGCACAGAAAGGCTGTAGAATCTCTGTCACTGAAGAGTTTTAAGAGCAGATTGGATGAAAATCTGGGACGCATGGTCTAGATCGAAGGTGGGCAAGATATGGCCAGGGGGCCAGATCTGGCCTGCCAAGCCTTTTCATCCAGCCTGCAGCTGCATCTGCAATCATGAATGGGGAAGATCTTTGGGTGCTGCTCTCATCCCCAGCTTACAGCTCCTGTTGTCATGAAACTGGCCAATGAGTGCTGAGAGATTTTGATGGGGGTGGTAGCAGCTGAGGAAATGCTCCCTGACACATACAACGCAGACAGTGCACTGCTGGCAGGCAGGGAAGCCTGCCTCAGAGTGCTGCTAGCCAGGAGCTACGTAGGTCAGTGCCTTGATCGCAGCCAGCCTGTGGTATCAGACGCCAGTGCCCTCCCACACAGCCCCTCCTACACCCTCCCTCCAGGCCAGAGTCTTCTCCTGCTCCCATACACCCTCCCAGACCCTGAACTGTAATACTCTGCTCCAGGTCGCCACCCAAACCCCCTGCACCCTCCTCCCCAGGTCACAGCTCCTTCTCAGATTCTGCACCCGCTCTTACATCTCTCCCCCAGGCCAGAGTCTTCTCCTGTACTTATACCCCATTCCATACCCTGCACCCCAGTGCGCTGCACACAACACCCTCCTTCACCCAGCTCTCTCTCAGAGCCCACACCCTATCCTACACCGGAGTCCCCTACTCCAAGCTCCCTTATGCTCCATCACTGACAGGTGTGGCCCTTGACCACTCACCAGAATCTTGGTGTGGCTCCCATCAAAAATTTTTGCCTACCCCGGTGTAGGTAACACTAAGTCCTTCCATGAGTGCGGGGGACTGGACTAGGTTCCTTCCAGTTCTAACAGACTATTATTCTTTCATTGTACTTCAGTCATTATCAGAGGCAGATGAGATCTATGGTGATCTTTAGAGAGAGATGAGCGTTTTTTCACAATTGCCTGTATCCCCCTGCTGACAGTGGACACAGATGACATCAAAGTATAAACTTAGAATTAATTTTAAAAATAAAATAAGCATTAATAGGAAGAGATTTTGATCTCATTTAATAGGGATGTAAATCCAGAATAATTTTATTGGTGTCACTTGAATGACTCTGGATTTATTCCTTTTAAATTGAAATCAGAATCTTACCCCGGTTGGGAGTTGGTCTGTTTTGTTTCTATTAAGTTACTTGTACATACACACAATACTTTGAATGATCTCTTTCTTTAAAATTTACTCTTAATGAAAAGACCTATAAAGTTTAGCACACTAGTCCTGCCACTAACCCAGGAAAACTGATTTCTTTTCCATTGTATTAGCAATTTAGCTGTATGCTGCACAACAAGATATTTCACTGAAACATAAAACTAATATAGCTTTTGCTTTTAATAACCAGTGTGCTGTAAAATCAATGTGTGGAGCATTTCAGATAAAGTTTTAGAAACAGGTTGGAGAACAATTGAATTATGTGACATCCCACTGAAGGAGTACAATATTGCTGGCTCTGTGACTAAATTGCAGTAGTATCCTCAATAGTCAGTTTGGATTTTTTCCCCTCTTACCTGCTTACTGGGATCTGTGAAGTCAGGTTAGGATATTTGTTTGATGGTTGATTTAAACATGAATCCTGTCAGTTTCTATACAGCAAGGTTTTCCCCTAACTTTTTAATGCTAAAATGAAAGCCCTGGTCTGGTGAACACTCCCACACAAGTTGTCCAGTTGTGTCAGTCCAGCCCCACTCATAAAATGAGCAACTGGTGTTTTTTCAAGATGCTTATGTACATAAGCGTCTCCAGGATTTGCTCCTTTGTTTGTCTTCTGAACACTGAGCTATAGCCATGGACGGAAGGGAGTGTACCTAGAAGAACAGGGGGAGGTATGCTCTGTTCCTAGTTCTGCCAGTGTTTCATTTGGGTGTCTTTGGCTAAGTCACTTAGGTCAAAATTTTCATGTGTCCATTTATTTGAGGTGTCCACCTTTATATATGGAAAATTCCACTTTCCTAATCTGAAGTACTGCCCACCTGTTGTTCGTATTCTCTTCTACGCTGGATTTTTAGGTGAAAATCAGGCATTTAAAGTTGGGTATGTTTAAAGAAAAAGACACAGACCTCCAAAACTAGATGTCATCTTTGAACTTTTAGGCCTAAAACCCTGTGGGTCAATTTATCTATAACATGGAGATACTTTGTGATCACTAGGCTAAGAAGGGTTCACTTTAAATAGCTGGTTGCCAGTAAACATTGATTTCATCTGACACACAAATTGATGGAAAAAATCCATCAATACTACTCAGTGAATGCAGCCTCCCTAGTGCCTGCATGGGTCAGATATCCTGGCCTTGTGGCTACCCAAGGACCCCCTGAAGCCACATCTCTACCTCTCACCCACCAGCCAGGACCACAGCCTCTCCGTACCTTGCATCCACAGACAACGGTGTCCTTAGGCCCTTCATCTAAGCAGGGAGCCAAGTGCAGCCTGGCTCCCAGGGTTTGCTCACTCACCAGCCAGGAGTGAAGGGGCCATCTGCCTTTCCCAAACAGAGCTGTCAAGCTGCAGGGGTACATCTCAACACCCTACTTCCCACTCTCAGAGCAGCTAATATCTCCCTTCACTCTCTGATTACTGATTCCCATTTCTAAAGGCTAAAGACTTGCTGACTTCTTTCTCACACCCTGGTGCCATTTCAGTGGAACCTGAGTGTCTCTGAGCAACATGTGACAAACAGACTCCATCTTGCTACCGTTGCTTGATCCTTCACCAAGAAAACTCCAGCTGACATCAGTGGGACAATGGGTTTGTACAAGCCTGTTTCTCAGTGCCTAAAACTGGAGATGAAACCACCTGTCTGCACTCCCTGCCTTGTGGCTTTATGTTTGAGACCACTGTGTGGAACCCCTAAAAGCTCTACCGCTGTCATTAAATTGTCTTGCATCATGGAAAATACAACAAATAAATAAATAAAAATAAAAACTGGAAATAAAGTTTATATTATCTGTTGAAATTACAAAATAACCTGCTGACCCAATTACCACACAGAAAAATGTTTAATATTTTTTAAAAAATTATTATGGTCTTTGGATAAATGTAATAACAGCATATGTTATTTAATAAAGTATTACCCACAGGACTGCATGAAAACCTGGCAGATAAATCAGATGCAAATAGGTCCAAAGAGGGGTGGGACAGGAAATCTGTTTGGCCTGGACCTCACATTCAAAGGGGGCCTCTAATTTAGATCCTTGTTCAGTTTTTAGCATTTGATAAATTTCATTACTTGTATTTATGTGCATCCCTCAGTGATCAGTGGATTTGCACAGAAAAGGGACAGAAAAGCATTTATTAAATTTTAAACAATCAAATGATATCTTACTCCTTTTTTTGTTTTTGTTTTTGGTGCCTTATTTTGTTTTCCTGTGTTGTCATTTTATACTGTTATTATGGCTAGTGATCTCAAAAGCTGGAAGTGGCTCAGGCCTCCCTGGACCTCTGAAAGAGCCTGAATGTGAAAAACACAAAATCATAGAAAGGTAGGACAGGAAGGGACCTCAAAGTCATGCTGTCCAGTCCCATGCACTGAGGCAAAATGAAGGCCTTATCTGCACTACAAAGTGTTATTGGCAAAATAATGCCATTTAAATTAAAACTGGTGTTGCGTGTCCACGGTATCTCCTTGTGTCAGCAGAGTGCGCCCACTCTCACACCTCTTGCATGACACAGAGTACAGAGCTATCCCACTGTGCAACTGACGGCTGGGGCCTTGAGGAGGGTTTGCAGTGCTTCATGGGGCAGTTGCAGCATCACATGATGCCGATTTCTCAATCTCATGATTCTAGGGGAATTCTAGAATGTCCACCACTTTTTGACTGACGTGGGGGGTGGGGAGGCAGAGGAGAGTGGCATGTCTGGCAGAGGGTGACCAGATACCTCAGTTTTATAGAGACAGTCCTGGTATTTGGGACTTTTTTTCTTTACATAGGTGCCTATTGCCGCACACCCTGTTTTCAGGTCTTTCACACTTGCTGTCTGGTCACCCTAGTTTGAGGCAGGGGAGACAAAAAGCTCACTGACCTGGTCAGAGGCAGAGGGAGGGCGACACACTCCAAGACAGCTGCTGGCACTGTTCACTGCAACAGTCTCTCCCAAGGCAGCCCACTCTGCCTGCTTACGGTTCTGTGATTCCCTCCAAGTTCTCCCACAACTGCTGGCAGCAGCATCTGAAACAGCTCTGTGAGCAATCTGTTCTGAGGAACAGGACCATATAAGACTGGAACTGGAAGGGACCTCAAGAGGTCCTCAAGTCCAGTCCTCTGCCCTCATGACAGGACCAACCACCATCCCTGGTTAGATATTTATCCAACCAATTCTTAAAGGGGGGTTCTAGAAGCATCCGAGGAAACATATTCCAATATTTAACCACTCTGACAGTTAGGAATGTCAAAGCAGCACACTGCTTTCCTCTCCCACCCCTCCAAGAGCAGCACTCTGCCAGCCACTGTGTCCTAGAACAGGAGCGTTCTATGCTACTGATTTGACTTTGTTCCCTCCCCCCAAAATGGATCAGCTGCCAGATTCTTCTCAGAGTTTTGAAAGGGGAAAGGTTCAAGTCTGCAGGGCAACAGAGATCAAAATAGTGAGCAGAATAGTCACCACAGGCATTGTGGGATACTGAGGAGCTATGTCTACACAGGCAGCCTCTGTTGGCAGAGGTCACTGTCTTCCTAACTTGTGTCACTTCCTTTTGCTCTTGTCCTAACTCAAAAATTAAAGGTTGAGGTTGTCAAAGCAATCTAGGGGTTTATCCACTGCAAACAAACCTATTATTTTGCAGAGAGTGAAAGGGACCCACCCCACAATATGTTAACAGGCTCATGCACCATTTAAGTACACAAATAGGCTTAAAAGGGACAGAAGTGGTATATAGACTTCATGCAAAGACTGTGAATAAACACAAGATGGCCATATTTTCTCATAAGGGTAAAAGGTGAATATTGCATCTTTGTTCTATGCACAGTATTAAAGGATATAAAGAAGCACACAGCTCCAGTTGGATCCCAAATAACCATATTTTCTAACTATATACACATATATAAGGTCTAGCTACTGTGATACAATAGGGCCAGAAAGGTGTGGGAGTGTGCTAAAGGAGAGGTATATAAGTCATGGGCTAATTAAGGTGTGGATCCCCGAAGACTATGTAAGACTACTACCGGCTAATTGAAGCACCTCTAGTCAATTAAGGCCCTGTCAAGAAGCTAATAAATATCCCCTACTTCAAGCAGACAGGATGGAGTGAAGAAGGAGAGAGCTTAGAGGTGTGTTGTTGAAATTAGAGTGAACAGGAAATAGGAGAAAAGGAGTCCCTTTCTCAGCAGAGCCGGGACACGTCCTCTCCTAAGAGCGAGAACTGATGGTAATGCTACCCAAGGGGGAAGAGGGTAAGAAACTTGCAATGTTTGAAAGAAGCTGGAGCTCAGGTCCCTTTGTTTCCCTTTCCTACCACCTACCTGGGCCACTAGTGGGGCACTAGGCACCCCAGGAGCAGAGATAATGGGTGGTGTCCTAGCCCTCATGGAGAAAAGTACAAGACCCACCATACAAACATGGATCTTTTTGCCACACTACATAAATACACTGCTATGTTTTGGAGTGAACTGAAATAAGAACTCAGTTTTGAGAGAATGAAAGCTTGCAACCTGCTCTCAAAAAGCCAAATACATAGTCTAGTGGTTAGGGCATTCATCTGGGGTTCATGGTTCTGCTTTGCTTTATTCAAGTAAGTGAATTGAACTTTGGTCTTCTGTAGTCTAGATGAACACCCAAACCTCTGAGTTGGGGACATCTTTCTAGCGAGAAAAGCCTCCCCAGTGAATGCTGAGTCGTAACTGATAAGCTTCTGCACAAAGTTCTGGTTTCAAAGAATTGGCCTTTTCTGACCACAAGCAAAAAGAGTTTGTGCTGAAAAATTCTTGGCTAACTCTAGTTCGGATCTGGTTGCTTCTTCAATAATAAGCAGGGAAACTTAGCAGAAAGCTCCCAAACAATTTTGAGGGATTACTATCTAATTTCTATACAGCACAGTGAGAATCCACCAAAGTGCACTCAGGCAACCCAGTGAAATACAGAACCAAGCAGATAAATGAAACACCAGGAGCCTAATCTTGTGAGAGGCAGCAGGCAGCTGGAAGTGTGCAAAGGGCCCTCCATATTCTTTGAACTGGGACCCACACAGCAGTTTGCCTTACTGGCTGTCAGACAACATCAGGCAACAATGAATCATGCTACCAAAGACTTAGAAACAAGAGTACATGAAAGCGCAACAGTGAACGGTTTACAGAACAACATCTTGTTTAGTCTAAATGGAATAAATGAAACAAGATATTTACCCTTAACGTTCGTTTTGTTGCAAAAAATAAATTTGGCTGCAGATCAGGGTTTGTTTGTTTTTTTTTTATGTAATAAAGCATAAATTTAACCTATACATTCTACAGCCTTTAGTTTTCATTTTCTTTCTAACAGCAATGTTTCCAAATTTCAAACAGGCTCAAAAAATTATGCCACCTATTCAAGTTCCATGTAATGAATTCAGCACCTCTCAACAGCAAATGCAATTGTAACTGGAACATTCATTCATTTTCCTGAGCTGTTTCAATAATTGCTTGCTATTGTGACAACTCTGTCAATCTTGTTTTAGCATACTGTATTATTTATTACTGTATGTGTTGTTAGTTTATTACAGCAAATCTCAAACCAGAAATCACACTAAAATCAAACTTTTACTACAGTAATATGTGAGCTGTGTGGCACTGGCTGAATTACAGAAGCAGCATGTATAACACCAGTTGGCCAAAGAGCAGAAAGACAGAGGCATAGGATTCACCCCAACAATAGGAAGAAATTATAAAATTAGTTGACTAGCTCATTAAGCCAGATTTATGGTTCACCTGTGTTACTGGAGAAGCACAAGGTACTGGGATATAAGGTTGAAAATGGGAGAATCCCCTAGGAGAAGAGCCATGCACTAGCTATGCTCTAGCTGTCAGAGATCACACCTTAGAAAGGAGAACATCGTCATTATCCCCATGTTGCAGAGGTGAAAACAGAGGCATAGAATATAAAGTGATTTGGGCAACCCCATCAGTAAAGCTAGATCTAGATCCTGATTTCAGTCCTATGGTCTAGATGAGTATTTCTCAACAACTGGGCCAGGAACCCATCTGACGAAGCAGGGTTTTGCCCTTGAAAGCTTATGATCCAAAACATCTATTAGTCTGTAAGGTGCCACAAGGCTTCTTGTTGTTTTTGTTTATTAATTTAGAACCCTGACAGATGTGTTAGGGTTTTTCCCCCTCCAGTTTTCTTGGCTTTGCATTCAAATTTTCTCCAGTGTTGTGTTGCCTATTCTTGTACCGTAGGTAAGGTCCCTCTGAATTTCTGCTCTACTTTCTACTTGACTACTCAAAATAATCTGAATCACCTGTAGATTGTGCTGTTCCATTAATGGCTTTCTTTTTCAAATTGTTAATAAATCTGTGAAACAACATGTGTCCTAATATGATGCAACATAGAGTCCTTGTTAACCTTTTGCCAAGATTAAAACAGATCATTTATTCCTATTCTGTTTTCTGTCACCTAGCCAGGTTTTAGTCCATGAAAATACTTTTCCTCTGAAACCCAAAGTGTGTATGCATTTGTATACCAAATTTTTGTAATTGCAGTCATTCAATTCATGCATCTGTTGACACATCCAAATGGTCATTTACCTATGCAATAAACAGATATGTGCAAAATCCAAATTGCTTATCCAATTTAGGAATATAATTGTATAGACATGTTTCTGAAAATCCTGCCTTGTCTTCCCAGTTGAATGAAAAACTATACAAATTCCAAAAAAGCTGGTAACACTTTTAAAAATGGACAATTGATTTATTGTCGATCATTCTAGAAATTAAATATTTTCCTGATGGAAAATACATTTAATAGAATCAATATTTTGTAATGTATATACCAATATAGGTATTCTTATATAGCAATAGATCTGCATACATCTAACAATGCTCCAAAAACATGCTATAAAATCAGAAACATATCAGAAATTAATCCAAACTAACTGACATAGTGGCAGAGAGGGAAGCAAAATATCATTATGCATATGGCTAGAGATGCACCCATAATGACTAAATGTACCAAAAATTTCATAAATTGACTTGAGCCATTTGCAATATAATCCAGCAAGACAGGAAATATTATATCATTACTGTGACTCATATAAAGGTCATTTCAAAATGCATCATATTTTAGGCAGCAGAACAAGCAAAGAGGATATAGAAGATAATTGATGGTCCATGATGATCATACAGATTTAGCCAAATAGTTTTCATCTGGAATCCATTGATCTCATAGAGCATTAGAGGACTTAAAGTCCATCCTCTTTACTCCTCAGCTGGGTGAGTCATCCTCATTAAATACAAAGCATCCTTGAACATCTGTGCAACTGGAAATTGAAGTTTAACACTCAAATGAACAGTGACTGGATGCAGCCTTCTGTGCCTGGTATGGAAAGTTGTGTGTGAGAATTGCCTGAAAGCTGCAGCTCAGTATAGAAATCTGACTTTATGAGTATTGGCGTAGATGGCTGGTATAAAATTTAATTTCCACAAGAAGGTTAAAATGCAGCTTTAAACATTTTGTTTCAGAACTGTGGTAATTATTCCTGAATTAAAGTTTCTAATTTAATTCAGCAAGGATTCAGTTCTTCCCTTCTCAAGTAGGCAGTCAATCAAAGATAGCCCATACAAAACAATTTACATTAACTGTCCAATTATTAACTCAAAGAGAAATTTAGTGCTAATAAATAGTGACCACAAAGAACATGTTTATTAAACAGACACTTCCCAGAACATACTTGAATCAATCAGCAAATCCCTTTTAACCACTTATTTCAGAAGTTTATAATTTGCTTGAAAAATCTATTCCAGGCCTTAATTAGATAGAAAAGATATTGGTGTGTGGCAAGTGTTAATAGACAAAGGGTAACATTTTCAGAAATACCTCAGGGCCAGACTGATGAGCCATGTCTACGTGGGCAGCTTCTGTCAACAGAAGTGTCCTTTTGTCGACAAAACTTGCCGAGTGTCTACACGGCTAAAGCGCTCTGTCGAGAGTTTGTCAACAAAACTCAGGTCTTCAGTCAGCAGCTTTATCCCTGTTCCGGTCAGGTATAACACCTCTGTTCACAGTGTTTTGTCAACAGAGTACCGGTATAGACACTTCTGTTGACAGGGGGGGTTTCCGGTTCTCCAGGCAGCCCTGTTTGCAAAGCTTCCTGTCAGCCATTCTGTCAAGAAGGCAGGGCAGTGTTGCTGCTCTCTGTTGACAGAGTGGATTGCTCTTTTGATCTGCTTTTGTGTGTAGATGTAATCTCTTGACAGAGGTACTGCTGAGGTTTCTCTGTCGACAGTGACTTCTGAAGTCGACAGAGGCTGCCCATGCAAATGTAGCCCATGTGTGTAGACTTTTGGCAGCTGTATGGATACTGAGGGCTGGGCAGCAGATCAGGCTCTCAAGCCCAATCCACCTCCCAGGCTTTGAGCCTGGGTGGCTAGCCCCAGTCTCCACTGGAGAATCAACCTCCACCCTGCTATCTGTAGCATGGTGGCTTGAGTGAAGTGAGTAGGGGTCTTTCCCTGGGCTGCAGGCAGGGCTTACTCCCAGCTGGCATGCAGACACATTTCTAGGTGCTTTTGGAAATCCCACAAGTACTAGTACTGTGAAAATCTGGCCTTAAGGAGCCTAGGCCCTTTTGACTTTCAGTGATACTTCAGCTCCTAAGAACCCAAGGCATTTTTGTAAATGGGACTTTGGGTCCTAAGTAAGCCAGATGCTATTCAAAATTTTACCTGTTGTCTTTTTCATATTGACAATTAATTAATTTGTGCAAAATGGAAACAAGAAAAATACTGGAAATATTCCTGTTTGTTGTCTAACAAACCTCTGCACAACAGCAAATGGAATATAGGGAATGTTTTTCCTTCCTTCCCCACCCCCATCTGCATATATTAGTCTGTTCTCACTAACAGAACCAGTCAAGCATTTAAAAAAAAATATTGTTCATCAAAAATAACTTTTAAATAGTTTTTTCACAAAATAGATTTAAGTTTTTATATTTTATTTAAACAAGCACTGGCCCATTAAACAAGGATTTTAACACATGGGGGCTATATCTACACTAGCAATCCTCTTTTGAAAGAGGCATGCAAAAGAGGGATATCAAAAATGCGTATGAGGTATGGATTTACATATCGGGCACCTCATTTGCATATTCTTCTTTCGAAATAGCTTCTTTTGAAAGAAGAAAAGCACTGTGGACACAGCTCTTTTGAAAGAAAACCCCATCTTCGAAAGAACACTTCTTCCTATATATTTTAGGAGGAAGAGTTCTTTCGAAGATGGGGTTTACTTTCTAAAGATCTGCATCTACACTGGTTTTCTTCTTTCGAAAGAAGAATATGCAAATGAGATGCCAGATATGTAAATCTGCACCACTTTTGCATTTTTGATTTCCCTCATTTACATGCCTCTTTGGAACAAGGAATGCGAGTGTAGACACGGCCATGAGGAGGGAGCGCAGACCTAGGCTGTGTCTGCACTAGCTTTCCTCTTTTGAAAAAGGTATGGAAATGAAGAAAATTGAAAATGCAAACAAGGTGCAGATTTACATATCTGGTGCCTTATTTGCATATTCTTCTTTTGAAAGAGCTTATTTCAAAAGAAGAAAAGCAGTGTAGATCCGGCTCTTTCGAACGGAAACCCCTTTTTCAAAAGAACCCTTCTTCCCATTTTTATGAGGTACCGATTAAAAGGGTTCTTTTGAAGATGTGGTTTACTTTCACAAGAGTCACTGCTACACTGCTTTTCTTCTTTTGAAAGAGTATATGCAAATGATGTGACAGATATGTAAACCTGCACCTCATTTTCATTTTCTATTTCCTTCTTTTGCATTCTTCTTTCAAAAGAGGAATGCAAATGAAGACACAGGCCTATACTGTTAATTACATTCATCCAACTCTTCCAATGCACTTATGTACCGAAATCCCAGATTTAGGTGTTATTGGAACCCACAAATCGTCCACACAGCAGCTGCCTAACCCCATAGGTATGTGAATTCACTTGGCACCTATGTTGGCATTCACCAGATGGCATTCACCCAAGGGTTCTGAAAGAACTCAAATGTGAAATTGCGGAGTTATTAACAGTGGTTTGTAACCTATCCTTTAAATCCACTTTGGTACCAAATGACTGGAAGACGGCCAATATAACACCAATATTTAAAAAAGGCTCTAGAGGAGATCCTGGCAATTATAGGCCGATAAGTTTAACATCAGTACCAGGTAAATTAGTAGAAACACTAGTAAAGAGTAAAATTGCAAGGCACATAGAAGAGCACGAATTGTTGGGCAAAAGTCAGCATGGTTTCTGCAGAGGGAAGTCGTGTCTGTCTAATCTATTAGAATTCTTTGAAGGGGTTAATAAACATGCGGACAAGGGGCACCCAGTGGACATAATATACCTAGATTTCCAGAAAGCCTTTGACACGGTCCCACACCAAAGGCTTTTATGTAAATTAGGTGGTCATGGGATAGGAGGAAAGGTCCTTTCATGGATCGGGAATTGGTTAAAAGACAGAAAACAAAGGGTTGGAATAAATGGTAAATTTTCACAATGGAGGGGGGTAACTAGTGGTGTTCCCCAGGGCTCAGTCCTGGGACCGATCCTGTTCAACTTGTTCATCAATGATCTAGAAAATGAGGTAAGCAGTGAGGTGGCAAAGTTTGCAGATGACACCAAGTTGTTCAGGACAGTCAAAAGCAAAAGGGATTGTGAAGAACTACAAAAAGATCTCAGCAAACTGAGTGATTGGGCAGCAAAATGGCAAATGAAATTTAATGTGGGTAAGTGTAAGGTAATGCATGTTGGAAAAAATAACCCAAATTACACGTACTACATGATGGGGTCAAATTTAGCTACGACAGATCAGGAAAGGGATCTTGGAGTTATAGTGGATAGTTCTCTGAAGACATCCACGCAGTGTGCAGCGGCAGTTAGTAAGGCAAATAGGATGTTAGGAATTATTAAAAAAGGGATCGATAATAAGACAAAAGATATCATACTTCCCCTATATAAAACTATGGTACGCCCACATCTCGAGTACTGCGTGCAGATGTGGTCTCCTCACCTCAAAAAAGATATATTGGCATTAGAAAAGGTTGAGAAAAGGGCGACTAAGATGATTAGGGGCTTGGAAAGGGTCCCATATGGGGAGAGGCTAGAGAGACTGGGACTTTTCAGTTTGGAAAAGAGGCGATTGAGGGGCGATATGATAGAGGTATATAAAATCATGAATGGTGTGGAGAAGGTGAATATAGAAAAATTATTTACCTTTTCCCATAATACAAGAACTAGGGGACACCAAATGAAATTGATGGGTAGTAGGTTCAAAACTAATAAAAGGAAATTTTTCTTCACACAGCGCACAGTCAACCTGTGGAACTCCTTGCCCGAGGAGGCTGTGAAGGCCAGGACTCTATTAGGGTTTAAAAAAGAGCTTGATAAATTTTTGCAGGTCAGGTCCATAAATGGCTATTAGCCAGGGATAAAGTATGGTGCCCTAGCCTTCATAACAAGGGCAGGAGATGGATGGCAGGAGATAAATCACTTGTCTTCTGTTCTCCTTCTCTGGGGCACCTGGCATTGGCCACCGTCGGCAGATGGGATGCTGGGCTTGATGGACCTTTGGTCTGACCCAGTATGGCCATTCTTATGTTCTTATGTTCTTATGTTTCTTTTCTAAAGCTATGTCTACACTAAAGGGTTTTGTTGACAAAACTGTGGGAGTGTCCAGATTCCCAAAGCATTCTGTCAACAATAAATCAGCACGGTGCGGCACTTTTTTCGACAGCTGTATTCTGCTCCCCATGAAGCATAACAACACTGTTGACAGAGGTCTGTCGACAGAAAGCTGGTCTGGACATTCCAGGGCGGGTGGGGAGGGCTCTGTTGAAAGACAGGGCTTCTGGGACACTGTACAGCCCTGTCTGCTGTATTTCCAGTTGGTCATTTTACCAACAGAGTAGCCAGCCAGTCTGAACCACTCTCTGTCTACAGAGCAGATTGCTCTTTCCATCTGCTTGGCAGTTTGGCCATGAAAGCTTATGCTCCAAAATATCTGTTAGTCTATAAGGTGCCACAGGGCTTATTGTTGTTCTTGGCAATAAGGACACACAATTGACTCATATCCAGCTTCTCATCCGATGCAATCCTCAGGGCCTTTTCTGCAGAACTGCTGCTTAGCTAGATGGTCCTCAACCTGTAGCAATGCATAGTTTCATCTGTCCTACATGCAGGACTCTTCACTTGTCCTTGTTGAACCTCACCAGATTTCTCCAATGTGTCTAGGTCTCTCAGGACCCCATCCCTACCCTCCATGTATCTGCCTCTTCCCATTCACCCCACAACTTAGTGTCATCTGCAAATCTGACAAAGCAATCCATACCATCACTGAGATCATTAATGAAGATGTTGAAAAAAACATGACCCCAAAACTGACCCCTGGGACACTCTGCTTGATATCCAGCTGACAATTAGACATTGATCACAGATCACTATTCACTGAGCCCAACACTCTAGCCAGCTTTATGTACACTTTATAGTCCATTCATTCAATCCATAATTCTTCAACTTGCAGGAGAAAAGATACTGTGGGATATTGTATCAAAATATTTGCTAAAGTCAAGGTATATCAAGAGGTTGCATGCCCAATTTTATGTAAGGAGGATGTTTGAATAGGAAAAGTATAAGCAATCCGCTGTTAATCCAAAAAGAAAGAGATGGCTAAGTGAAATACAAAATGGTCAAATCTAAATATAAATGCCTTTCAGCATGGCTTGGTGACAGCCCCAGTGAAACTTTGCAACACTCTGCATTCCTGTACTGACCCTTTTACAAAACTATAAGAGATAATATGCAAAGTGTATCTTGTGAGGTATACGAAAATTCCTGACTCAGTGGCTCATTGAGGAAATATCATCTGAGCTAGAACTCTTTACTCTTTCCAAGGCAAAAGTTTGGGATCAAAGAGGAACTAAAATCTCAAAGAGTCCAGAAAGCAAGGAGCGGCTGTGCAGTGTGTGTCAGAGCTGCGAGGAGGACAGGCTGGGTTCCCAACTCTGCCATAGGGAGAAGCTGGACTCCCATGAGTTCTGGACAGAACTTAGCTATGGAAGTATGCTGTGTGCCTTTGCACACAGACTCAATCTTGCTCTGTTTTTAAGCTGCTGGAAAATGTTTTGAAGGCACACTTATGATCTCACCTGCTCCAAAAAGAAAACCCTTAAGAGGTACCAAAGCAAATCTGGGCCTCTTCACACAATTGGAAACCAAAGTGCTGCACCCAAGATCCTGTCTCTGTGGCTCCGTGATCCCACTGTGAGAGAGCTAAGGGAAGCCTTTGCCCCGCAGCTGTGACATTGGGAAGGAGTAAAAGGTGTACCACCCAACTATTTCTCTGGCTACACAGGTCTGATTCAAGGGAGGGTTCACAGCATCCCTGTCATTTCAGCCTACAAAATCATGTCCTATATGTGAGACAGAAGAACTCCAGCTTGTGAATCACACTGGTGCTTCGGTGTGAACTAGAGAACTGAGCAGTTTGGAAGCATTAGATGTAGGCAGTCTTGTGCATGCCTACTAGCAAAAAATTAAGTGTCTATTGAGTTTGGATGCCAACAGAGGTTAAGCAGCATCAGGGCTTTCAGGTTCCCCAACATGAAGACACCTAAGTCATGTTTTGAATCTAGCCCTAACTTCTAGGGTGGATATTAGGAAAAACTACTGCACTAGAAGGGCAGTGAGACACTGGAATGCGTTGCCTAGAGAGGTGCTGGATTTGCCATCCCTGAAGGTTCTTGAGTCCCAGCTTGACAAGGTCCTGGCTGGGATGACTTGGATGGGGTTGATCCTGCTTGAAGCAGGAGGCTGGACTAGATGACTTGAAGTCCCTTCCAGTCCTAAGATTCTATAATTCTCCGGGATCAGCTTCTTACCTTGTCGGTAGATCAAAGACAGAGTGAAAGAAAGTATAGAAAGTGATGTTACAGTTGCAGCTCCTAGATCTGCTTCATAGGAGTGAGTTACAACAATTTTTTGTGGGTGATGAAAGGCATAAATTATCACAGTTCTGTGCCACTGATTGACATGATTATGTGAAATGAAAGAAAGAAAAGATCTATTGGGTCATCTTGTCCATTTCCCATGATACATTTTAACATCGCCAAAGAAAATGTTATAATGTGTTGTGACAGACCTGGCTGTTAATATCTCCATTAATAATTTTTGTGACATTTGTAATTCTCTGTGCTTGGTTTTTCTCACTCTTCTGATAATGGATGCTTTGAACTTCTGCAGAATGACTAGTACATGAAATAGGGGTTGTGTGAACTCTAATGGAAGTGTTGATTGCTAAAAAGTCTGTAATATATTAAAATGCATAAAATGACAGGGACAGATTTTCACACACCAGCAACAGTGACAACAAAACAGCTAAAAGTTAAGGTTCTTGCTCTGATCTTCTCCTGTACAATGTGGAGTAAATCTTGCCTCTCCCTCCCTGGCCATGGAGGCATGCATGGAAGTGGAATCTGTGCAGCTGTGTGTGTGAGCTAGATGTAGCAAACTCTGAACTCTACTGTATAGCTATGAAGCCCAGGATCCTGCTCTAGAGATCCTCTAGTCCCCTAGCAAGTGGATGAAGAATGCAATATGCTAACCAGACTAAAGCAGATGTAATTTGGAAGTAATCTTCAGAGAGAAACAGTGCAGTTGCTTGGCAGCCTGAAGACAAGGATCGTTCTCCATGAATCTGCCTAGCACTCAGCCTGATTACATAGGACAAATTATAAGCCTAATAAGTGCATTGGTGTAACTGTAGTAATGCAGTATGATCTATGCAATAAGACACTGGGGTGGGACTCAAGATACCTAGTTTATATTCTTGGAGCTGCCACTGTCATGCTGGGTGACGGTGGGCATGTCATTTCCTTCCCACCTTGGCCGCATCTACAGTGCAGTGATCTTTCAAAAGGTGATCTTCTGGAAGATCTTTCAAAAGAGAATGTCCACACACAAAGAAGTGGATCAAAAGACCAAGCTGCTCTTTTGAAAGAGAGTGTCCACCCAGCCTCCCATTCTTTGGAAAGAACAGGCCAGGGATTGAAAAATCTGGCACCAAGGGGACCACTCATGTGAACAAAGCACCCCTGGAGCATCTACACATGCTTTTTTTGAAAGAATCATTCAGAAAAAGGTGCTCTTTCTCATTTGGGAGGGGAAGAGGACCTCCAAAAGAAGTTCTGTACTCTTTTGAAAGGAACTCAAAAAAGCACATTTTGTGTGTGAACACTCCGCTTATTCTTTTGGAAGTGGGCCTGATTTCCTGAAAGGACTTGTTAATGTAGACACGGCCCTTATCTGTTTATTCCATGAACTCTTCAGAGCAGGACTGTCTCTCGTTATGTTCTTGTACAGTGCAATGAGGTCCTGATCTCTGTTAGGTCTCCTGTGCATTTTTGTTATACAAATAGCAAATAATAATAATCACTTACAGTGCTAAAGTTTCAGGCCTGTATTTCATGGCAGTAGCCTACACAGAAAAAGTTTCAGGCCAATGGCCAAGAGAGCTGAACTAACAATGGAGGAGTGTTCTGCCAAGGAAAGCAGCATTGATTGTATTAGTGTTGTTATTCTGGGACATGTGTTGTTCATCACTTTGTTCTCTTCCCTAAAAAAAATAAACGAGTAATATTTTGGTTGCAAATCAAGAACCATGTGTCTGGGATCATTTGGAAAATTCAGTTGATTTCTACTCCAGCATCACTGAATGACAGTTTTCTGAACTAACTTTTGTTTTTCTTTCTCACTGAGATGAAACTCGAACAGTCACAGTTTAACCCATCAGGGAATCATGTTGATTTTCTGTCCCCTATTAACTATTCAGGAACATCTTATATGGTTTCTGTTGATGTGTGTGTGTGTGTGTGTGCGCGTGCTTGTTTTATTAATATGCATGAAAAATATTAGGTACAGATAAATTCATTAATATGACTTTTTCTGGAACACTTTTAAGATGCATTAGTTACATTAAGTGTTAGCAAAAAAAAAAAACACAAGTCATTACATAGACTGTTGTAATGTAAAGATCATAAAAAATAAGCATGAGATTTATAAAGTACTATAAACATGGATTTATAAAGTACTATAAACATATTTTAAAAAATTATAAAGCCACTGGATAACTGGATAACATTAAAGAGACACTCTGAAAATGGACCTGAAGTCAGCAGTGATGGGCAGATTCTATTTTCCATACACAGAGAAACCATTTAGTTTTTGGCCTACATGAAATTTAGTTCAGTGTAAAAGAACAAAGCATACATTTGCAGGAGAGAGCATAGCGTGCATCTCATATATGAAATGAACACAAAATGGCAATTTACACAGCAGACTTCTAGAAATTTAAAACCAAATCATAATTTGCATGGCTACCAATACCACATAAGAACATAAAAACAGCCACACTAGGTGAGAGCAAAGGGCCACCAAGCCCAGTATCCTGTATTCTAATGGATGCCAATGCCAGATACCCAAGAGTGAATGAACAGGGAATCACAAAAGCAATCCCTCTCTGTCATCCATTTCCAACCTGTGACAAACAGCAACTCTAGGGACACCATTCCTACCTATCCTGGCTAATAGCCATTGATGGATCTAACCTCCGTAAATTTGTCTAGTTCTTTTTTGAACCCTGTTAAAATCTTGGTCTTCACAACCTTCCTGAAAAATATGAGGAAGAAGAGGTCTTTCAAAAGCAGGGTTTCCTTTAGAATGAACCCCATCTACACTGCTTGGTTATTTTCCGAAAACAGCACTTTCGGAACAGTGAGTGGCCGCCATTATGCAAACCAGGTGTGCAATATGTAAACCACTGCCTCATTTGCATTTCCAATCAGCTGCATTTGCATTCCCCTTTCAAAAGGGAAATGTAGTGTAGCCGCAGCCTTCTGAACAAGTGGGTCTGTCCCACGAGAGCTCGTCACTGAATAAATCATTTTGTTAGTCTTTAAAGTGCTACATT
This sequence comes from Carettochelys insculpta, assembly GCF_033958435.1. Lineage (NCBI taxonomy): Eukaryota > Metazoa > Chordata > Testudines > Carettochelyidae > Carettochelys > Carettochelys insculpta. The sequence goes on along the minus strand of NC_134139.1, from coordinate 181,565,557 downwards.
TCTGCTGCTTCGTTCTGTTGGTGACTCCTAGTTCTTTTGTTACAAGTAAATAACTTTCCCATATTCACTTTTTCCACATCAGTCATGATTTTATAGATCCCTATCGTATCTCTCCTAAGTCTCCTTTTTTCTATGCTGAAAAGTCCCAGTCTTTTTACTCTTTTTCATATGGCACCTGTTCCAAACCCCTAATCATGTTTGTTACCCTTTTCTGTACCTTTTCCAATGCCAACATGTCTTTTTTGAGGTTAGGCAACACTATTTGTACAGAATATTCAAGATGTGTCTATATCGTGGATTTATATAGAGGCAATAAAATAGTCTGTATCTTATTCTCTATCCCTTTTTTTAATGATTCCTAGCATTCTGTTTGCGTTTATGACTGCTGCAGCACATTGAGTGGATGTTTTCAGAGAAGTGTCCACAATAAGTTCAAAATCTCACTCTTGAGTGGTTATAGCTAAATTAGTCCCCCATCATTTTGTACGTATAGTTGGGATGATTTTTGCCATGTGCATTACTTTACATTTAGCAGTATTAAAATTCATTTGCCATTTTGTTACCCAATCACTTAGTTATGTGAGCTCTTTTTGAAGCTCTTCACTTCTACTTTGCTCTTAACTGTCTTGATCACTTTAGTATCATCAGCAAATTTTGCCACCTCACAATTTACCCCTTTTTCCAGATCATTTACAAATAGGTTTAATAGGATTGGTCCCAGTATAGCCCCTTGAGGGGCACCACTAATTATCTCTCTCCATTCTGAAAACTTACCATTTATTCCTACTGTTTGTTTCCTGTCTTTAAACCAGTTTTCAATCCATGAGAGATTTTCCCAATTTATTTTCTTAAGAGCTGAAGTTTTGTACTTCAGGGTCAATGTGTTGACTTTCTTGCATAAAAATTTCTTGTCAAAAAAGACTTTAGCCCATTAATGTTGGGGTTTTTTAGTGGCACCTAATCTCCTGTATATTTTATAACCAAATGCACAACTGATCAGTCACTCAATAAAGAGTAGGACGTAGCCATGTCACCCTCCTATTTGTGAGTCCATTGATGGATGATCAGCCCAATTCTGGAGCCACAGATCTTATCACAGAAGAGACAGGTGTTGGTAGCTGTTGGAGGGGCAAGGGACACATTTTGCTGCTCTTTTCTTCTCCACTTCTCCTTATCTGCACTGCAGTGGGACCTTTCAAATTGTGTCGTTCTCCATTGGGGACAGTCTTGGGCAAGGTTCCCCCAAGTATCAACACTGATGCTGCACTTTTTCATGTGTACCTTCAGCATGTCCTTATATCACTTCCTCTGGCCCTTAATGCTCCTCTGTACTTCCTCCCATTTGGAAAACAGAATCTATTTTGGGAGGTGCTGATCAGACATCCGAATCATATGACCAGTCCAACGAAGCTGTTGATGAATGATAATAGCTCCAATTCTGGTCATGTTCAACTCTTTCAGGACACTAGTATATCCTTCCAAGAGACATTTAGGATTCTCCTGAGGCAGCATTGATGATATTGTTCAAGTGCCTTCAGATGATGCTTGTGTGTTGTCCAGATTTCAGACGCATATTGTAGCTCTGGAACACCCACTGCACAGTATACAAAGAACTTTGTCTTGGGATAGATATCCCGATTCTCAAAGACCCTTTGTCTCAGGCAGGCTAAAGCAGAGCTTGCAGGGCTCAGACAATGTTGGATTTCCATATCAATGTCGACTTTGATGGAAAGATGAATTCTAAGATATGGGAAGTGCTAGAGAGAGAGAATGCTCCACTAAGAGATGCCACGTAAAATATGAGTGAAAGATATTTCAGCACATGAACCAGTTTGTTCTGATATTTATATTAGAGAAACATGCAACATAGCACAGAACCCATAGAATACTCAGTCTGTCTTTACCAGCGTGTTCCTTTTAATTCTGTACCTGGAATTATCATTATGTTGCTGATAGCATAGTGCTAGGCCAATGAATGTCAAGATTTCCAACACACACAACCTCCGTGCATTTTCAATGAGAACACAATGGTCTTTTTTATTTACTCTTAATGATAAACAATCTTACACACTGAACAATGCAAGACATTTTGACTGAATGGCAAAGTTTTGTAAGCGAAATTCACCTCTGTACACTGGACCTTTATGCTGAGATTTAAAATGGGACGTCAGCAGTGCACAGACCTGGGAATGGACCACTGTGTGAGTGCCCAGTATTATTTCATAGGTATATCAAACCCATTTATTTTTGTTTTTGTTTTGTTTTGTTTTATCCCTTTCCATCAACTTTTTTGCACACGGAAACCCAGTAACAAGTTCCAAATGATGGATGGCTTAAGTCATAAATTCTCAGTCACTCATGTGCAAGGAACTCTTCCCAGTTACTTCTGTGCCAGGCTATGTGTAGTAATATTTAGTTCAGACAAAGCCAAAAATCAAATGAACCACCAAGTAAAAATTCAGCCAAAAACAAAGACACATAAATTATTTATTAAAAGCATTTTTTATTAGTTTTTCATTTCCTCTCTCTCTTTTCCACATATTTTTGCCCCCAGGCAGCCAGCAAGCTAGAAATTTGGGAACAAAAGCTTTTTCTCTCACACAAAGCAAACTTCCCTTACAAATATGTTTTCTAAAATAAGAAAGTGGATTATTTCTAACCACTCCCTGCCTTGCCTTTTCAGTATCTGTTTTCAAAATGTTTTCTAAGTACAGTGTTTCTTTTTTCTTCATTTCCATTGACAAAGCATTATCTGTGTTGAAAACTGAAATATCTGCCTGCCAAACCACTAGCCATCAAAAATTCACATGGTTTCTGAATGGAGCTAGTGGAAGTTTTTCCACTAAACCATCTTCTACTGAAATGGAAATGCTATGTGGCAACACTCTGGACTTTGATGGAAAATTTCTTGAAGGTTTTTTCAGCGCTTGGGTGGAATTTCTGAGCCTGACTAGAATTAAAGCACTCAGTTGAATCAGACACAATAAGGACATGAATTTTCACCTTCCACGCAACTGCCCCAACCACTGAGCTATAGAGTCAGTGTCTTCCTTTTTTTGGCCTAATCGCTAATTATTTAAGCAAGTTGAACTGCTTCAATGGGAAAGACTGAGAGAGTCTTAGCCACAATAGCCCAGAAGACAGGGTACATTTGAGATGGTCAGAGAGGTGCATTTCAAGCTCTTGCTCCAGAACAGGGATTCAGCCATAAGTTTTCCATAGCTCAATGGAATGTCCTAACCACTCAATAAAAGAAAAGTGATACCATGAGGTCCTTAGGCTTTTAGCCCTTCTTTTCCTTTGCTTTACAGGTTAAAAATGCTGGAAATCAAAATATTTTGTTTGACCTGAAACAAATTCTGTAAACTTAGGCTCTGAGTAAAGACATGCCTGAACCTTGGGATATGAACCCTACCTAACCCTCTGTCATCATAAATTGTGTCTCCCTGTTTTTATTACTGTAACCTCCTACTGCTTCCCTACTGCTGGCACTTTTTCCCTGACCCACAGAGCACTCAGAACCTTTCTCTTGTAGCTGGGAATGTACCTTCTGCCAAAGCCTTTCACTGCTGTTTGCAGCTACATGTACCCCGCAAGCCAGTGGAGACAAGACCTATGTGCACACAGCTAAGTGAACAAGCACTTAAAAAAAAACAAATAAACTCATGGGCCACTAAAACTCCCTGTTATTGCTCAAGCATGTTGCTGTACCATGTACTGAAACAGCTTCCAGCTTTAGTGTTGTAACTGAGTGGGAGGATCAGAAAAGAATGAGAAATATACTGACAGCAAGTTTTGCTAAAAACAACCGTGCTGATATTTTCTTGACAGCAGTTTGCTTATGAGTACAATGTGGTTGAGTTAATGTTAAATATAGCACCTTCAACTGCCACAATCAAAATGGCAGTGTATTATTGTTGTCTCATGAGGTCGATGAGCTCAATTCACTAGGCCTACCAGCGTACAGTATTGGTGTAGTATTAGTCCCATACTAGTTCTTGCTGAGCTAACAGTCCATTTATATGGAGAGAGATGCCTATCTCATAGAACTTGCAGGGACCTTCGGAGGTCATCAAGTCCAATCCCCTGCCTTTCCCCACCCCCCGACAACCCTCCCTCCCCAGTTTCAAACTGCATTGCTAGAAGAAAGCATTGTACAGTGGTGACTCTAACTCCCACTGATATTGGACAGCTTCTACCTCCGTGCCTCTAGATTACCTTGTAACTTCTCACAGGGGCTGGGAATAAGCTGTCATTCCCTCACCCTGGAGAGACTTGTTCAGCCCAGAGATCAGCTGATCCATAAATCTTGTTGTGGGGACACAGTCAACCTCTCCTCTGCCCATGGGGCCGCTCACTTTCTTCCCAGTTCTCCTCTTAGAGCTAGAGGTTAGCTAAACTGTGGTACAGGTAGCAAGTAGCTGCAAACTGCTGTCAAGTGCTTACCTGGTGCTCTCTCAGGCTACGTCTACACGTGCACGCTACATCGAAGTAGCTAATTTCGAAGTAGAGACATCGAAATAGGCTATTTCGATGAATAACGTCTACACGTCCTCCAGGGCTGGCAACGTCGATGTTCAACTTCGACGTTGCTCAGCCCAACATCGAAATAGGCGCAGCGAGGGAATGTCTACACGCCAAAGTAGCACACATCAAAATAAGGGAGCCAGGCACAGCTGCAGACAGGGTCACGGGGCGGACTCAACAGCAAGTCGCTCCCTTAAAGGGCCCCTCCCAGACACACTTTCATTAAACAGTGCAAGATACACAGAGCCAACAACTAGTTGCAGACCCTGTATATGCAGCACGGACCCCCAGCTGCAGCAGCAGCAGCCAGAAGCCCTGGGCTAAGGGCTGCTGCCCACGGTGACCACAGAGCCCCGCAAGGGCTGGAGAGAGAGTATCTCTCAACCCCCCAGCTGATGGCCGCCATGGAGGACCCCTCTATTTCGATGTTGCGGGACGCGGATCGTCTACACGTCCCTACTTCGATGTTGAACGTCGAAGTAGGGCGCTATTCCCATCCCCTCATGGGGTTAGCGACTTCGACGTCTCGCCGCCTAACGTCTATTTCAACTTCGAAATAGCGCCCAACACGTGTAGACGTGACGGGCGCTATTTCGAAGTTACTGCCGCTACTTCGAAGTAGCGTGCACGTGTAGACGCAGCTTCAGTGTCATATAGAAGATGGCTGATGCAACAAGGGAATAGGGTACAGTTCAGCAACTCCCCTGCTGACAACGCTTATGGTATTTCCTGTATGGCTTTTGGTACTGCAGTTATCATTAATGCCTCACATGCTTCCACTAAAAATTCTGGGGTGCCTGCACTCTCTTGAACAAGGCTCAAGGCTCAACCTTGTACCAGGTTACACTTTAAATAGCTTCACCTTTCATCATCCGTGTGGTTCCCATTCATCTTCTGTGTGGGTCTTCAAAGAAAGCCTCAGAAGCCAAAATCGCTACTCTGCACCTCTTGTTGCAGATGCAATAGCCACATTTTAATGGCTCAAACCTTTTTATATTTGTATGGAGTTTGAAAGATCACTACAAGCATCAGTGTGTGCAGCCCGCAGCCACTTCCAACACCTCTTCAACTAGGTCCAGTTAAGAAAATGAATAAATTACTGCCCCCTTTTTTTGTAGCCATAGCACATAAGAAAATAGGTGGGATTTAGCAGTTTGCTAATTTCCCATGTTTAATAAATCAGTAAGGATTACTGGAAGTCACTCCCTCAATTTACAAGCCCTGGGATCCTTGAAAGGAAGCTAATTGTTCCCACATACTTGATTTTATTAGTTACAGAACAGAAAACTGTGTAGTAGTCAGCTAGGCAGACCACTGCCATTCCTGGGGGGCAAGGAAGCAGAAGGATGTGTGAGATCACAATGTGTTTGTGGACATAGATTTGCAAACATTAAAAGGAACAAAAGCACAGCATTGCCAGTGTTTCCAATCAGTGACTGTTCTGCTTTAAGCTAATAAGGAAGAATAGTAACACAAACCAAGTGTCAGAACCACAGGTAGAGGTGCATTTTGTTTGTCTGTGCACAGAAATAGTTTCCTGGTTGTAACACTGACCCTTCCTCATCACTTCTGGCAAATCACTGAGGGGTTGATTTTTCAGAACACTACAGTACCTAGAATTCCTTTGGAAGACATGGGGAACAGGAGGCTCTCAGCACCTTTGAAGCAGAGGGTGCTTGTTTTAAGTGGCAGATCCTACCACCCCTAGAAGCTGTCCCAGATGGTGAGAGGGAAGCTGGACAGAAACCATAGGGACTTATCAATTTGTTTCCATGGTCACTGCTACGGCTCACAGGGAGAGAGGGAGTAGATGGTCAAAGCTGCCTTGAAAATTCATTGCCCTAAGTGACTGCCTGGGTGGCCTTCATGTGCTGACCATCAAGAAAGTTTTTTATGCTTTTTCATGCAGAATGCTAACTGATCAGTCTACTGAGATCTGGGGAGTAGAGGAGTGTATTCATGTGGACAACTAATGATTCATTACACTAAGCACTTATTCAGGAAAAAGATTCTATCTATCTCAGTTTCAGCACTCAACATCAGAAGCTGTTTGAAGAATTGTCTCTTAACGCTCTGCTTCATTTTTCCACATGTGAAAGTGTAGATTTACACTGGTAGGGTGAGGCCTTGCTGATACAGTAAGCATATGGATCACCTTTTTTCAGACTATTACTAAGCTCAGAAAATATGCTCAGAAATAAGGAAAGGGCTCATAGTATTATTCCTCAAAATTAACCATATGTAGGGAATGTGGCAGAAGGAATGCAGTGCTGCTGAAGGCTGGGAGGAATGAGTCTCCCAGAGGTCATCTGCATAAGAATGCAAAAGGTGTGCATGTGTGATACCTTTTCAGGCAAAGCCTAATGGGTAGCAAGTAAGCCATGAGATTTGGTCTATTGTAAACATGTAGTTGTAAAATCACAATTTAAGCTGACACTTAATGCGGGAGTTGTGAGATCTCACCAATGCTCTGGGTTGTTGTGGGGGACAGGGCAGTCGCCTTAGCTGTGTAAGACATTGATTACACAGGGCTCCCTGGTTTAAAGCATTGTGAGAGAGAAGGGAAGAGGTACTGGTTGAGCCAGCTTGCTGTGTGCGTGTGCGTGTGCGTGTGCGTGTGCGTGTGCGTGTGCGTGTGCGTGTGCGTGTGCGTGTGCGTGTGCGTGTGCGTGTGCGTGTGCGTCCCCATCTGTTGAAAGATAGAGCTGGATACTAGGGTGTTAGTGAAACCCCACACTAAAGATACCAAGAGCTGAAATCACAGAGTGGCAACTGAGGCCACACAGAGCTGAAATCACTGGGTTCTGCCTTAGGGCAGTCCTAAGGCATGGGGTTAGGACTGGCGGACAACAGCAGGACCAGTGGGTGGCTGGTAGGAGCGGCGGCGAATGACGGTGACTGGCGGGCAGCCGGTAGGAGCGGCGGCGGACAACGGCAACTGGCAGATGGCTGGTGACAGCAAGGGGAGGCTACAGACAAGTGGACAGCTAGTATTGCCCTGGTGATGTATCTGTGGGCTTTGAGTTTGGGACTGCACCGCAGAGGGTACACCCTGTAACTGTGTGTGTGTGGAAAAGGGCCAAGAGCCCCAGCAAGAGGCTGGGTTCTACTGCATATGGGGATGGTATCTGGGTAAAAGGGGTTTTGTCTCTTCTGTACTGAGATATACTGCATCTGTCGCTGTAACCTTGGGGTAGGTTACAGTCATTAAACAAGCCATTTCTATCTCAGACTCTGTGCTTGCGAGGGGGGGGGGGGGGGAAGAACCGCCTTACAGGCACCCAGCACGGGGGTGAAATTGTCCCAGGCCACTGGGTGGGGGCTCGAGCCGGTTGGTTGTATCGTTGATAGGAAAACCCCACAAGAGTTGAACCCAGCCCTTCTGGCAGGCATCTGGCGTTAACAGAAGGGCTACACATATTATCGTTATTTTCATTTAAATATATGCATTTCATTAATGACTCATGTGGCATTGTTTTGTAAGTATTATTGCGAGGATCAGTGAAAGTTGTACATTCAGAGCAGGTTTCGGGAGATTGTTTCAACTGAAAGACAATTTGCCTTCTTGGAACTGGCACATAAAGTTGGTTGGAAAAGGCTTGCTCAGGATGATTAGTAAGACTAAAAACAGGTTGTGGGGAAAGGAGGTGCAATGCCAAAATCTCACTGAGATCCAGCCTGCACTGAATATTAACATCAGAGACTATTTAGAATGAATTTAGTGAGCTTGGTCTGGTTCCTAGTGGCAGAATACATCACAATAGTAGGTCCTAAGGATCATTTCTGGTGGCCACAAATCAGCTTGGGAAATAAACTATTATCTGATCCAGTGTGAGCTACCACTCTAGGTCAGAGCTGAGGTGCACTGCCTTGTGGGGAATCTCTCACTGCCATTGCCTCAAATGTGCCTATTCTGTGAATAGCCAGAGGATTTTAGTCTCAAATCTAATGTTGTCTCAAGGACAACATTACCTTAGTGCAAAATTAGATTCTCGTTCTGCCTATTCTAGTTCTAATACTGTCCTCTGAAGGTTCTGGACACTACAGGAAATGGGTCTTAAGGAATTTTGGGTCTTATCAGCTGCATCTACATGTTCCATTTCTGTCAACAGAACTTGCCGAGCTTCTACACGGCTACAGCACTCTGTCAAGAGATTTGACAATAAAACTCAGCTGTTCTCTTGGCAGTGTCATTCCCCTTCCCGTTCAGATATAACACCTCTGTAGACAGTGTTTTGTCAACAGAATTCCTGTGTAGACAGTTGTGTCGACAGACAGGGTCCTCCATGGTGGCTGGCAGCTGGAGTCAAGAGAGGGCTTCTCCACAGCCAACTCTATGGTTACTGTTTCCACCTGCCCTTAAAGCAACAGGGCATCAGGGAACCCTGTGCAGGAAGCTGGGGGCATGGATGCAAGCTGGCTGCACATGCTTAGTCCCACACCCCAGCAGCCACTCCCCAGCCTGAACAAACATAGCACCTGCTGCTCGGGACCACCCTGGCCCTTCCCAGGAGCCCCAGGAGCCATTCCAGGAGTCCGCTTAGGGAGCTGCAAGTGGGTACCATCCTGGTCCTGCACTGAGGTCCAGGACCTGCTAGCCTTCTGGTTGAATGAGCTACTCATCCTAGACCCCAGTGCCAAGCACCAGAAAGCCCCTACCTACGGCCGCATAGCCAGAGCCCTGTCACAACACGGGCACCTGGCATGCACCCTCCAACAGGTGCATGCAAAAATCAAGGAGCTGCACCAGGGCTACTTGCAGGCCAGGGATGCTCTCAGCCAACAGGTGGGGACCGTATATGGCCACACCCCTGGGGCACCTGCCTCTGGGGCTGGACCAATAGGGGGCTGTGGTCAGGCTGATGCCCATGACACCACAGTGTCTTCATCCAACATGGCCCATTATCCGGGAGGTATGGGTGTACACACTCCAAGGACCGGGGGGAGGCTGCTGCTCAAGTGGGAAGTGTGGGCCACAGAGGCTGTGCAGTACTATGACCCCAGTGCTCCCCCCATTCAGCTACACCATTCAGGGGTGAAGCCAGCCCCGCCATCCAGCCAGGAAGCTCTGGCAAGGAACCCGAGCCAGTGGGACCAGGGTGAACATTGCCCAGGGAGGACACATCACTGGCCCCGGTGTAGCCACTGGCCAGAAGCAGAATACCATTGCTGCAAATGGACCAGGAGAGGCTGCAGGAAGAGTGGGAACAGCTGCAGGCCTGGGTGCAGTCCTCAGAAATGTGGCTGGCCTGGGTAGACTGAACCCTGCACCTGGTTGAGGTCTGACTAGCCTGGAGCCCAGCACCCTGGGGCCCTGCTGTCCCCCTGAACCCTGCCACTGATGTTCCCCCTGCTGACCCCTGCTGACCCTGAGCCCATGCCCTAGCTTTTGTTAGAGGCACTCATGCCTCTCAGACCTCCCCGATCCCTTGTCCCACTTGCTGAGCCAACCCCACATCAGCCCCCCCACCCCACCCCACCTTCCCGTAATTCCAGCCCCAACTCAGCTCCAAGGCAGACCCCAGACCAGGGGTAGATGGGGAAGCCATGGCTGTTGTGGCTTGAGGCCATCCATCCCCATCCTAGGATAGGCCCTCCACTCCCAGTTCAGAGGCACCCTGCCCCACCCCATAGTTATGTATATAGTTCAGAGATGTACATAGTCCATATAGAGGTCTTTATTTTTGTACAATTAACTGGTTTAAGTCATTCACAGTTATCTACAGTTTGGCAAATGGTTTCAGTTTCTGTTGTAAAGATTTGGTTGTTTTAAGACCACACCCTTGTGCTTCTTTTTGGGTCGAGGTGGGAGGTGGGGCAGGGAGAGGTAAGGGGTGACAATGGGGGATTGGAAGGGCCACAGGCTAGGGGCAGCCCCTGGAGGTGACACAGGGGTGGCTATAGGGGCCATAGGTGAGGTGCTCCCACAGTGCCTCCTGTATGCAGACCCCCTCAGCATGTGCCTTACAGCTAGGTGCAGCACCTGGCTGATTGTAGGGGCCACTGCCCTCCAGCACACACCTCTGCAGAAAGTCCACCCACTTCAACTACAGCATGTTATGGAGGGCACAGCAGGCAGCTACATTCTGCTCCCCCATGTCCAGCCAGTTCAGGAATCACCGTAACCTCCCCTTCAGGTGCCCAAAGGTGAGCTCAATGGGGTTCCATGCCCGTGCCAGCCTGGTGTTGAAGTGTTCCTGGGTGGGGTCCAAGTGCCTTGTGTAGGGCCTCATTAGCCACAGGAGGAGTGGGTAGGCCACATCCCCAACAATGCACAGGGACATCTGCCTGTCCCTAGTGGCCAGCTCCTGGCAGAGGATGCAGGTGCCCACCTCCATCTGCAAGAACAAGTTGAAGTTCTGGACTACCCTCGCATCATGGCTCTGGCCCCCCCACCCGACACAGATGTCAAAGAATTGTCCTCAGTGATCCACCTGAGCCTGTGTCACCACAAAGTAGTAGCCCTTCCTATTAAGGTATCGGCCAGCACTGTGTTCTGGGGCACAGATGAGGATGTGGGTCCTGTCCAGTGCCCCAAAAGAGTTGGGGAAGCTAGTGTGGTTGAAGCTGGTGAAGAATGCATCTACATCACTGATCCTCACCAACCTCTGCAGCAGGAAGATGCTGATGGTTTGCACCGCCTGTGGGTGGGAGATGCCAGACACACCCATGAGGGTCTGAGGGGGATAGGGCCCCTGGACTACAGTTAGCCCCATATCCCTCAGCCCCCTGCCCACTCCTCCCTCTGCCCCATCATCCTCCCCATCCCCATCCCCCACTTCCCCCTGTCCCATCCCCGCTCCCCTCGTCACCCTCCCCATGTTCCCCTGTCCTCCTGTTACCCTCTTCCCCACTTCTCCTGTCCCCCTCCCCATGTCCCCACCACCCTCTGTCCCCTCTCTCACCCTCTGCCCCATGTCCCCCCTCCTGCTGTGCACAGCCTGCAGCCAGATGTTTTCCTTACCTGCAGCACGACGACCCCAGTGGTGGACCTCCTGATGTCAAATTGGTGACGCACAGAACAGTAGCTGTCAGGGGTGGCCAGCTTCCAGAGGGCAATCATGACCCTCTTCTCCATGGGCATGGCCAGCCATATGTTGGTGTTGTGACATCTCAGGGCAGGGGCAAGCCAGTTGCACAGTTCGAGGAACATGTCCTTGCACATCCTGAAATTTTGTGTCCATTGCTGCTCACCCCACTCCCCAGGACCAAGTGGTCCCACCAATCAGAGCTGACGGGGTACCACCAGGTCCACCTGGTCATCTGAGGAGGTGAATGCGTCTGGGGGACTATGTCGTCGGGGTCTGCTCTGCAGGCTATCTCTCAGTATCATCACCCCAATGTGGTCATAGACACTGATGATGGACAATAGCAGGGCCAGTGGGAGCTGGTCCATGGTCCTGGGGGCTGCTCTGCCATGGTCATGGTTGGGAAGGCCAGGGGTTGGGCAGGAGGAGGAGTCAGGGAGGGCGTGGGGTGCAGGGGTTTGAGTGTCAGGAAGGGTGATGGATCAGGAAAAGTTGAGTGGTTTGGAAAGAGCTGTGTCCCTCACAAACAGCAAGGAGCCCTGCAACAGCTTTGCTTTCCCTCCAAGAAGTAGGCAAGCCTCGGCATGGGCAGGGAGCATGGGTTGAGGGGAGCCCTTTAAGGGCACATGGAGGCTGTGTTCCAGGAAGGACTATCCCTCCATGCATGCCTTCCTTCCATGGTTACAAGGCCACTTCTGTCGACAGAGCAGCCAGTGCATGTGGACATTCCCTGTCGACCAGGCCGCTCGCTCTTGCAAGCTGCTTTTCTGTGTGGATGGAATCTGCCAATGGAGATATTGTTGTGTCTCTGTCAGCAGTGACTTCTGTCGACAGAAGCTCCCCATGCAGACATAACCATCCAATACAACAACTTCTGTAGTCCTAAATTCACACATTTTTCAGTCTAAAGTGTTCAGTCCTCGAGAGGTTTGCTTTGTTTTACCTGTTTTTCTGACATCTCCATGAATGTGGCTTTGTCTCGTGCGTTTTGTGTGGGAATGAATACGCAGCATGCACAGTCTTTCATCACACGGAATCCTGCTAAAGATATGGTGGAAAATGTGACTTTGTAAAAACCATGTTGTTGGTCTCTTATAAAGTTAACACAGCTAAAGTGCCAGCTGCTGATTTGCTTTGTTCCTTGATTTACGGTTACCCCTGATTTGCTTTGTTCCTTGATTTACAGTTACTCATCAGCTCGCTGATGGGTGGGAACATATTTGCTGTTTCTGTTCAAAGTATTTCTTGGGCTCTGTGGTTTAACCCGACAGGTGGTGGTCAGGAAAAGCAGAAAAGTGTGCTGACTCACCCAGTCATGATTCCGTTTTCTCTTTAAGTCTGGGGTAACTCTGAGTTATCTTGAAAGTGAGAAATTGACAGCATGAGCTAGAGCTCCTGCCCCCATAGACCAGTGCTATTCACAGTTCCCCATCTAGCTCTGATCCTTCATTTCCCACACCTCTGCCTTCTAATCCTCAGCCTCTGCTAGACTGAAAATGTCAAGGTGCCAGATTGTGCTGTGACTCAGTGGTGTGGACCAGTGTTCCCCAGTACTAGGACCACTAGATTCATTGTTCTTCAGTCATATTCCTACCATCTGCTCCAAAAACAATTTAGCACATTTTTTATCCAGCCACCAAAGGATAGGTGGTCTCTCCTAGGCATTGGCCTGCACTCAGATTGCTTCACAGCCCCAGCCAAGCTCTGGAGGCAGTAGGCTTCAAAGCACTTGGTTAAATAATGCACAATATTTGTCACTGTACAAGAGGACCAGGCCTGCTGTATCACCCCTTAGCCATGTCTACACGTGCACGCTACTTCGAAGTAGCGGCACTAACTTCGAAATAGCGCCCGTCACGGCTACACGCACCGGGCGCTATTTCGAAGTTAACTTCGACGTTAGGCGGCGAGACGTCGAAGTCGCTAACCCCATGAGGGGATAGGAATAGCGCCCTACTTCGACGTTCAACGTCGAAGTAGGGACCGTGTAGTCGTTGCGCGTCCCGCAACTTCGAAATTGCCGGGTCCGCCATGGCGGCCATCAGCTGAGGGGTTGAGAGATGCTCTCTCTCCAGCCCCTGCGGGGCTCTATGGTCACCGTGGGCAGCAGCCCTTAGCCCAGGGCTTCTGGCTGCTGCTGCGGCAGCTGGGGATCCATGCTGCAGGCACAGGGTCTGCAACCAGTTGTAGGCTCTGTGTATCTTGTGTTGTTTAGTGCAACTGTGTCTGGGAGGGGCCCTTTAAGGGAGCGGCTTGCTGTTGAGTCCACCCTGTGACCCTGTCTGCAGCTGTGCCTGGCACCCTTATTTCGATGTGTGCTACTTTGGCGTGTAGATGTTCCCTCGCAGCGCCTATTTCGATGTGGTGCTGCCCAACGTCGAAGTTGAACATCGACGTTGCCAGCCCTGGAGGACGTGTAGACGTTACTCATCGAAATAGCCTATTTCGATGTTGCTACATCGAAATAAGCTATTTCAATGTTGGCTTCACGTGTAGACGTAGCCCTTAAGGGCCTGAAGAGCCTGCCTTCCTCCCCTGACCAGAGTGCAGGCTAGTGCAGGCTTAGCTTTGCCTCCTTCTTTGGGGTAGATAATATTACGGGGGGAAGCGGGGAAGAGGAGAAAGCAAGCAATTCACGTGCTTAGAGGAGCACAGATAATTGGCGGCTTCTAGGGAGCACTCTCTGCATTCCACTGATTCTCAAGGACGGTGCTTTCCATTTAAAGAGCCAGTGTGCCCCAGTGCATTTAGGTTAACACTTTACAAAAGATGGGCCAGACGCTAAATGATATCATCTGTCCCTTTGATGAATTCATCCATTCATACTTATACAGCATCTAGCCAGGTGCATTTAAAAAATACCAAAGCACAATGCATCAGATCAAAAATGCCATAGTTTCCATCTCCCCACACCAAACCACTGCCCTTTATCCACACCTACCCTTTAAATCACATGCTGCGTTTTGAAGGTCGTCAATTCAAGCACTGACAGACCAAGGGGGAGATATTTTTAATCAGCCTATGGGGATTTATTGTAGAGTATTACAGCTTTAGGGCTAAACAGTTGAGTAAAAACGTGTGTCACTTCTACACTGCGCAAGACAGTACTATGCCACTAAATCAAAGCTATTTGCTTCTGGTTTTTGCCCCAAGATTAAACTATTAGAAACATTCCATTTCAGGTGCTTATCCATTCAAAAATGCATCTTCCAGCTGGGCTACAATCAATCTCTTGAACAGAATTTAGCAGAGCTAGTGCAATGCTTTTCTGACGTCTACAGAACAATTGTCTTGTGGTCAGAGTAGTTATATTTCTATCACTGGTCAGGCTCCTCTTTTGTCCTTGATGGAGGGTGTTTTTTCACTTCTGCATTTAGTCATGTTAGTGCAACAATAATAAAAACATAGGGATGGACACCCATATGAGAATATTTTCTGGTTGTATTGCCCTGTCTTAATTCCTTTTCCTCTAGATATACTGCACAGCAAAACCTATGCCTGGCCTCTGAGCATTCCCTTCTTAAGAGCATTTGAGGACTTACACAGCATTCAGTCTTTGTTATTCAGGCTACATTTTGAACAAACCAAACACTTAGAATTTTTAAAGCAGGAGATATAAGCTTTTCAAATAAAATTTAAATCTGGGTGGTTTTCTTCTGATGCAAATGCAGCTTATATTCTTCTGTCTGGCTTCTAATCCTGGTTTTGCCATAGATTTCTTATGTGATTTCTGTGACTTAATTCTCCATCTGCAAAGTGGACATGATAAGAACAAGAACAGCTGAGGAAGGATTTTTTAGTGAAAGTTTATTTTGTTGAAAAATTTGTTAACAAACTAAATTGTTCGCAGAAAAGGGTGATGTATTTTCCATTTTGATCATTACAAAGTTTCAAGCTTATCAAGATCCTGTTTTGACACTATTGAAACAAAGTCTCCATTTTTAACACTGAAGCAACTTTGTTTCTAAGCTTGTTTATTTCATTCAAAAATATTTGATTTTTTTAAAAAAAGTTTAAATCCTAAATGAAATATTCTAACAGAATTTCATTTTGTTAAAAAAAATTAAAAACTCTTCATCTCATATTTGAAATCTCAAAAATTCTCTCAGGCAGGGAAAATTGTTTCCTATCCAGCTCTAGCTAGTAGAGCTAGCTTTTCTATTTGTTTGTTTTGTTTGTTTGTTTGTTTTCATTTTAGAACTCTTTCTTTTTTTTCAACAGAAAATGCCTAGTTTGAAAACTCAGAATTTTAACGGAAAGCTTTGAATTTTTTAGAACTGTTATGCTTCTCAATCAAAACTTAAAATTTTGAGAGTTTTTTTTCTCTTTTGTTGTTTTTTTCCTTTATTAGTTTGTGCCACTGAATGCAAAAGAATGACTAACTTCTAGGGTTTTCTTTTTCACTTTTTTAATTTTTTATTTTATTTCTTAACTTTTCAAAAGGTAGAAAGACAAAGAGAAGTAAAACTCTCAAATTCTGCCATGTTATAACTTTTCTAAAGTAAGTGAAGTTTATTTGAATCACAACATGGAAAAAAATGGGAAAATAAAAATAAAAAATCCCTGAAGGGTATGTGTGGAATGAAAGTCACTCATTTTATTACATACAGTAACTAAAACTGGGGACAGACAATGACTAGAATACATTTTTCAAAAAAGTTACGTGAAAAAACTTTAAAAATGAGAAATTGTTTTACTGTGAACCTTGGGAAATGACAATTGTGACAGGGAATTTTTCCACAATATTATTTTTCTTACAACTCAACCCTCTCTAATATTTACCAACCTTACAGAAGTATTGCAAGGATGTAATCATCAATGTTTTTAAAATGCTTGAGAGTCTGGAGTGCTATGCCTCGCAAGAGAATATTTGTGGGTTTTTTTGTTTTTTTTTTTTTGTAAACCAGTTTGGAAAACAGGTGGCTTTTTTTTAAAAAAAAATGCATTGACGAGCTCTTAATTGCAGACCTTAGTACAGTGGTTCTTAACCAGAGGTCCATGCACCCCCTGGGGGTGTGTGATGCCTTTTCTGGAGGTGCAAGACATGCCATATTTTTTTAGAAGGTAAATCGTCGAAAACACAGATAAAGCACAGGCCCATAAGTACATCTACTTTGTTTCATCAAACCTATGTATTTATTAATATTATACATTTTAATACACACAGCAGCTCATGCAGGGGTTCCAGGAGTGTGTCCGCAGCACATTTGATTACCTCTGGTGGTATACCATCCTGACCAGGGGCCTTTCCTGCTGCAATGCTGTCGATGGCTGCCTTCAGTTCATCCACAGTCGGTTCTTGATCCAGTTCGTCCATTACTGGTAGGAGCTCGACGGCATCAAGGGCTGTGTCAACCACAACATTCTCGCGTGAGTACAGCTCGGAGTAGTGCTCGACCCAGCGCTCCATCTGTTTGGCTTTGTCAGCGATGACTTCACCAGATTTGGATTTCAGAGGTGCCATCTTGTTCTGGGTGGGTCCTAATGCCTTCTTCATACCCTCGTACATTCCTCTGAGATTACCAAAGTCGGCACAGGTCTGGATGCTGCTGAATAACTGGAACCAGTGGTTGTTGTCACAGCGCCTGGCTGTCTGCTGTACTGTTCTTCTGGCCTCTCTAAGTGCTTGCTGGGTACTCTGGCTCAGTGAGCGTTTGTACTCCAGGAGTGCAGCACGCTTCTTTTCAATGACTGGAATCATCTCATCAGAGTTAGCTTCCAACCAGTCGTTCGTGTTTCTAGCTCTTCTTCCAAACACCGACAAGGCCGTGTTGTAAACTGTATCCCTCAGATGTTGCCATTTGGATGTCGCATCGACACCCCCCTGGCCACTGCGCAGATTTTCCTGGAGGGTCTCTCTGAACTTTTCAGCTTTCTCCGAGTTTGCCGTCTTTCTGGCGTCAATGCGGGGCCTTCCAGCAGGTTTACAGCAGTACAGCTTCTTGGGTCTCAGCTTGAGCTTGGAGCAAACTAGCGAGTGATCTGTATCACAATCAGCACTATGATAGCTGCGTGTCAGAAGGACGTTTTTGAGGTTGTTACGCCTAGTGATGACCACATCTAGTTGATGCCAGTGCTTCGACCATGGGTGTCTCCACGACACTCTGTGCTGTGGCTTCGTTCGGAAGAATGTGTTTGTGATGCACAGATTGTGGTACGTGCACAGTTCAAGGAGATGCTGTCCATTTTCATTCATTTTTCCCAGACCGAAGTGTCCTAAGCAGGAAGGCCATGAGGCCCAATCAGCTCCAACTCTTGCATTGAAGTCACCCAAGATGTACAGTTGTTCACGAGCAGGTATTTGCGCTACAGCAGCACTAAGCACGTCATAGAACTTGTCTTTTACTTCTGGTGTGGCGTACAGGGTTGGGGCATAAGCGCTGATCAGGTGGACAGGACCGGCGCACGTTTGAAGTCTTTCTGATCCGCCCATGACTAAATCAACCATTTGTAGAAGGGTGTTTCTGACAGCGAAGCCAACACCGTGCTCTCTGGGTTCTTCTTGGGCTTTACCCTGCCAGAAAAAGGTGTAGTCCTTTTCCTTTAGAGATCCCAAATCTGCAAGTCGCATCTCTTGCAGTGCAGCGATATCAACATGGAGCCTTTTCAGTTCCTCATTGATGATGCTGTGCCTGTGCTGGAAAGAGGGTGAGGTTCCACAGGATATGCGTGACCCTAACATTGTAACGTTGTATAAGAACAAAGGAGACAGAAGCGACTGCAACAACTACCGTGGAATCTCCCTCCTAAGCGTCACTGGTAAACTGTTCGCTCGCGTCATCCTTGGCAGACTCCAGAAGATTGCTGAGAGGGTGTACCCCGAATCGCAGTGCGGATTCCGTGCAGAGAGGTCTACCGTTGACATGGTCTTCTCTCTAAGGCAGCTGCAGGAGAAGTGCAGGGAGCAGAGAAAGCCACTCTACATAGCCTTCATCAACTTGACCAAGGCTTTTGACTTGGTCAGCAGGGATGGTCTGTTCAAACTGCTCCACAAGATAGGCTGTCCTCCACAGTTACTCAAGATGATCCAGTCGTTCCACAAAAACATGAGAGGAACCATCCAATATGACAGTGCATTATCGGATGCTTTCAGAATCAGGAGTGGCGTCAAACAAGGATGCGTGCTTGTTCCAACATTGTTCGGGATCTTCTTCGCACTCCTCCTGAAGCATGCCTTTGGATCTTCAACAGAGGGCATCTTGCTGCACACAAGATCTGATGAGAAACTGTTTAACCTTGCAAGGCTGAGAGCTAAGACTAAGGTGCGAGAAGTCCTCATCAGAGACATGCTGTTCGCAGACGATGCTGCTGTAGTGTCTCACACAGAAGACCAGCTTCAAAAACTGCTGGATCGGTTCTCCAAAGCATGCAAGGACTTTGGGCTTACCATCAGCCTAAAGAAGACAAATGTACTTGGTCAAGATGTTTCTGAATCCCCATCAATCAGCAATGACAACTATACGTTAGAGGTTGTCCACGAGTACGTTGACCTCGGGTCCACCATCACTGACACCCTGTCGTTGGACACTGAGCTAAATAGGAGGATCGGAAAAGCGGCCACAACTCTGTCCAGACTCAGCAAGAGAGTGTGGAATAACAACAAGCTGTACACTCACACCAAAATGCAAGTCTACAGAGCCTGCATCCTCAGCACCCTCCTTTATGGCAGCGAGACTTGGACCCTGTATGCCCACCAGGAAAAGAGGCTGAACGTCTTCCACTTGCGCTGCCTCAGGCGCATCCTTGGAATATCATGGAAGGACAGAGTTACCAACACCACTGTCCTCGAGCAAGCTGGAATCCCAACCATGCACACCCTTCTCAGGCAGCGTCGACTCCGCTGGCTTGGCCACGTCCACAGGATGAATGATGGAAGGATTCCAAAAGACATCATGTATGGTGAGCTAGCCTCTGGCAAAAGACCCCCCGGACGCCCCCAGTTGCGTTACAAAGATGTCTGCAAGAGAGACCTCAGAGAGGTAGACATCGAGCTGGACAACTGGGAAGAACTAGCAGATGACCGTGGCAGATGGAGGCAGGGGTTACACAAGGACCTTCAGAAGGGCGAGTTGAATATCAGACAGCTAGCATAGGAGAAACGAGCGCACAGAAAGCACAATAAGGACTTGCCAGACACCCACTACATCTGCAAGAGATGTAGCAAGGACTGTCACTCTCGTGTGGGTCTTTATAGTCACAATAGACGCTGCAAATGAAGCCTTAAATTGAAACTTTAAAGGGAGCGATCCATAGTCTGTGCAGACTGAAGGATGCCTACTACATTTTAATAACATGAAACTATTTTACATATATTTAGTATGCATTTCAAAGTGTGTAGCCCCCTGCATCTGCATTTTTGATTTTTGAAAAGGGGTGCAAGAGCATATTTTGAGAATCAAGCGGGTACAGGCTGCATATTAAATATATGTAAAATGTTACTTTCAAAAGTGTGAACAGCCATTAAAAGCCTTTGCCCATTGCAATATTTCCTTCACAATATCTTCACCCTAAAAAGAATTCCACTGCAACATTTCCTTCATGATATCTTCATCCTAAAAGAATTCCATTTATATCTTTTCTTTTCCTAATAGTGTTTGATATTGCCTTTAGTGAGTATAGCATACGCCATCAGCAGGCACTGAGTTTCTTATACATTCCAAAATTAAAATGTGTGTTATTTCTTTTTGATGTCCCGATGGGCACTCCTTTAGTTCAACAGAGAACCACTGCCTCTACCATTACCCTTTGCTGTGCGACAGTTATGGTACTCCGTTGGACTAAAGGAATATAAAATGCTTGAGTCTGAAGTGCTAAGCCCCACAAGAGAATATTCATGGGTTTCTCACATTGTGGCCTGATATGATTATCATTGAAAAAGACAATAACCTAGCAGAAGGGCTGATTCCCATCTACAAAAATGAAAGACCATAATTCAGTCTTCATGAAAATTACGGATTTTTTTTTAAAATAGGTAGTCAGACATTCATATTTGGTTCTGAATTCTTTTGGTAAGCTGGCTGGGTCACAATGGACGGCTGCTAGTTTTTGGAAATGTAAGTGTTTCAATAGGAATTGAATTCTGTTAGAAATCAGTTCCTGGTTGTGGGTGCTTAGCCTTGAAAATGTGTAGTCTATGGAAGACAGAGGGCAGATTCAAAAATGCTTTGAGTTTCCACCCATCCTGATCTCTATACCAAAGTGATCTAGCTGTGGATACATAAGACTGAGACAAGCATCCCCAGGCTTAAAAGGCAACACTTGTCACCATTTACTCATAACTGGTGGTATTGCTGCATTGCAAGAGTTCCTGCAGGCTTCGGTATGTCTTCTGTTACCCAATATGGTCTCTAGAGCAACAGCCATTGCAGATGGAGAGGATATGTGTATGTAATGCACCCAAATGGCAACTGCTGAAGGAACTCAGGGCAGCATTCTGAAGGAGTGGGAAAAATGCCTCAGGCCCAGTCTGCTACCATCAATCAATATCAGGAGGGCTGGGCTCTGGCCATTTCCTTGCCGGCTCCCATTATGTAACCTGTTGAGTAAGTTGCTATCTCTAGAAGTTTTGTCACTACCATGTGCCCTATATTTAGAGAACACCAACGCTATGATTCTGGCCACTCCTTGCTCCCATGCATGTGGGAGGCAAAAGAATCTGTGAGAGCACCATTTGTGCTGGGGAATCCAGGATGTTGTGTTGTGAGCTCTGGTCTCTTACAGGCTTCAATCTCTTGAAATGTAATGCCTTAGGAACACACCATTGCAATCGTGATGTTCCTTAATAACACACACAGCTGTCACCCTACTGCCCAGTCATTTTAGGAAACAATGACACTCTGTGTTATTTTGGCGATATTCAGGAGTAGGGGTAAGACAGCCCAGCTCATTGCCATTAATTACTTGAAGCACAAAGGATCAGAGGGTTATCCCATAGTCTACTGATGACAGAGGAAGTATTCAAGGGTTATTCCATACGTAACGCAGTTGATCTGCAACTTGAAATGAAATAACTGGAGCCAAAGGATCAGACTCCAAGGACTGTCAGCACAGGAGCCTTGCCTCTCTCTACAGCTGCAGAGATAAGGCTGTTCCATTCTATTCTTAGACAGTGCATTCCTTTGGGCAGTGACCTCATCACCGTATGTCTGGAAAGTGCTTGCTACATTCTGTAATCCAAAGAAGAGCAATAATAGGGAAAGAAGGGATGTGCATGCCACAGTTGTGTTCCCTCAGTAGCATATATTTTCTAAATGCATCAAACCAAAATGGACTGTCACGTAATTGCTGCTGTATGTGAGTCAGGCTGCATTTATAACTGTGCGTAACCTGTTTAGCTGCCATCTGGATTCCTCCCGCAACCTGCCCACTTGATGGAAATAATGGCTTCCAGCTAACATTGAGCTGATGTGTCACATTTCAGCACATCATCTGATGGCAAGGACAAGGAGGGTCCATATTGCATCTACAGGAGAGTTACTCATGCATTGGATGTAAACAGTTATCTAAGGGGGATTTTAATCTCATGGCATCATGAATGCTCTGCATTGTAGGTATAAAATTTCTGGAACTGGGTTTTATCCTTGAT
Source organism: Carettochelys insculpta (assembly GCF_033958435.1). Taxonomy (NCBI): domain Eukaryota; kingdom Metazoa; phylum Chordata; order Testudines; family Carettochelyidae; genus Carettochelys; species Carettochelys insculpta. The sequence goes on along the minus strand of NC_134139.1, from coordinate 181,543,417 downwards.
TCCTTAACCGTTTTCATCCTTGTTGTCTTTTGAGCACTCTGACCTATAGGTAATTTATTCATTCATTTAGCATGTCTTTTAATTCTTCTCATGGTAACATTCAAAGAGTAACTTTTTTACACACACATACTGTTATGTGCCTGACATACAAACAGAAAGTCAAATGAAAATCTAAGACACTCCCACTGGAAGGTTGCAACAACACAACTTTATTTCTTAGGGCTCAGAATGATACTACGAAAGGGTTGCAGGAGAGAACACGTGTGCAGGCTGTTCCTTAAAACAGAGGCACAGTTTGACTTATCTTACTCTAGACCATCCACAAACGGCTGCTATACCAGGTCACACACTTGCAGAAGCAGGACTAAAGAAACCCCATGAACTTAACATGATTGTATATAAGTCTAACACTGTTTTTAATAGTACTGGATCAGAGGACAGCAACCAGCATGAAAGTCACTCTCCCCTTTAGGAATTTCAGCCCAACACCAATGTCCAGTTCCAGAGCATCATGCCTAACTAAACTAACAACAACGAGCAGTCTTATTGGGAATAAAGATTTATTTATTTAGTAAAAACAAAAGCTTGAGAGACACTGTTAGAGCATCACCTGTTGACATCTGTCATACATGCTATTTTAGTTACAGGAAGACTGTTTCACACACACTCAAAAGGTAGTCCTGTAGCACCTTAAAGACCAGCAGTTTTGTTTATTAGGTAGTGAGTTTTCATGGGTAGGACTCACTTCATCAGACTGTAACTTTGTGCTTGGTTTAACAAGCCCTGATCTTCCTTTCACACATCAATGACTGTAAAGCTTCTGCTTCATCCCTCACGTGGGAAAATCTCTCCTAAGAATAGTCAGGTGACATTTTATTGATAAGTAGTTTGTTTGGTTTTTTTCAAAAATAAGTGCAGTTTCGGGTCAACTGCAAATTTTTGTTAAATTCACGAAATTTTTAACCAAATCAACAAGGTCGAAATATTTTGGCATTTCAGACATTTTGACAAGAGCCAGCAAATGATTCACAAAACTGCAGCAGTGGGAGAAGATGTAACGGAGTTGACATCTGCCCTTTTAACAGGCTTCATCAGCTTTATTCTTCCTGTTCCCTCACCCAAAGACTCTCCATTGGTCTCATGGCTGACTGCAAGTTACCGCTACAGATGGCAAGGGAGAATCATTGGGCCAGGGAAAGAGACAGATAAGGCAGCTCTGAAGCTTAAGGGAGGCAGCTGCACCAGCACCTCCATCTCATACTGTGCCACCACTTTTTGTGAGGGGATGGAGGGGGGAAGTGGGGTGCCTTCTTTTTTTGCTTGCTTGCTCGGTGGATCCAAGTGCCTGAGAGCCAAAAAGAAATGCTGGGCTTCCACAGTACCAGAATATTTCTTCTCAAAATTCTTTTGACTTTTTCATTTGCCAAAGATTGAAATATCTCATCTTCAGTTAAAAAAAAATTGTGTTGGATCAAAATGCCAGCAAATGGGATAACTGATCATTTCCCCAGCTCTACTCCCAACCTGCAGCCCCTCAACAGCCTGACTGCTTATTCTGTTTTCATTGTAGAGCTAGATGATTTCCACCAGACATAGGAACTGGACTGCCTTGCTGTGTTCTTGACTGGAGCAAACCTCCAGCTCTTCCAATCACCATCCTGATTCTGAGTCTCAGAATATATATTATATAGAATATATATTATAACTGTTATTATTTTAAGCCATGGTGCAAGCAGAGGAGTTTTTTCCAGAGTAGGTTCATGCTTGTACCTCAGCAATGTATATTTAATATGGTTTCTTCTTCCATATTCTCAGTCTTCTGCTTTCTAATAAAATGGTTCTTGCTCTGAAAATGGACTCCATAAAATGCTATAATGATGTTTCCAGGTTTCTGTAGTTTCAAAATAAAATTTACACAGTTTACAAGGGAAACACATTTTTTTTTCTAACACCTATCCCTACAAACACAGCTGGTGCAGGATTATTTTTTTTTCTCCTGTAGCATCACTAGGAACAAAGATTCCCCTTGGAAATAATACTTAGTTACACGAAGGTAGCCTATTGGGGCAAATTAATAAACATTTCTTCTGATGATGAAAGAGTAGAATTCAGCTGCCTGTCTTAGCTACTTTGGCTCATCTGGACAGTTTTAGTCACAAAAGTCAGCAGCTGTGACTGGAAACCCAAATCTGCTGAGTAACCATGTGCTGTTTTTTCAAAGCCACTTTTCCAACCAGCAGCATATATGAGACTGACCAAGGCAAGTTCTTAGGCCCAAAATATCCACTGATGCACTTGAGATATCTACGTATAAAAGCGCTGAACATCCTCTTCCCTCTGCCCCTACTTAAACTGAAATCACAGTTTTTAAGTTAATCTTATTGAGGAGAACTGAAGGGAGCCATGAAGCAATGCCATTAGTAATGTGGACGTGATGAACCTCAGTTCATACACAGACCTAATCATTTAGAAAGTACAATATTTGACTGCACTGAACCTGCAAACAAGTAAAAGCAACAACTATTGTGCACAAAGAGAAGCCTGCAGGTGGGATTTGGGAATAGGATGGGTGTATGCACAGGTACTGTGCCGTCAGTGCTGACTAAGTACATTGCCTTTGAAAATTCAGATGAGTATATTTCAAACCTTCCCCTGAGGATTATTATGAAACAACTGTATTTTAATAAACTCACACATTTTGTGTCAAGCTGTTTGCATCCTTCCTGATCCGCCAGCCTTCATCTCCCATTAGTCCAGTTTCCCAAGAGGGACCTTTGGGTTTCCCCCCGCGCTGCTTCAGCTAATGCATGTGAGGCAGCTCCCTGTTAATATGCCTACAGCCACTAAATTGTCCTTCTTTAAATACCTAGTCACCTGTGTTGAGAAGCTTACAAAGCAATCACCAGTGATGAGACCGGGGGTGTGCTAAAACAGCTGCCAGTTGTACTAATTGTGTTTGTTTCACTGTTACACATCTCATAGAGCTGGAAGGGACCTTGGGAGGTCATCATGTCCAGTCCCCTACCCTCTCAGCAGGACCAAGCACCATCCCTTTTTTTAAATCTATTTGCCCCAGATTCCTAAATGGCCCCCTCAAGGATTGAGCTCACAATCCTGGGTTTAGCAGACCAGTGCTAGCACGGTTGATTCATGCCACCAAAAGGGCCACCCCACCCATGTGCTCCCCCAGCTCTGGTCAGAGTGGTGGGAGCACATGGTCATGGGGGAGTGGGACGACAGCTGGTGGCACTGGAATTTCCAGATGAGGCAGCAGACCTTTATGGAGCTCTGCCAGTGGCTGTCCCCTGCGCTGAGACACCAGGACACCTGGATGTGGTTCACCTTCCTCGTGGAGAAGAGGGTCATGATTGCTGTCTGGAAGCTGGCCACTTCAGACAGCTATTGCTCCATGGGACACCAATTTGGTGTGGGCAAGGCCACAGTCAGGGCAATCATGATGGAGATAAGGGGTCCCAGGCCTCAGACCCACCGTTTGGAGAACCCAGGATTAGGGGCCTGGGATGGGGCCAGGGCAGGGGGCCTGGGGTGGGGCCGGGGTGGGGCCTGGCACAGCCCACACACCCTCAGGGGTGTACATGTGTCCCTCTCACCCACAGGTGGTACATGCCCTCAACGTGATGCTCCTCCAGAGGGTGATCCACAGTGGGGACCTGGACACAGCCATCACAGGCTTCTCTTTACTTGGGTTCCCAAATTGCTTCGAGGCCCTCGACAGGCCCCATATACCCATCCATGCCCCAGAGCACAGCGGAGGACAATATATAAACAGGAAAGACTACCACTCCATGGTCCTTCAGGCCATGGTGGACAGCCTGGGCCAGTTCCAGGGCATCTATGTGGGCTGGCCCAGCTGCACCCATGATGCGTGGGTGTTCTGCAGTTCGAGCCTGTGCCACTGGCTGGAGGCAGGGACCTACATCTCCCAGATGAAGAGCCCACTGGGGGACACCACGGTGCCCCTGTGCTTGGTGACCAATGCAGCCTATCCACTCCAGCCCTGGCTCATGTGCCCCTATACAAGCCACCCCCAACACTAGACAGGAATGCTTCACCATCCAGCTCAGCCATGCCCACAAGATGGTGGAGTGCACCTTTGGGTGGCTGAAGAGCTGGTGGTGCTGTCTCCTGGCCCGCCTGGAGGTGAGCATCCTCAATGGCCCCCAGGTCGTGGGTGCCTGCTGAATGCTTCACAATACCGTGGAGAGCAAGGGTGAGGCCTTCATACAGAGGTGGGTAGCCAAGTCTGGCACAGCCTACCTCACAGCCGGCAACCACCCCTAGCCACCATGCCCACCATGAGGGTGTCAACATCCAGGATGTCCTATGTGACTACTTTGCACAGGGGCCCCAGTGAGTGCTGCCATGGCCACCCCCAGTGGGCCCACCACACACTCCACTCCACCTAGCTCACCCCAATCACCACCACCTGCACACTGCCCCCCCCATCTCCTGCACACTGCCCCCCACACCAAGCACACAGCAGGCAGGGTTGTGGGAAAAATAAAGTTATAGTCTGCACTACAAAAATGTGTGCTTAATGCCTTCTGTGCACAACATAACAACAAACTATTTACAGTGTAGGGCAAACTATGTACGGGGTAGGGAGACCTGGGTGGCCAGCCTGGTGGGCCATCACTCCGGGTCAGGGGTAGAAGGCCGTGATCCATGCCAGCCCTGGGACCTGCACCCCGACCTTGTCCAGGATCCCCAGTGGGGCTGGGAGTGGGGTGGGAAGGATGGAGAGGTAGAGCCAGAGCTCAGTCCCAGTATGGTGATTGGGCACTTCAGGGCCCTCTCCAGAGGGTCTGGCTAGTGGGGAGGCAGGAGGCGGCATCCAGGCCAGCATTTCCCAGAGTGTGGCCACCACATCCCAGCAGGCCCCCATGAGCTCCCACCACAGGCCGCCCAGCGCCAGGTGACCACCCCCTCCTCCGAGTGAAGGCACCGCTCCACCTGCCGCTGGATGGAGGCAACAATATGGTGGTCCTCCACTGCCTGCTGTTGGCCCCTCTGGGAGTGGGGACACCCTGGTGCCAGGGGCCATTCCAGACAGTCGCCATTCCTCACCTCTGAGGGGCTGTCTGGGACAACAGATGGTACGAGGCTCTCACGGCCCTCAGATGATGCTGCTGCAGAAACAGGAGGGAAGAGAGGGACAGGCAGTGAATACCGACCCCTGCCCCAAGGCCCATGCCCCCTCATGGGTGGTGGGTCCCCATCCCCCAGTCCCCATCAGTTGGCAAGGGTGGCCCTGGAGGACCATGATAGTGGTGGAGGTCCCCGTCCCCCTGTGGGCAACCCCCCTGTGGGAGCAGGGTGTGGCACTGTCTATGCGAGTGGGTGATGAAGGGCACTGGCAGCTGTGTTGCCATGCCCAGGGCTGCAGCCCAGGTGGGCTGTGCCCTGCCGGGGTCTGCTGGGGATGTGGGGGGCCCTCAGGTGGGTGTGGAGCCTACACCATGTGACCCACAGTGTGTACCCTGCCAGGTACACACCTTAGGGTCCACCGCCGAGGTCGGGGAATACCCAGCTGGCCAATGCATGGCTAGAGGTAAGGGACAGGAGGTCAATAATGAGGTCCCCATCTTCGCTCGACCACTCCCCGGCTAGAGCTGGCTCTGGCTCTGGCTCTGGCCCGGGTCATGTGGGGCTGCCTGATGATCCTGGCTCCTCACTGTCTCTGGGCTGGGGCTCCTTGGCAGAGATGTCCAGGAGGACCAGTGGGAAGGAGGTGTCACAGGGGCCCAGGATGGTCCAGAGCTCCTGGTAGTAGGGGCACAAAGTGGGGGCAGCCTCCAACTGGCTGGCCAAGTCCAGGCGTAACCCTGTTGCAACTCCTCGACCTTACTTCTCACTTGGTCTGGAGAGTGGGCAGGGTGACCTCGGGTACTCAGGCCCTCAGCCAGCCAGGCAAAGTGGCCACATTCCTTTGCTTTGCACCCATGACCCAGAGCACCTCCTCCTCCTTCCATAGGCCCAGCAAGTCCCTGAACTCATGCTTGGTCCAGGAGGGGGCTCTCTTTTTCCCTCCCAGCTGGACCCCTGCAAGCCCTGGAATTGCACAGAGGGGGGCTGTGGGCTTACTGACCTGCCTGGGTGCTGGCCATCACAGTCTGGGAGCTGCTCGGGTGTCACTGAGGTGTGCAAGGGTAGCACCTGCAAGGGCTGCTGCCTGCACGCTCTCAGCTTCCTGCAACGGCGTTTCTGGGTGCATGTGGCTTTAAGGGCTGCAGCGTGCAGGCCTGCAGGCGCTCGGCAGCACGTCTCCGCCTAACAGCTGGTTGCCACGAAGGAGGACTCTGCTCTTTCAAAAGAGTGCATCTACACACATCACCGTTCGGAAAAGGCTTTTGAAAGAGGGCCTCTTCCTATTCCACATTTGGAAGAGTGATTTCGATTCCCACAGTGAGTCCCGTCAATTTCATGTTTGAAAGAGCGCATGGTGTGTGTAGATGTGCCACACGTTCTTTTGAAAGAGGGCCCAGATTTTCATACTGATTGCCTTCTGTAGATGCAGCTGAGACACAGCCTCGGAGACCTGAGTATTTGAAGTATTTGTCTGAAAGCTTGGGTAATATGCATACTTTCTTTATGAGGTGTGGTATCCTGTTTAGATATTTTCAATTTTATACTGTAGAAAATAGATGTCAGTCTTTAGTTCTCTGTCGGGGTTATAATTTCCCTCCCTTATGGGCGTACATCAGATGTGAATTCATCCAATTATTAATAAAAATTCCAGAATGAGAAGATTAAATTTAAAAAAAAGGAGCTACATCTCATAGAGCTGGAAGGGACCTTGGGAAGTCACTGTGTCCAGTTTGCTGCCCTCTTGGCAGGAACAATCAGCCTCCATTTTTTTTTAAAATAAAAAATCTGTTTGCCCCAGATTGCTAAATGGCCCCCTCTGGAGTGGGCTCACAACCCTGGGTTTGGCAGGCTAATGCTCAAGCCACTGAGCTATCCCTCCCTACAATAAAAGGTGAATAGTATAGAATGGAGGAAGAGACCAACAGAAAGTCTCAGTAAATATTCAAGCTATTGAGAACAATAATTACTTTATTTGAGTTCACACAGTGAATAATATCTGACTTAGCCATATAAAAACAAATTTAGGGATTCCTGGCGATACCTTTCTGAAAATTATTTGAATTTAAAATAGTTGGCTGGCTGTTTTAATGTAAAATCTTTATCCCTTGCAACATCTGTGTGACATATACAGATTAGATACCTCGAACCTTTCTCTGTGAGGACTGGAGGGTGTGCAGAGGAGTGCTAGGACACAGCAAGTGGGGTGCTTGTATTTTTGCTGGTGCAGGCCTACTTTCTTGATTGGCTTGGCTTCCGATCAGAGAAATTCTACTAACTTAATACCCACCCTTCAAACCACAGCTTAAAAATTGTTCTATTTGCTAAAAGGCCTGGCACTGAATCATTTCAAATATTATTTATTGGTGATTTAATTGTTTTGTATAAAGGTTCTAGGGTGCTTGGGCAGAAAAGGGGTCATATGAATTTTTTCTTATGCAACATAAAATAATCATTCAGAATCTGATGCTATCTCTAGGTATCAGATGGCACTAGAAATGTGCAAACCAGCACATTTTTAATCATTAATATCCCAACATGTTGAATGCATAAAAGATGCTGATTCAAGCCATTTTACTTGCACTGTTTCAAAGCTAGAATTTGAGATCATTCTCCTCAAGTGCTTTACTGTTAATAAAACAAGATCACAAATAACATTGGACTTGCCAAAATTGTCAGGCTATTTTCTGCTGCCTTCCATCTTCCACTTCAGATAGTGATTTAAATTCTAAGTTGGAAAAATGTTTTGCAAATATAGGAAGCCACTGCATTGCCTCTAATTACAGTAGTAAAGCAGAAGGAACTATTTACTTTTGTGGGTTTCTCTTTACAGAACCAGTTCCAACATCCTCTGTTGCATGGTGAGTTTCTGTTTAAGTATACACAGCAGTGAGCTAAAAATCCCCACTGCGTACCTGGCTGTATCCCCCATGTAAATGAGAAGTCAAAATAGATTTGTGTTAGTGAATGGATACCACGCGGACAATACAATGTGTTGCAGGAGTAAATAATCATGACTAACACCCTGGTTAGACAGGAAAAGAAACAATGCCTGAACTAGCCTTGTTGTACCCTTGAGACTGGAGCATACTATTAAAACCAAAGAGTGGCTTTTCTTAGGGTGAAATTCACACTAGTGCAGAGGGACTGCGTAGGTATGTACAGCACCTATGACCTGAGCTGAGACTGCACAGAGGTGCTGATAATTATCCATGGCGTCTGCTCTGAGCTGTAACAAGGGCATGGCTAGTGAAACACTTGCCTTGGGCGCATAGCTGAGGGGGCCCAGAAAAATGTATTTTCCCTTTTTCTTCGAAATAACTACTATGAAGATATAAATATGAGGGGGCCCAATAGTGGGTGGAGGGATAGCTCAGTGGTTTGAGCATTGGCCCCTTAAACACAGGGTTGTGAGCTCAATCGTTGAGGAGGCCACGTAGGGATCTGGGGCAAATAAATTGGAAAAGAGAGGGTGCTTAGTCCTGCCAAGAAGGCAGGGGAGTGGACTTAATGACCTCTGGAGATTCCTTCCAGTTCTATGAGGTGTGTGCATGTATACTTGCCTCAGGAGCAAAATTAGGTAGTTACAGCACTACATCTGCTGTGCATAATGGAGGAGATGCAACATTGACCCTGCCTTGAAAGCAATGAAAGTTTGGTGTGGGACAGGGTTGGTATGTGCATTTCGGAGGAAGGGCAACAGACTTCCTCGGGCAAGAGTGGGGGTAGGGCAGCTCTGTATGCCCATAAAGCATGAGTCCTCAAGCATAAGGGTTGGGGCTAGGGGACAACCAGCCTTCAGCATGGCTTGACCTCCATTGCATCTGCCTACATTGGCCTTAGTGCCACATTGAGCTCCTGTGGCAATTTAAAGGGCCTCAGGCTCCAGCCACGATAATGGGAGCTGTTCCTTAGTGAGCACAGAGCCCTGGTCTTGGCTCAAAAGCTGAGTTTTACCAAGGAACTCACACTTTCTGCCAATTATATGAACTGATGTTGTTAATGGTAATCTACCCAAATACTTCATTGCTAATAGCCAAGGCACAGTGGTAAATTCACATACCTAAATCTCGGTTCTTGCTGATTCTATATGGTACGTAGCCTATGGCCCTTAAGCAAAACTTTTATCAGTAGCTAATCCTAGCATGACACCCTAAATGTACAGAAACCCTTTTTTTCAACATGCGTAGTATGTACATATTTTAACATTAGAGCCAGTACAATTTTTATGTTGATTAGTTGTATCATTGTGATGCCAAGAAGCTGAGATCAAAGCTGCAGTGTACTAGCCAAGTATATTAACAAAATGACAGAGCCTGTCCACCAGAGATATCTGGGAGGGGAAAAAGTTAAGTTACAAATGGGCAAGTGAGCACACTCTGCTTATTAGAAGTCCAAGGGATTTGTATGCCCATCTTTCAGCTGTGTCTTTGGAAATCTTCCCCTCTCCTTAGACAAGGCAGACAAAGGAGAGAGAAAGGAAACATTGTCCTTAGGTAGCAGTTGGAGAGCTGAGGCTCAGCACTATGAAGGTCCACCTGCTCAATGGGAGTTAGGGTCCTGAATACCCTTGAGGATCTGGACCCAGCTGGTGGGCCAAAAAGTGTCAGAGCTGGGGAGCTGAACTTCCTCACAGGTTTAAATCTGTACCATGCTGGTTTTGTGGGCTCAAAACCAGTGAGAGTTGAGTGCTCAGTGAAAGCAGGAGTGAGCTCTCAAACAGACAGAATGTTCCGTTCCATTCATCTCTACAATGTACTAACTCAGGGGTGAGCAAACATTTTATATCCGGGCCCAATTTTTGTCCCTGCAATTAGCAGAGGGCCCCCAACCTGTCTAATATAACCAAAACTAACACAAATTTCAGGTACGTTCATACAAAAAAACAACCCAACAAACCCTTTCAGTGTGTGTAAGAAAATAAGTCTGTTGAAAGCAAAACCTTTATTAATCAGCACATAACTGTGAACACACAGACATAAAACCAGTAACACATTTCAACATTTCTAATGAGATGGATGAGCCTGAGGTCCAACAGCCATTCATACAGTGCTCCCTCTTATGAAATTTCATGCCCCTCAAGAGGCCCACCCACCACTTTGTGCACCACTGCCTCATACTACTTATGATTGTTAATTTTTTGATTCACTATAAATATATTTCACATGTGGAAAAAACTCAAAAGTTTAGATAAAAAACAGTTCAACCTTAGAAAATGGTGAGCTCTGTTTAACTGCCCAGTTACAAAAGGGTGAACCATTTTTGTCAAGTTTATGTCAAGTTACAATGCAATCTGAGCTAACCAAGGCCCTCCTCCTGCAAAGAGCTCTGCAGAGGCAGCCAGGCATTTATTTTAATGGGGCTGTGCATAAGTAAAGGGGGACAGCAGCACAGATGGAGAAAAAATCTGTTCATACTAACAGCTACGTCTTGTAAAATTTGTACTTAATTCACTGTGTATTTTATTTCTTCAGTTAAATGGTTTCCCTGGCTTAGTACAAGTATGCATTTTCCCCATAAATATGTCACCTGCTGAAATGATTTTGTGGTGTTACACTAATAATTAGTCTGTGTGTGTAAACACATATGGTGAAATATTTTAATGGCCCCTATTGGAAGACCGATATTCGAGGTCGGTCCTGTGCCCACAGCAGCATTCGTGCTCTTCCTCTAACTTTGCTTGACTCATTGTGACTTTCAGCATTAGTCCCAATTAAGTTAATGAAATGTCTTCCTAAGCTCTAAATACTGTGCTAATAACTAATAGATATAATTGAGCACTATAAAATAAACTGGGTTAAAATTACTAATCAGTGCCCAGTATCTGTGATGTGTCTTATGATTTGACTTTGGCCCATCTATAAATAACCATAATGATTTGCAGTCATTGCTATCAACCACACTAAGGCGGCTAATTAATACAAACTGTAGTTAACATATTTTCATTTCACACTGATAAGCTGTTCCTTAACTTCCAAATAACAGATTGTTCCTGAAGTCTTTTATTCCTAATGCCATCATAAACTGTTAGCAATAAACTTTGCCAAAGTTTCCTTGTTAAATATTTTGTTTTATCTGTACCGTATGTTTTTATTGGTATCTAATGTCACAGCATATCACTCGGGCCAATGATTGCATTCTATGCTTTTTAATATGGTTTGGGTTATTTTAATGCCCTCTGAAATGTTGATCGTGCTTTTTGTTTTCTGGTAGAGAGATGCAGCTCCAGTGAGTCTCTGTTTGAGCTGCTGGAGTCATTGGCTTTGATTTGGGGGAGGGAGAGCTCAGCAGTTTGAGCATTGGCCTGCTAAACCCAGGGTTGTGAGCTCAATCCTTGAAGAGGCCATTTAAGGCTCTGGGGCAAATAAAATTTTTCTATTAAAAAAAATTTAAAAAGGGGGAAGGGATAGCACAGCGGTTTCAGCAGTGGCCTGCTAAACCCAGTGTTGTGAATTCAATCCTTGAGGAGCCCATTTAGGGATTGGGGCAAATAGGGATGGTACTTGGTCCTGCCAAGAGGGCAGGGGACTGGGCTAGATGACCTCCTGAGGTCCTTTTGAGTTCTAGGAGATGTGTGTGTGTGTGTGTGTGATTTAATTAAGACAGGTTTCCTCTAGTTTAATTCCACTGACTTCATTCCTCAGCCATCCAGGCTTCCCGAGAGTCTGCAGCTTCAAGTTAGTCCACCAGGTGCGCTGCTCTGGAGTCAATGCTCCTTTTTCTTTTACAGCCATCTTCAGAAATCTTTGTTTTCCATCTCAAACCAGAACAAAACCACATTTCCAAATATCAACATCATCCAGGAAACAAAATTACCTTTGTCCACGCAAGTCTAATTGTCACTGCCAAAGCTCTGCTGGTTTTCACCAAAAACAAATTGCAGCCCTACCTACCCTGAGCAGTTTCTTAGCTCCACTGTCCGAGCTGTCTGTGGAAGCAAACGGGTGGTGGGACAGTTCCCTCTAATTAAGCCACTTTACAATTACAGTATTTCCTCATAACTGTGACGCTGCAATACTCTTTTCCCCTCCCTCACAGGAATGTTCAGGCTAGTTAAGATTTCTAACATCCTTTCTGACATGCGGGGAGATACCATAAGTGAAAGTACTAAGGGCTAAAAGTTGGCATTAAGCCAGAGCCCTGCACTCCCAACAGTCCAGAACAGGTGCCAGAAACCCTCTGGCATGGGTGCCAAGAGTGGGTGGGTGTCAACGCATGTGCTGATTTTCACCAGCATGCAAGGCAGGAGCTCAGCCCTGGCCTTCTTCCCTTGTACAGTCAGGAGTTTGCTCAAAGCCACATACCCTGTGGATTAACAAAAGACCAGCTAATGCTACTAACCATCACCTAAACAGTAAAGGTCTGTGTCTTGATTTATTTATTAAAGAAGCTGTTGTAAATAGTGACTTTAAAAAGTGTAAGTGGCAATCACACTGTATGTAGGGGTTAAAAGGTCAAATTTTAGCACTCCACCTTGGAAAGGTTGCTGGCCCCTGCTCTAAATCAACTCTGCCTAGGCTCAAGTGCAGGAAGGCATCAGAACTTAAAGAAGTTCCCCGTGTGTACACCTTCGTAAGAAATTTTCAGGAGGCACTTCCTGCCATTCTCCGCCTGCTTAACACAGCCCAGTTCTAACACTGGCTAAAGCCCCTGTGTATGGCAGAAACACCTTAAAATACGTCCCAGCCTTGGACAATTGCACAGGGCAAGTTTTTTATGCATCTTGTCTAATTATATAAACTCCATGCAAAAGTGACATGAAAATCAAAATGTGAAAAATAGCCATGCTATTTGTGCCTGCTAGTTTTACAAACATCCTAAGTATAATTAGCTTTTCTCCCTGCACCTTTGCAGAATACACTTTGGCAGTTAAATGGCTGGTTCAGGCATGTTCTTTGGGCATACATTGTTGAAATATGTTATCCCTAAACCATAAACATCTGCATGAAATGCCTGCGAGGCATAAAATTTGCATAAATTATACAATACTCCACCTTTGACCTCTCAGCTTTTGCCCTCTATGACCTGAACTCTAACCATTATGCTCATGCTTTTCCATATTTCATTTAGAATCGTAGTAGCGGTACCACACTTGCAGCTTCTCCACTCTTCTGTTCCCTTTATAGTAAAGTTGCTCCATTTTGAGACCCAGTAAGTTCAGCCATATGGGTGGATGGTTGAATGCAATGCCCATAAGTCCAAGATGAACACTGAACAAAACAATTGTCTTATTTTGTTTGCAAAGTCTTAGCCATCAGTGGGTAATAAATAGCAATTTTCACTTAACCGTGTATCAATTCACAAATTTCACTAAGCAGATAACAACTGAGCCAAATCAGCTGTGTGGAAGTGTTTGATCGTAAAAACGGAAATGTGATAGGGAATTGTTTATAAATTCTTTATTACATGCCTGAAATGTCATAATCCCACAACTGAGGAAGGTTGTAATGGAAGAAATGGGAAGTCACTTGTAACGAACATAAATCAGGAGTTAGGAATTGTAGAAAATTGCTAAGCGAAGCAGAGGTACACAAGATGAATTATATGGCCACAGAGTTAAGGACAGGAAGGAGTTGTTTCAAGTGTATGAGGAACAAGAGGAATCATAAAAATGACATCAGAGTACCACTAAATGGAAACTGTAGAATTATCACTAATAATGCAATTATAATAACACTGCAAATGCCAAGTGGAGTCTGCAGCAATCAGGGCAGCAGCAGCTCCACTCCACCCATCCAACACAGAACCCACTTAAGCCCCAGCCAGTAACCCAAAAAATTCCCACGCCACCCGGGGCAACCTCTGAGAGGCCATGATTCACCACTCACAAGCACAAAGGCTGAGGGTAGAAAAGAAACTTAATAAAAGGGAGGGGAGTAATCTGGAATCAATCTGCAAAAACTGGGTTCATAAACATAAACAGATGAGTAAATGTCTGACACCAAGTGCACTGGGTAATGTTTTTGTCCTCTCAGGTTCTAAAGTCCAACAATCTAAATGCCCATTTCAGATTCCCAACTGTTCCCTGAACCCCACTCACAGCTGCTGCCCTTAGTCAGAGCAGACTCAAAGTTCAGAGGTACAGCTATAGAGTTCACCTCCCATCCTAGGTGTGGGGAAGTATAGAGGAATCCTACTCCCTCTGCTGGTTGCTCGCCATTGCCTGCTCTCTGCTCCCTGCTGGCTGCTTATAGCACCTCTTCAAATCTGGCTGATAAGTCTCAAAAGTAATTGTAAACAGGGAGTTATTATCAAACATATTGTTTTTTAGTGAAGTCCCACAAGACTCAGTTCTTGGCCTTTGTGATAATAATATAAACACACACCCATCATCAGTAAAGTCTGTATCTTCCAAATATCAGACCCCTTTAGATCACCTTAAATAGAGAGCTCAGAAACACAGGTCATATCTTAAAAATGTAGGCTATAAATAATTTAATTTTGACATGAATAACAAAGTGGTGTGACTTGGTTTTCCTGGCTCTATATTGTTTGCCTCAACAACAGTCCTGTATGTTGCCCTCAGATGACTTCGGTTTATAATAAGTGAATGGGGTTGGACTCAAAAAAGCTTACACATTTTGATGAATTATAATGGAAATTCCAGTCTCTTCCCAGCATTGCAGGCCAGTTTAAAGATCCAAACCAAACCAAGCTGATTCAAATTCCAGGAGATAGCAAATAGTAATCTTGAATGTACAAGTCTTGAATATGGGACTATTCCAAAATTTAGAGCCAAACCTAGACCTCTTGTGGTTCATCCTACATTGTTTCCATAAATAAAGTCACAGTAACTCTGGAAATTCAAAATGGAGATGAAAATGTAAGGGAGAATAACAAAATTATTTACACAGAGATATATTCCTGTAAAATTTTCACTGAACATTACTCAGAACAAGAGAAGCCAAAAGGAAGGAAAGGAGCAAAAAGTATAGTGGAATGGTTTTTGAGAAGGCTCCCTGTTTCCTTAAATGCTTTGGGTCTTTTTCTTTTCTCATCTCTGGAAGGTTTTAGGAGAAGTCATTTAGAATGCAATTGAAATAGTCTCTTCAAAGCTCTAGATTGTTTTGGATCTTGTGGCATGAAAACATACTCCAAACATCCTACTTACTAGGATTAAAGTGAAATTTTCAAAGATCAGCTGTGGAATTTGTTATCACATGGGCTATGTCCCCACACAGCAATGTTATTTAGGAGTAAACTATTCCAGAAGGGATTCTCTGGAATAGCTCATTTCAAAATAGTGTATCTACACACAAAGGCTATGTCCAGATAACAGGGATTTGTAGGCAGAAGTTTTGATGGGAATATACCTTGCAACAAAACTCCTGTCGAGCAATCACATACAGACAGCAAAGAGGATCAAAAGAGCAATCTGCTTTGTTCGCAGACAGCAGCCAAACTACTCGGCCACTCTACCAGCAAAACAGCCACCAGGAACCACAATAGACAGGGTCACAGGTCATCATTTTCTTCCTGGAGCCCCGGTGAGACTCTGCTTTAAAGGGAACACTCCAGACACCCGTTCCCTACCTATGCCGCAGGTGTGCCTACCTCGAAGAGGGACAGCACAGCCAGACCAGGGCTTCGTGTCCTTCTGGGAGCCACAGCTCAATCCAAGGAGCTAGGGTGCCAGAGCACAGAGGTGCTTCAGCAGCTGCTGAACCTTCTAATGTCTGTCCTCCTCTTCTTCATAGAGGGCAAGCATGAGACCACCTGTGAGGATCTCACTGTAGCTGTAGACTGGTCATATCTGCATGCCCCCTGCAGTACACAGGCAGATCTGGAGGCACCACACCAGTTCCCACTGGTGGGATCAGCTGGTCATGGGGCAGTGGGATGACCAGCAACGGCTCCAGAACTTCTGAATGTGGAAGATCACTTTCCTGCAGTTCTGTGCCTGGCTCACCCCTGCCCTCTGGAGACAGGACACCCAGCTGCAACCCACCAGCCCTGGAGAGAAGTGGGTCACAGTCGCCCCCTGGAAGCTCACCACCCCAATAGTTACCACTTGCTGGGCAACAAGTTTGGCATGGGGAAATCCACCATCAGGGCCCTCCTCATAGAAGTAAGGCACTAAGTGAGACCCTCGGGAAGCAGGATCAGGAGTGTGAGGGGTGGGGTTGGGATGGGGGAGGCCCCATCTCCCAGGTACCATACTGTCCCACTCTTTCACAGACCTGCTGCCAGGGGTGGGGTCACATGGGGGGCTCCCAGAGAGCTCAGAAGGAGCATGACAGAGATGGGGATTCCCCGAAGGGCCCAAGAACTCCCTTCATAAGTCCCTGACATGTGTGTCTGGTCCCCTCCCTCTGTAGGTCATGACAGCAATCAACACCATCCTGCTGCAGAGGGTCATCCATATGGGAGACATGGATGTACTAATGGTTGAATTCACCACCCTGGGATTCCCACACTGTGTTGGGGCTATCAATGGGACCCACATCCAGATCTATGCCCTGAAGCATAGCCCCAGCCAAGTATATCAACTGCAATGGTTACTTTTGAAGATGTTTGCAGGCTCTGGTCAACCACCATGGACAGTTCACGGACACCTCCATCAGGTGATTGGGCTGGGCACACAATGCCCATATGTTATACAACTCTGGTCTGTGCCAGGAGGCTGGAAGTGGGCACATTTGTCCCCCGCCATGAACTGGCTGTTGGGATGTGCAGGTGCCACTCTGCATCATGGGGGATGTGACCTACCCCCTCAAGTCATGACTCATGAAACCATACACCAGTCAGCGGGACCCCAGCCAGGAACTTTTCAGTACCAGATTCAGCTGGGCCAGGATGTAGGCCGAGTGTGCCTTCACCACCTCAAGGGACGCATTAGGTGCCTGTTCACCCACCTGGACGTGGGAAAGTACAATGTTCCCCAAGTTGTGGCAGTGTGTTGTGGAGCGGAAGTGGGAGGCCAGACTTGCATTTTGTCGACAGAGCTCTGTCGGCGGAGGTGTTTTTCCTCCTGGCAAGCGGGACATGGCTGTTGACAAAAGCACTGCCAGAGGGAAGATCATGGTGTATCTTATTCAGCTGGGTAGGCCCAGTCTATAGGAGAAGAATAGAGGCACAAGACACCCAAACTTCAACTCCCATGAGGCACTGCAGTCACACATCTCTTCATCCGGCTATGTAACATGGCCTGCTTTTGAATGTGTTCTTCTTGCAGTGCAAAAGAAAGCTTTCTCCTCAATTTCTCCAGTTTTCTGCTGCATTTTCTTCAAAGCCTTGCTTTCCTGAAGGCTATAATTGAATCTTTTCTTTTTTCTTTTAATCCTTTTCTGCCACCCTGCAAAAACTGTTGCAGTGTCACCTGATGTAAGAGTGAAGATATCATCTAAAAACATTTTTTCAGGAACACCTCACAAGCAACACTCATAAAAATGTGCTCATTGTTTGTACTGCTATATAACTATTATGTGTATTGCAGCCCCATTTTCACTGCAGTTGCACAATCATGATGAGCTTCTGCATACAATTAAAATGAAGCATGTGCTTATGCATTTTGTTGAATCAGGGCTCTCACATTTTATTGAACAGTTCCTCTCCCCCATGCAATCTCCCAGTTAACTTTAATAGATAATCTGATGTTCCTATTGTAAAGCAATGAAATTCTAAATAGGAGCAATACTCCTCTATTCTTAAAGACAAAATTGATCTTGTTTCCATAAAACAGAAACACAAATACCCACCAAGCACAGGCAATTCCTGTCTGCAGAGGGTGGGGTGTAGACAGGGCCACACAGGGGTCAGGGGAGTGGCATGAGGATGTACCCTATCTAGTACAATTTTGGGAAGGGCACCAGGGACTGGTGCACCTCCTGAGTTCTACCACGAGTCACCCATGCCACTTAGTATCTGATTCTACCCTACTGAAGTCAATAAGATCTTTTCAATTGCGTTAGGTGGGCACAGGATCAACCCCCACAAAAAAAATTGAACTCAAAGCTGAACAGTAAAAGGTGGTAATGTGTTTGGAATCACATGAATCCATAGGTGAAAGAAAACCAAAGAAAGAAAGAAAGAACACAGCAAGATCAAAGACAAAGACATAGATATGATAGCCTGAAAGGAACTTGCTGTGGCAATAGATGAGACACACTACTAGAAAAAAGAAAGGATGTGGATGGGAGACCATTATTAGGTCATAACTGAGGCCAGCATTTAAGACCGGAAGGAGAACATGGCAAACAGCCCAGGAAGTTAAACTGCAATTCTTTTTCTGAAATCTGTATAACTGACCCTGAACAGGAATGTTCAACAGAATGCCCTCTCCTGATTTCTTTTAATATATATTAGAATGGAAAACAGATAATCTATGAAAAAGAAAGGTTTCTCCTTAATACCAAGGACTGATTTAGCAGTCTGATGATATCTGAAAGCGCTTACACTTACAGATAGGTTTACTTATCATTACCTTCATGTAGATTCAAACAGATAGCGTTTACTGACTCAGATCTTTCTGATACATGAAGTTCCTTTTAATGAACAAACACATTACAAAGAGAGCAATAGAAAAAAGTCATTCTTGTTTGTTATAGAAGGGAGGCAGACTAGATTGTTCTTTGCTTTTATGGTGCATGAAACACTGAGGCTATGTGTAGATGGTGGGTGAAATTTCGGGATACTGGGGTATCTCAAAATAGCTGCCCTCGTCTATGCAATGCACCCGTTGCCTTGAAACAGTTTTTGAGATAAGGGGCGTGATAATCCAGCATCACTGTTCGTCTCATTGCATGAGAAGCACAGGGATGCCTCGAAACAGGGCTTTCTTTTGGCATGTGGCACCATTTAGACAAAGCAGCTGCCCAGGTGGACACATTAATATTAAACCAATGTGAAACTAAATGACTTTCCCCATTAGAAAATCAAAAGTAGTGCTGGAATTAGTATTTCCAGAGACTATGTTTTTCAGAAACTGGACATGGGCGGAGGTGCATTCACACCCTTCCCAAACCCCACTGCATAAGGGCCTGGAACCAATGACCTATGCTGGGAACAAAGGCATATTTAGGCCTGAAACAGTCTATTTTGGTAACAGTTGGCTGCTCAGCATAAGCAGAACTGTGAATATATAAGTAAGTAATTGTGGAATAATCATGTTTAAAGTAATGTAGGGGTATAAGAGACGCAAAATCATCATGTGTATAAGGAAATGAGAAGATGGAAAGAGCTGGAGAGCTAGAAAAAACAAGTTTGAATTAACACAACATATAGTGACAGGGGTGTGGAATTGCCAGGAAAACAAAAAAAGTGCAGACTGCAAAAGTTATACGCGCCCAGCCTAACGAAAGGAAGCTGAAGTCATGTACTCACTGTCATGTACTGACTGGTCTTGGAGGTGTGAGGTGTTATCCCAATTAGCTTCCCATTTGTCAGTAATTCATCATTGCTTGGTAGCGTTCTGCAGAGTGGTGGATCTCAATCCAACAGCCTAGTGTTGAACAGTTCAAATTGTTTTCTACCATACAGCAACCAGTGTTATCTAAAAATGTAGCTGGAAGAGTCAGGATCATGAACTGCAGCTTTATATCAGTTATTTTTTGCATTCTTGATCCCACTCAAAACAAAATCAGCCAGTTTACTACTTATTAAATACTACTCAGTCAGGACATTCACCAGTCATGACATAAAGACCAGGTTTGACTTTGTCTTCATTTCAGCTGCTGCACAGTAGTTGCAGCACTACCTAATGGTAAAAAGTTTGTTCATGATAAAAGCTACGGACAAGAGAAAACCCTACAAATGAGTCAACAGCAAAGAATTTACCCTTATCTGTAATTTTGATAGAAATCATGGACATGTTTAATTGGAAGGGACCTTAACTGGCCATCTAACCAAGCTCCTTGTACTGAGGAATACAATCATACCTGACGCTTGATCTCTGAAATGGTCCAGAACGAAGACCCTATGCTTTCACTCCAGTTGAGTTCCGCAGGCCTAGATATGCTTGACATATGACAGCAAATGCTCTTAACTGAATGTTCTTCGTAGTTCCTGTTGACACACCAGTTTGTGTGATATCCAACAATAAGTGAAGTTAGAAGCTGAATTTGCTCCATTTATGAACTCAGCCAAAATCATTGACATATGATCCTGGTCCACAGTTAAAAATAAGGATATGCAGGCCTCACATACTGCTTTGGCCAGGACAAAAGGCAATTGCTCTACAAGGAGAAAATTGCCTTTCTGTCCTTCATATTTTGTATCTTTTCAAATTCTATTCCTATTCAGGACAGAAAAGAAGTTTCCCCCATTATCCACTTCCAAGAGTATTTAGACAATGTAAATTTGGAATAATTTTTTTCTGGCCTGAATATAAAGCACACCTGTACCTGGCACCTCATTCTTCTGCTACTGAAAATACCATATTTCATAATATTTCTAGTGAGATTTTTTTAAAACATAGAGGCTACGTCTACACGTACCCCAAACTTTGAAATGGCCATGCAAATGAGCTCATGGGAATAAGGGGACTTCGAAGTAGGCGGGCTCCTTCGAAACGGAGCCCAGTCTGGACGAGACGCGCTGTGGCAAGCCGCGTCAATTTCCAAGCGCCGCTGCTGCCCGCATGCTAATGAAGCGCTGAATATGCATTTCAGCGCTTCATTAGTAAACTTCAAAGTGGCCATTTGCATGGCTATTTCGAAGTTTGGGGCACGTGTAGACACGGCCAGAATGGCAGAAACCTATTGTTATGCCTCTTCTGCTATATAGTATGTGAATATAAAACAAAAAGACAAAGGCTTCTTTCATAGTTCGCCACTTCTAGTGACTTCACTTGCTCTACAAACCAGAAATTGGACAGAAATACTTATCTCATATTACCTAAGTCCGTCAGTGCTTGTATATACAGATAATCCATATGTGGGAATACCTTGTTCTGTACTCTGAGAACAGTACATAGGAATCGAGAACATATTTATTTGCATAAGTTTGTGGATGACATTAACCTGAGGGGAGGCAAGATCAAATCAATATCTTAGATGCATATATACAAATGCAAGAAGTATGGGTAATAAGCAGGAAGAACTGGAAGTGCGAATAAATAAATACAGCTATGACATTGCTGGCATCACAGAAACTTGGTGGGATAATACACATGATTGGAATGTTGGTATGGAAGGGTACAGCTTGCTCAGGAAGGATGGACAGTGGGAAAAGGGAGGAGGTATTGCTTTGTATATTAAAAATGTACACACTTGGACTGAGGTGGAGATGGACATAGGAAACGGATGTGTTGATAGCCTCTGGATTAAGCTAAAAGGGGTAAAAAACAAGAGTGATGTTCTACTAGGACTCTACTACAGGCCTCCTACCCAGATGGAAGAGGTGGATGAGGCTTTTTTAAACAAGTAACAAAATCATCCAGGGCCCAGGATTTGATAATAATGGGGGACTTCAACTATCCAGATATTGTAGTAGTAGTAGGCATCCTTCAGTCTGCATAGACTATGGATCGCGCCCTTTAAAGTTTCAACTGAGGACTTAATTTACAGCGTCTGTTGTGACTATGAAGACCCACACGAGAGTGACAGTCCTTGCTGCATCTCTTGCAGATGTAGTGGGTGTCTGGCAAGTCCTTATTGTGCTTTCTGTGTGCTCGCTTCTCCTCTGCCAGCTGTCTGATCTTCATCTCACCCTTCTGAAGGCCCTTGTGTAACCCCTGCCTCCATCTGCTGTGGTCATCTGCTAGTTCTTCCCAGTTGTCCAGCTCGATGTCTACCTCTCTGAGGTCTCTCTTGCAGACATCTTTGTAGCGCAACTGGGGGCGTCTGTGAGGTCTTTTGCCAGAGGCTAGCTCACCATACAGGATGTCTTTTCAACAACCACTGGCTCCAGTTATGCAGCAGCATCCAGACCTGTGACGACTTTGGTAATCTCAGAGGAATGTACGAGGGTACGAGGAAGGCTTTAGGACTCACCCAGAACAAAATGGCACCTCTGAAATCCAAATCTGGTGAAGTCATCGCTGACAAAGCCAAACAGATGGAGTGCTGGGTTGAGCACTACTCCGAGCTGTACTCACGCGAGAACGTTGTGGTTGACGCAGCCCTCGATGCCATCAAGCTCCTACCAGTCATGGATGAACTGGATCAAGAACCGACTGTGGATGAACTGAAGAGAGCCATCGACAGCATTGCAGCAGGAAAGGCCCCTGGTCAGGATGGTATACCACCAGAGGTAATCAAATGTGCCGCGGACACACTCCTGGAACCCCTACGTGAGCTACTGTGCCTGTGCTGGAAAGAGGGTGAGGTTCCAGAGGATATGCGCGACGCTAACATTGTAACCTTGTATAAGAGCAAAGGAGACAGAAGCGACTGCAACAACTACTGTGGAATCTCCCTCCTAAGCGTCACTGGTAAACTGTTCGCTCACGTCATCCTTGGCAGACTCCAGAAGATTGCTGAGAGGGTGTACCCCGAATCGCAGTACAGACTCCACGCAGAGAGGTCTACCGTTGACATGGTCTTCTCTCTAAGGCAGCTGCAGGAGAAGTGCAGAGAGCAGAGAAAGCCACTCTACATAGCCTTCATCGACCTGACCAAGGCCTTTGACTTGGTCAGCAGGGATGGTCTGTTCAAACTGCTCCACAAGGTAGGCTGTCCTCCACGGTTACTCAAGATGATCCAGTCGTTCCACGAAGACATGAGAGGAACCATCCAATATGACGGCGCATTATCGGATGCTTTCAGAATCAGGAGTGGCGTCAAACAAGGATGCGTGCTTGCTCCAACATTGTTCGGGATCTTCTTCGCACTCCTCCTGAAGCATGCCTTTGGATCTTCAACAGAGGGTATCTTGCTGCACACAAGATCTGATGGGAAACTGTTTAACCTTGCAAGGCTGAAAGCTAAGTCTAAGGTGCAAGAAGTCCTCATCAGAGACATGCTGTTCGCAGACGATGCTGCTGTAGTGTCTCACACAGAAGACCAGCTTCAAAAACTACTGGATCAGTTCTCCAAAGCGTGCAAGGACTTTGGGCTTACCATCAGCCTAAAGAAGACAAACGTACTCGGTCGGGATGTTGCTGAATCCCCATCAATCAGCATTGACAACTATACGTTAGAGGTCGTCCACAAGTTCGTTTACCTCGGGTCCACCATCACTGACACCCTGTTGTTGGACACTGAGCTAAATAGGAGGATTGGAAAAGCAGCCACAACTCTGTCCAGACTCAGCAAAAGAGCGTGGAATAACAACAAGCTGTACACTCACACCAAAATGCAAGTCTACAGAGCCTGCATCCTCAGCACCCTCCTTTATGGCAGCAAGATTTGGACCCCGTATGCCCGCCAGGAAAACAGGCTGAACGTCTTCCACTTGTGCTGCCTCAGGCACATCCTTGGAATATCATGGAAGGACAGAGTGACCAACACCGCCGTCCTCGAGCAAGCTGGAATCCCAACCATGCACACCCTCCTCAGGCAGCGTCGACTCCGCTGGCTTGGCCATGTCCACAGGATGAATGATGGAAGGATCCAGATATATGCTGGGAAACTAACACAGCAACATACAGACTATCCAACAAGTTCTTAGACTGCATTGGAGACAACTTTTTATTTCAGAAAATTGAAAAAGCTATCAGGGGAGAAGTTGTTCTAGATTTGATTTTAACAAATAAGAAGGAACTGATTGACAATCTGAAAGTGGAAGGCAGCTTGGGTGAAAGTGATCATGAAATCATAGAGTTCACAATTTTAAGGAAGGGTAGAAGGGAGAAGAGCAAAATAGAGACAATGGATTTCAGGAAGGCGGATTTTGGTAAACTCAGAGAGCTGTTAGGTAGGGCCCCATGGGAAGCAAGACTGAGGGGAAAAACAACGGAGGAGAGTTGGCAGTTTTTCAAAGGGACATTATTAAGGGCTCAAAAGCAAGCTATTCCTCTGCTTAGGAAAGATAGAAAATATGGCAAAAGTCCACCTTGGTTTAACCAGGAGATCATGCGTGATCTCAAAATAAAAAAGGAATCCTAAAAAATGGAAACTAGGACAAAGTACGAAGGATGAATATAGGCAAACAACACAGGAATGCAGGGGCTAGATTAGAAAGACAAAGGCACAAAATGAGCTCAAATTAGCTACAGGCATAAAGGGAAACAAGAAGGCTTTTTATAAATACATTAAAAGCAAGAGGAAGCCCAAGGATAGGGTAGGCCCATTGCTCAGTGAGGAAGGAAAAACAGTAACAGGAAACTTGGAAATGGCAAAGATGCTTAATGACTTCTTTGTTGCGGTCTTCACTGAAAAGTCTGAAGAAGGAAGGCCTAACATAGTGAATGTTAGTGGGAAAGTGGTAGGTTTAGAAGATAAAATAAAAAAAGAACAAGTTAAAAATCACTTAGGAAAGTTAGATATCTGCAAGTCATCAGGGCTTGATGAAATGCATCCCAGAATACTCAAGGAGCTGATGGAGGAGATATCTGAGCCATTAGCTATCATCTCTGGAAAATCATGGAAGACAGGAGAGATTCCAGAAGACTGGAAAAAGGCAAATATAGCGCCCTTCTATAAAAAGGAGAATAAGAACAATGCCGGAAGCTACAGACAAGTCAGTTTAACTTCTGTGCCAGGAAAAATAATGGAACAAGTAATTAAGGAAATCATCTGCAAACACTTGGAAGGTGGTAACCTGATAGGGAACAGCCAGCATGGATTTGCAAAGGACAAATCATGTCAAACCCATCTGATAGCTTTCTTTGATAGGATAATAAGCCCTGTGGATAAGGGAGAAGCGGTGGATGTGGTATACCTAGATTTTAGTAACACGTTTGATACGATCTCGCACAATATTCTTATCAATAAACTAGGCAAATATGACTTAGATGAGGCTACTATAAGGTGGATGCAAAACTAGCTGGATAACCATACTCAGAGAGAAGTTATTAATGGTTCTCAATCCTGCTGGAAAGGTATAACAAGTGGGGTTCTGCAGGGGTCTGTACTGGGACCAGTTCTGTTCAAGATCTTCATCAACGATTTAGATATTGGCATAGACAGTATGCTTATTAAGTTTGCAGATGATACCAAGCTAGGAGGGGTGCAACTACTTTGGAGGATAGGGTCAAAATTCAAAATGATCTGGACAAATTGGAGAAATGGTCTGAAGTAAACAGGATGAATTTTAATAAAGACAAATGTAAAGTGCTCCACTTAGGAAGGAACAATCAGTTTCACACATACAGAATGGGAAGTGACTGTCTAGGAAAGAGTATAGCAGAGAGGGATCTAGGGATTATAGTGGACCACAAGTTAAATATGAGTCAACAGTGTGATGCTGTTGTAAAATAGCAAACATGATTCTGGGGTGCATTAACAGGTGTGTTGTGAACAAGACAAGAGAAGTCATTCTTCCGCTCTACTCTGCGCTGGTTAGGGCTCATTTGGAGTATTGTGTCCAGTTCTGGGCACCACATTTCAAGAAAGATGCAGAGAAATTGGAAAGGGTCCAGAAAATAGCAACAAGAATGATCAAAGATCTAGAGAACATGACCTATGAAGAAAGGGTGAAATAATTGGGCTTGTTTAGTTTGGAAAAAAGAAGATTAAGTGAGGACATGATAGCGGTTTTCAAGTATCTAAAAGGGTGTCATAAGGAGGAGGGAGAAAACTTGTGCTTCTTGGCCTCTGAGGATAGAGCAAGAAACAATGAGCTTACATTGCAGCAAGGGAGGTTTAGGTTGGACATTAGGAAAAAGTTCCTAAGTGTCAGGGTGGTCAAACACTGGAATAAATTGCCTAGGGAGGTTGTGGAATCTCCATCTCTGGAGATATTTAAGAACAGGTTAGATAAATGTCTATCAGGGGTGGTCTAGACAGTACTTGGTCCTACCATGAGGGCAGAGAGCTGGACTCAATGACCTCTGAAGGTCCCTTCCAGTCCTAGCATTCTATGGTTCTATGATTCTATAAAAGAAGAAAGAAATCCTGATTCCAATGAGCTACTCAGTTATTTGGAAAAAACAGTCAAAGATATATAGCTAAAAGCACGTGTGGCATGAAACCATCAGAGATTTGGGAAGTGAATTCACAAATGCATTGTCTTCTTTGATGAGACAACTAGCTCTGTAGATATTGGGAAAGGGATGGACATGATATTTCTTGACTTTAGCAAAGTTCTCAATGTCTTACAGTGCTCTTGCCAGTAGGTTAATGTAGTATACCTTGTAGTATACCTTGGCTGAATAAACTAGAAGGTGGATAAAAAATGACTAAATTACTGGGCTCAGCAAGTAGCGTTCAGCAGCTCAGTGTCTAACTGGCAGCTGGTATCAAGTGGAGTGCCCCAGGGAGGTCACTTCTGGGCTGCTTTTGTTCAACATCTTCATTAATGATATGGATGAAGGGATGGATTTCACCCTAAGCAAGTTTGTGGATGACACTAACCTGCGCGGAGAAGTAGATATGCTGTAGGGGAAGGATAGGTTCCAGAATGTCCTAGACAAAGTTGAAGAATTTGTCCAAAAGAAATCTGATGAGTTCCAACAAGGACAAGTGCAGAGTCCTGCACTTTGGACAGAAGAATTCAATGCACCACTACAGACTGGGACCTTACTGGGTAAGCAGCAGTTCTTCAGAAAAGGATCTGGGGATTACAGGGGATGAGAAGCTGAATATGAGTAATCAATGTGTCCTTGTTGCCAAGAAAGCTAACTATATATTGGACTGCATTGGTAGAAGCATTGCCAGCAGATTGGCGGGGGTGATTATTCTCCTCTGTTTGGCCCTGGTGAGGCCACATCTGTAGTATTGCACCCAGCTTTGGGCCCCCCAATTACAGAAAGGATGTGAACCAACTGGAGAATGTCCAGTGGAGTGCAATGAAAATGACTAGGGGGCTGGGGTGTGTGACTCATATGGGGAGGCTGAGAGTAATGGGCTTATTCAGCTTGCAGAAATGAAGAGTGAGGGGGAATTTGATAGCAGCCTTCACCTACCTGATAGGGAGGGTTCCAAAAAAAAATGGAGTCAGGTAATTCTCAGTGCTGGCAGATAACAAAACAAAGAGCAATGGTTTCAGGTTACAGTGGGAAAAATTAGCGTGGTGAAGCAGTGAAATCAATTACCTAGGGTGGAGGTGGACTCTGGATCCTTAGAGGTCTCCAAAACCCACCTTGACAAAGTTCTGGATGGGATGATTTAGTTGGGGTTGGCCCAAATTTGAGCAGGGGTAGGTCTAGATGACCTCCTAAGGCCTTTTCCAACCTTACTCTAAGATCTTGATTCTAAGATTTGAAGATTTTAATTACCCACTCCTCACTTTTTACATGCTAAATCCCAGACTTATTAATGACCTGTGCACAGACACTTCGTTTTGAGTGCAGTATCTCTGTAATGTCAAAATTTTGGAAAGTAAAAGTACTTCAAAGTGCCCACGGCTACACGGCATGCTGGCACTTCAAAGTTTCAAACTTTGAAGTTGCTACGGGGGACAATTAGCCTAAGGAAGTGCCTCATATGCATCTCAGCACTTGGTTAATAATCTCCCATCACCCTGATTACCATGGCCCCTTCAAAGAAGGTAGCAAGTGTAGACATAGCCTATGAGTAGTAATTAAACAGAAAATACTCCTGAAAATGAATGTTCAGTTCCACAGTCTTAGTTACGAATGTTTTTCAGATGCTGAAATCTTATTTAAACTTTGTTGTTAATTTCCATTGAGGGATTGTCTTATAGAACATGTCAGTGGAAGCCTTGTTGTTTCCAAAAGAATATTATGTCATCTTAATGCAGTTTATAACCAGTAATAGCAGCTGTCTTCTGTTTAAGACTTGTTTAAGTGTATAAAGTTCTTAGAGACTTCATTCTTATTCATAAATATTTGGATCTAAGTTTGGATCTTTAGTTTGACTATTGAAAGGATGCAGCACAAGTTATGCTACAAAAAGTTGTTCTCAGCTCAATGGTTAAGGAAAACATCAATCCAGCCCCAGGGAACAAAGCTAATATTTCAACTCATTACATTTTAAAGACTGAAAATAGCCACAAGGGTTGGAATATATGTAACTTGAGTTATATATGGTAAATGCACATAGTAAGGTCTCAGACTACACAAATCTAGAGTACGTGACCCTGCTCTTATGTGGCTGACCCCTGATTCATACGTATACAGTAAACCCTCAAGATACGCCATTTCACACGCACAGATCTCACATTAGCAGATTGGAGGGGGACCCCAGAAGTTCCAGCCGAGGCAGCTGCTGAGGTGAGGGGTAGAGGAGATCCCCCTATCAAGGGGGAACAGTCTTCTCCTGAGTGCTGCCAGGAGTGGGGTGCTCCAGTCACTGGTCAGTGCCCTAGCACCAGCCACCACCACAGCCTCCACTGCAGCCGCAGGCACCAGCAACTGCCACACACCCTGGCTCCAACCCCCGCAGCCCTGCATCCAACCCCTGTGAACCCAGTTCAACTCTACCCCCTGCATGCAGCCCTCTCCCACCCCAGGCTTAAACCCCCTGCCCCCATCCCGTACCCCAACCCACCACCCAAGCCCCCTACTTACACAAATTTTGGTGTACGCAAGGGTTGCATGGAATGAAACCTTCATGTTATTTGGGAGATTACTGAATGTTATATAACTGAATGTTCATATCCGATGTTGAAACAGAAAAGAAAAATCAGATATAGGTTTATAAAAATGTCTCAGAGGAGTAGTTTCAGATATATTTTGACTAAACACACAAAGGCTGTGGCCACCCTAGCCTCTCCTGTCAGAAGGGCTATAGTAATATGCTAATGAGTCACTGTCATGAATATGCAGTGTCTCATTAGCATAATGGCGACTATGTGCTCTTCGAAGCTGCTGGTTTCAAAACGCAGCCACCCTTGTAGCCAGGGGCCTTTCAAAACAACCCCCTGATTTCGAAAGCCCCTTATTCCCAAAACCAGATGGGGAAAGGGGGCTATCAAAATCAGGGGGTCATTTCGAAAGGCCCCCTGCCTACACGGGTGGCTGCATTTCGAAACCAGCAGTTTCAAAGCGTGCGCGGCTGCCATTATGCTAATGAGACAATGCATATTCATGGAAGTGTCTCATTAGAATATTCTGAAGTGCCATATTACCCTATCCCCTCCAAAAGGAGGGGCTAGTGTGGGCACAGCCAAAGAGTGCTGCATTTTCATATGCAATAAATTTTCTCACCGTTTTCAAGTGAAATGCATATTTTTAGCCGTTCAACTTTTGTAATAGTGTTGGCATAAATACTCTGGCATATCAAATTCTTGCAAGTTTCAATTGGTTTTATCCATGGAGAGTTAACTTCAAGTGCATTTATTGAAAATTCATCAGTTCTCATTTACCTGGATTTTTAGTATTATGGAATAGCATGAGTAAACAGAACCCCCATTTTATCATAGAAATTTCTAAGTAAATTGGTGGTTTCACCATAGTAAAAAGACAAATGTTAGGGCAATACAGTAAAAAAAAAGATTCAAGCAGCACTATTCTTATTACGTGCCTTTGTTTTTAATTTTAGAGGAAAAAATAAGAGAGGTGCACATAACATGGTAACAAGGAACTGAGTTATCCAGTCGGAGTAAATCATAATTACAAGTTAACCCTCTCTAGTCCAATAATCTTGGGGCCTGACTGGTGCTGAACAATAGAATTTGCTGGACCACAGAAGGATAATATTGTGTAGCAGCATTACCAACACTTCCACTGCTTATTGGGCTCTTAGATGAAATGTATGGGTAAATTAGAGGTAAATAATAGCACAGAACGTTGACAGCCAGGATGAGTGGCTGTAAACAAACTTTATGGGATGACGGGAAATTTGCCCACACACAATATGTGGTTATCTGGTTAACTAAAATCATGCTGGATTACAGATGTTACCAGACGAGAAAATGCTGCTCTAGATAGGCTTAAACTGGACTGCAAATAATCTTTCCCAAAGATCTTCTGTAGCTCAAAATGAAGTGATGAACTTGCGGCAGAAATAGCCATAGGAGTTCTGTGAGACTCTGTCATGTAAACAGCCAGATTAGATGACCATAGTGGTCCCTTCGGCACTTAAAATCCAAGCCTAGCAGCCTACATTCTAAAGCGATAAGGTTGTATTTCTTTTTGAGGTGCTCTTGTCATGAATCCAAATTCTCAAGTATATGTTTCTCTAGTATTGCAGCAGTATAGTTTGACAGGGTGTTCTCTAAATGTATGATCTTTCTCCCTTTACCTTCATTGGGAGTTTTTCCATTGAATTCAATGGGTGGAAGACAAAGCCTTAATATCCTCCACTGGTGTTCAGGGCCTAACCTCTGCACTGAGATCAGTGAATATAGAGCCTCTGGACAGTCTTACTGATTTTAATAGGACTCATCACAAAAGGTATCTGTAGTCAGAACATTACACAATTCTTCCTCTCCTAGCTGTCAAAACTCATAATGATTTTTCCACCTGCTCACCCTTATATCATCCCACGCACCATGAGAAAGCCCCAAATGTTGTTTTGAATATTATGGAATCCTTGACTCCTAGGGCAACCATGACAAAATACAGCATAGTTTGCAAAATCTGGCATTAGCAACACTGCCCACTGAAGAAAACTTCATGGAAAAAAAAACACTCCTCTCCCAGCCCAGCTCCTGCCTTTGTCAAAATCAATCACAAAGCTCCCAGTTTCAGTAGGAGTACCAGCAGGCCCTTAATTCTTGAAGTGTTCCTACACCCTTGAGGCTGAAGGGGCAGTTTTGCTTTTCCCCCATCAAACCATATAGCCTGACCCCATTCCATTGAAATCAATAGGAACTTTGCCATTGGCTCACAAGCGGGTCTGATTTTATGGAAGAATTATATATTGGTGCTTAATATGTCATGCAGACTTCATCAGTTGAAAATATATTAAGCTTCCAAGTTTCCATTCACCTTTCCTGGATAAACATGAATATCTAATTCTGTAATTTTGATTCCAGATAACTTTTGACACAGTCATATTCCTTTTTGTCTTTTAAAGACATATTTAATGTTGTTCCACTGTGTTAAGGCATGCCAAGAAATCCTACCATCAAGTAAGGTTTCATATGTCTAGCTAGCGAGGAAGGATAAATAACAACCTTGTCCCTATGCCAGCAAATTTAAAACTTTCATATTTCCACAGGCACAAGCTTAATGGCCATCTAAGATATCTGATACAGATATAATTTAAGCAGTGTTTATGAGAGTTGACCAAGGAATTTACTTAATATCACAGAGCCATACAAAACACATGAGTAAATTATGCAAGACAGATAGCCACACACAATTCACTGACAGTGAAATGAGGCACTTTTGGACTATAGCAGCACACACATGCAAATATGTGCATACACATGCATGTGATTTTTTAATTGGCTTGTTTATAACATCTCATGGAAGCCTGAATCTAAACCAGGTCTCTTGTTTCCTTCTCAGCATATCCTTCTTTCTACAGCATATACACAGTGTTAATATTTACTTTCGTGCTGCTTGCAAATGCTGAGATTCCTATTTTTGTATGCACAAGGCAGAAGGGCATTGAAGCATATTTAAGGGACAATTATCCTTATAAGGAATAAGGTTCATTTTACAGGGTATTAATAGAGACAGAAATTTACTGTCTCCCAGTACTAACAATACTAGTTCTTCTTACCTGTTTCTCTGCAAATGGAACTACAACTGTACAGCTTTTTAAATGATCAAATCTTTGATCTTCGAGTTCCCTGATGCAATCAAAGAGGAACACTCAGAACAAATACAATATTTCTATTTTCATAGATTTTATAATATAAAAATATGCTTGAGTAAATAGGAGGCAAATTTCAATTCAAATTCTGTCGTCAGTTCTTAAACACAGGGAAATCATAGGCATATTTTTCAAAGGTGTTCGGCTCCTTTAGTTCTCAGTGAAAACAATGGAAGATGGTATACACACTACATTACAGACTTCTGCTCAGCTATGGTGAAAGGATGTGTGATCCCTGTCTGAAAAAAATCAGTTCTAGCACAAGTTCCTACTATAGATGCAGCTATACTGACAAAGCTGTGCTTTTGCAGGTATAGCTTGTTTCACTCTCACTGCACTGGTACAGCTGTGCCCACATTAGAAGTATTGGTATATCCACACCTCTGAAACATAAGACATGATATTGTACTGAAATTACTATTACAATAGCTCTGTGATGAGGCGTTCATCTTGGACCTGAAAGGAAGGGGCTAAAAGCAATCTAGAGATGCTGTGCAAAGAACAACCCATCAAGGCCTAGCGGGCACAGATAAAGGGAGCTGCAGAGCCAGAGAAAGTCAGTTGCTGCAGGAAGCCCAAGGAATGAGGGTTATGTTGCTAGTGAGCCACAGGAAGGGCTGTGACTTGGACATAAAAATTGCCAGCAGGGACCAGGGAATAAAAAGAAGCTGGCTACTGGGACATGCTGGTTGGAGGCCCTGAGAAGAAGGTGGTGGTGTAACCCACACACCTCCTGGATGTGGTTCTCTGTGCCATACAGTGGCACTTAGACCACATACAGAGTAAAAAAGGCTCCTCTGCAGCCTTAGCTGAGAGTCACCTGGTTTTTAGCTCAAACTGTAGAGTCTCATCCAGAGGTGCAAGGTTCCAGTCTGCCTGACTTCAGTTACACTGGGTCTGCAGGGAAGTGGCTGAGGGAACAAATGAGTCCTAGCAAAGAAGTTAAGGAGAGGCAGCAGTAGGCTGCAACCTACAGGATCATGGACTGGGGCTTAGGGGCAGGCCTGGGTCCCTGGCAGTGACCACAGAGGAAGTGGCTGGATTAGAGAACTGGGAGATACTTCCTCCTGACTGAGAAGGCAGGAATGCAAATACTGACATGGTCAGAGGGGGGAGTCGGAAAAAAAGATGCTGCAGTTCTGAGCTGAGATGGGTCTGTGGACAGTAACAGTAATGAGAGAGGAATTACCAGGACAGAGCACACTGGCTGAGAAAGCTTAATGCCTGAGACACTTAGCAGGACAAAACACTCTGGTGAATGAATTCCATCACAATCTCCCTAAAGCCTCACTTGTAATTGGGCCACACTGTGGTGATGCTGTACAATCTTATATGATAGACAGAGTGTGACAAGATAGCTTTAAGCAAATACAGAAAGTGAGGAAACTGGGAAGGAGGGATGCAAGTTACAATGATAAGAATATGGTGATACATAGACTAACTAGAAAGCAGTATAATGATTATAGTATATTATTATTACATTTCTGCCTATTGATTTGTATTTCTTGAGTAGTAGTCCCATAATGATATGCCATATTCTTTGCTCCACTGTGTTAGAAAGACATTCTCTTCTCACTCAGATGAGACCTCAGTTTGACCACATATCTTGAAAAAGGACTTTTTTTTCTTGCAAGTTCTACTTCGAAGGCTCCTAACAGTACACCCATCCCACGTTTAAAGAGTACTTTACTTATGAGTACTCACTAAAACGAGGGACACGTATACCCACCTATGTTCACTAAATGAGTGAGCTTCTCCTGCTAATAAGAGCAAGCTATGGGGTCCCTGGCTGGGAATAGGGGAGACCCTCACCCCCTGCAGCAGCCCCTAACTGCTCCCAGCCTTAGAACCCCCCTGCAGCCCCAAACTTCCCCCAGTCTTAGACGCCCCCACATCCCTAAACCGCTCCCAGCCTTAGATCCCCACCCCACCCCACCAGAGCCCTAAACAGCCCCAGCCTTAGACACTCCTCCTCCTCCCACAGCCTCTTCACTGGGCCTGCTAGGCTGGGTGGCTCCCCCAGCCCTCCTGCTCCCAGCAGGTAACAGTCGTTAAAACCAATTAACTCAAATGTTAACCTTTCAGCACATAGGCGTAAGGTAATGGGTGGTGAGCTCTTGTGGGACAGACCCACTTCTTCAGGTCTGAAGAAGTGGGTCTATCCCATGAAAGCTCACCACCTAATAAATTATTTTGTTAGTCTTCAAAGTGCTACTGGACGGCTTTCTTGTTTTGATAGTATATAGACTAACACAGCTATCTCTCTGTTACTAGAAGGTAATTGCTATCTCTAGTGGTAGATATTTGCATGAAGCAGCAGTGTTAAGAAACTGCAAATAGCTTCTTTAACAGCCACATGAAGCTTGGAACTGCCCAGCTGGCGACCTTTAACAAATCTAATGGTGACCCACGTTTGAGTCCCAACCCATAGTCTGGGAATCCCTGCTCTACGTACATACACTACATCCTATTTCTGGTGCCAAACTATTCAAATACATCAGAAAAGTACCGAAACTCAACGTTTATAGTAACAGAGAGGGAGCCGTGCTAGTCTATATACTATCAAAACAAAAAGCAGTCAAGTAGCACTTTAAAGACTAGCAAAATAATTTATTAGGTGAGCTTTCGTTGGACAGACCCACTTCTTCAGACCATAGCCAGAGCAGAACAGACTTATGAGTTAAACTTATGAGTCTGTTCTGGTATGGCTATGGTCTGAAGAAGTGGGTCTGTCCCACAAAAGCTCACCTAATAGATTATTTTGCTAGTCTTTAAAGTGCTACTTGACAGCATTTTGTTTCAATTGGTTTACGTAAAGTTACAAGCACTTGGAACAAATTGGAGACTTTTACATGTATTTCAATGGGAATTTAGTGTCTCTCTTCTGAGGTTTTGCCTATGAGCAGAAATTTGGGAATCAGTTGCGCTCATATAGCAAGGGATGAGTGTATCTACCTTAACCAACAGACAACTCCCTACAGACTGTGATAAGGAGCTATATTTTCATCAGCGTTCTTACATTGCCTTGTTTAACACAAGAACATAAGAACATAAGAATGGCCATACTGGGTCAGACCAAAGGTCAATCCAGCCCAGTAGCCTAGAGGGGGTGGACCGAAGACAATGATCAACAGATTTATCTCCTGCCATCCATCTCCAGCCTCTGATAATCCAAGGCCAACGACACCATTCCTATCCTCGGCTAATAGCCTTTTACGGACCTAACCTCCATGAATTTATCTATCTCTTTCTTAAATTCTTTTATAGTCCTAGTCTTCACAGCCTCTTCTGGCAAGGAGTCCCACAGGTTAACTACACGCTGAGTGAAGAAGAACTTTCTTTTATTAGTTTTAAACCCGATACCCACTAATTTCATTTGGTGTCCTTGTATTATGGGCACAAGTAAATAACTTCTCCTTATTCACCCTCTCGCACCTGTCATAATTTTATATACCTCTATCATGTCCCCCCCTCAGGCTCCTCTTTTCTGAACTGAAAAGTCCCAATCTTTTCAGCCTCTCCTCTTACGGGACCTGTTCCAAGCCCCTAATCATTTTAGTTGCCCTTTTCTGAACCTTTTCCAGTGCCAGGGTATCTCTTTTTAGGTGAGGAGACCACATTTGTACACAGTATTCAAGATGTGGGCATACCATAGATTTATATAGGGGCAGTAAGATACTCCTTGTCTTATTTTCTATCCCTTTTTTAATAATACCTAATGTCCTATTTGCCTTTTTGACTGCCTTTGCACACTGTGTGGATGTTTTCAAGGAACGATCCACGATAACTCCAAGATCTCTTTCCTAGTTAGTTATAGCTAAATTAGCCCCCATCATATTGCACGTATAGTTGGGGTTATTTTTTCCAATGTGCATTACCTTACACTTATCCACATTAAATTTAATTTGCCATTTTGTTGCCCAGTCACTCAGTTTGATGAGATCTTTTGAAGGTCTTCACAGGCTGGTAATGGTAATGATGCAAAATCAACATGATCCCTATCTTCCTTCTTCTACCCTCTCTCAAAAGAGGTACTAGTCAAAATTATGTACCTTCTTCAAATAAATCCTCCTCAGACATATAGCGTATGTACTCGTGTTTCCTTGGTTTAAATAATCAGGTTTCTTTGTGCCATTGCTTTGCCATAAAGCAAATTTTTAAAGCGTGATGTTACAAAGGTTAGACGGACCTCAGAAGAATGAGCTCACCCAGAAGCATAAAACAAACACATCCTATCCACAGGGGCAAACACTTTTAAAAAGATCACTCTTCATCTTCTGTGGAACCCTTCATAACACCTTCAAAAGATGAGCCCAGAAGCTTAATTTCATAACTTCCCTATAGACTAAAACAATGGACTCAATAGGACACTATCCATGATGCTCTGATTACCTTTTCCAGATCTTAAGAAGAGCCCTGTGTAGCTAGAAGGCTTCTCTCATTCAACAACAGAAATTGCTCTAATAAACTAAATTACCTCACCCATCATGTCTTTTTCAGAAAAAATGATACAAAGTATTTAGCAGGCTGTGCATTATTGCAAGCTGCCTAAGATCTAACCGATGGTGCAAACAGCTTTAGTACACTAATATTAGCTGAATGGATGTTGGGAATTGCTTAGTAATCTAAGTATCAACTTTCAAATACTTACGCTCTCCAGAATAACTAGGCCGATTCCTAGCAGGGTTAACTAACCCTATCATATTTTCAAGGTTCTATTTGAATTCCATGGATCTTACTGTAGGAGTGGCCAGGCTTTTTTAAACAAAATATTAAAACCTGTGTTCCATGTTTGTGGGACAAATTTTAGATACCATGGCAACTGTCATGAGATTATGAGGTTGGATCATGGCCCATAGTAAAAACTGTACTTCAGGCCATTGTTTGTGTGGCTTGTCAGGTGCTGGTTGTACACCTTGCTACCGGTCCTATACCAGAGGTACACATTTCTATAGCACTGCAATACTGCAGTTTGATAAGTTCTTTGAGGCCTCTTGTGAAGCAAACCATATGAGTTTGATGCAGAGACCACTGAAGTCATTAGGGAGTCTACCATTGACCTCAAATAGGCTTTGCACTCGGTCTTGTATTGAATATAAAATATTAAATGCATGGACAGAGAGCAGTCAAGCAATATCAGCTTTACATAAAACATCAGCAAAGAAAAAACAGGTTAAGAATAATTTAGAAAAGCTGGACAATACACAGACCCATGGGGCCAGATATAATGCATCTGAATGTGCTGAGGGAGTTGACTGATCTGAGCCATTTTAGATCCATTGGCCATTATCTCTGAAAACTTACAGCAATTGGGGGAGGTCCCAGACAACTAGAAAAAGGCTTATGTAGAGCCTATCTTTTTAAAACTGAAGGAAAGAACCCAGGAAACTACAGACCAGGGGGCTTAACCTCAGTCCCTCAAAAAATCATGGAGCGGGTGCTCAAGGAATCCATTTTCAAGCATTTAGAGGAGAGGAAGGTGATCAAGAATAGTCAACATGGATTCATCAAGGGCAAGTCATGCCTGACCTACCTGGTTGCCTCCTGTGACAAAATAACTGGCTCCATGGATATGCGGAAGGTAGTAGACATGATATGCCTTGACTTCAGCAAAGGTTTTGTTAGGGTCTCCCACAGCATTCTTTCCAGCAAGTTAAAGAAGTATATATTGGATTAATGGACTGTAGGGCTACGTCTACACGTGAAGCCTACATCGAAATAGCTTATTTCGATGAATAACGTCTACACGTCCTCCAGGGCTGGCAACGTCGATGTTCAACTTCGACGTTGCGCAGCACCACATTGAAATAGGCGCAGTGAGGGAACGTCCACATGCCAAAATAGCACACATCGAAAGAGGGATGCCAGGCACAGCTGCAGACAGGGTCACAGGGCGGACTAGCGCTTCCGGGGCAACAGCTAGCCGCTCCCTTAAAGGGCCCCTCCCAGACACACTCAGCCTGCACAGCACGCGGTCTGAGGAGCCATAGGCACACAGACCCTGGGCGATGCAGGCATGGACCCCCAGCAGCAGCAGCAGCAGCAGCCAGAGGTCCACCCAGCCCTCCCAGCAGGAGCAGGGCTTGCCCTGATCCATGCCATGCGGGAGGCAGCTGAGCACCTCCTTGCTACACCAGAGGAGCAGCTGCCCCCACGGCAGCAGGGCTCAACCCCCAACCCTGCAGCACCCCGCCCCCCCCCAGCCTCACACGCCGGCGGCTGTGGAGCTACTCCACCAGCACCGACTGGTGGGAGCGGCTGGTGCTTGAGGAGTGGGACGACGACCGCTGGCTCAGGAACTTCAGGATTAGCCGGCAGACATTTATGGAGCTGTGCCAGTGGCTCACCCCCGCACTCAGGCACCAGGACACCGCCATGCAGAGTGCCCTCACAGTGGAGAAACGGGTTGGCATCGCTGTCTGGAAGCTGGCCAATCCAGACAGCTACCGATCCATGGGACAGCAGTTTGGTGTCGGCAAGGCCACCATCGGGGCTGTCCTCATGGAGCTAAGAGAACCCATGGCGGGAGGGAAGGGCAGAGGAGGGCAGAGGAGGGCAGGGCAGGGGAGGGGAAGGGAGGGCAGGGCAGGGCTACGCACACCCTGCTCACCCCTCATTGGTGCTCTCCCATGTGCTTTCCCTGCAGGTTGTGCATGCCATCAATGCCATGCTCCTGCACAGGCTCATGAGGCTGGGGGACCCAGATGCCACCATAGCGGCCTTTGCCACCCTGGGCTTCCCCAATTGCTTTGGGGCTCTGGATGGGACTCACATCCCCATCAGCGCCCCGCATCACAGTGGAGGATGCTACATGAATCGCAAGGGCTACCATTCTGTGGTCCTCCAGGCCTTGGTGGACAGCCGGGGCCGTTTCCAGGACATTTATGTGGGCTGGCCTGGCAGCACCCACGACGCCCGGGTTCTCCGGAACTCGGGCCTCTGCCGCCGGCTGGAGGCGGGGACCTACATCCCCCAGCGGGAGATCCCTCTGGGGGACACCACCATGCCCCTCTGCGTCATCGCAGATGCGGCATACCCCCTCCGGCCCTGGCTCATGCACCCGTACACGGGCCATCTCTCCGCTAGCCAGGAGCGCTTCAACCAGCGCCTGAACCACGCGCGCCAGGTGGTGGAGTGCTCATTTGGCCACCTGAAGGGACGCTGGAGATCTCTCCTGACCCGCCTGGATGCGGGCCCCAACAACATCCCCCTGATTGTGGGTGCCTGCTGCGCCCTGCAAAATTTGGTGGAGAGCAAGGGGGAGGCCTTTTTCCAGGGCTGGGCTGTGGAGGCCGGCAGGGCCGATGTGCAGCCACCCGCTGCCCCCAGTCGGCAGGTGGACCCCGAAGGGACCCGGGTCCGGGAGGCCCTGCGGGCCCACTTTGATGATGAGGCCATGGGGTGAACTCTGCCAGGCCCCCCACTGCCCACCCCTTCCTCCACAACACTCCCTGCCCCAACGCCCACACCATGGAGCACCCAACCGCACCCCCCTCCCACTTTTCCTGGACAAATGACAGCACGCACTTGTGGATGGCCAGCAGCTGGGGGTCCCTCGCCGTCGGCTGGTGGTGGCGCGGGGTCCGCCATCTAGCCCGCCGTGGGGCCGGTCGGTCCTCAGCCGAGGGGCTTGCCTGGAGCGATGGCCCCAGAGGGGTCTCCGGGACCACTGATGCCTCGCCAGCGCTCTCTTCCGGTCCTTCTGATGGTGCAGCTGCGGGACACAGGAGAGGATGGGGGGAAGAAGAATGGAGACAGGCGTTAGTGTGGGCCCCGAGCCGTGGCCTTTGTCCCCCCAGCCCTGTGTTGCAGGTTCCCCATCCCCGTCCCCAGGAGATGCTGCTGTGATGGATGGGGTTCAGGGGTCCCCCTGCACTGCACCCTGTCCCCTGTTGGGAGCGACTCTCTCTTCACTCTGCAGGGTCTGACAGGAGAGGTTTCTTAGGCCACAGATGCCCAGTTTCTCCCAGGAGTGACAGCACCAGCTGTCAGAAGAGACAGTCCTTCCAACCCATCCTGGGGAGAAGACCCCAAGGGGTGCCCCTCTGGGGTGTAGCTTTCCCCCTCCTCAGGCTGGCTGCCTTCCAGCTCTCCCTTCCCCTAGCCTCTACCTGCGGCCCCCAACCCGCCCCCCCCCCGATTCAAAGCCAGCTTGGCTCCTCCCTCCTCTTTGTTCAGGGCAGAGCTGTCACCTGCCAGCTGTAGCCCCAGGATCATCCTTTGCCCCTGGGAGCTATTCGGCTCTTGTTGCTCATATCTAGCCTGAGTCTCCCTTTTGCACTCCCCCCCCTCCATCACATGCTGCTGCTGCTGCTGCTGCTGCTGCTGCTGCGGGGTGTCCCAACCCCTCCTCCCGGGGGCCCCTAGAGGTTCCGCTCCCCCCTGCCCCGGGGATGGGACATGGCACTGTCGTGCGGGGTGAGAGGGGGGCAGGGGCTGATGCACTGCTGTGGGGGACATGGTCCTGCTGTCTTTGGGCCCATGGCCATGTGAGCATGTGGGGGGCCCTGGACACATATCTATTACCCCCTGCCCTTCAAGCCCAGGGGTGTACACCAGAGGGGGGTACATACCTGTCGGTCCACTCCCACAGTCCAGAGATCCCTGGGGGGCGGAGGCCCGGCTGCTGCTCCGGGATGGCAGGAGGAGGATCTGCAGCCCGGATTCTGCGGAGGAGGAGCCCCCCTCCTCCTCCTCCTCCTGCTGCGATGGCCCAGGGGGGGGGCCCTGGGGTGCGGGGCTTACCTCCGGGGCAGACTCCGGCTGCAGGGCCTGCTGGGGCTCGTCGGCCAAAGTATCAAGGGTGGCTGGAGGGGAGGAGGTGTGCCGGGGCCCAGGATGTCCCTGAACTCCCTGTAAAAGGGGCAAGTGATGGAGGCGGCCCCAGATCGGCTGGCCGCATCCCGGGCCCGGACGTAACCCTGCCGCAGCTCCTTCACTTTACTCCTGACGTGATCAGGAGTGCAGGCAGGGTGACCCCAGGCGGCCAGGCCCTCGGCCAGCCAAGCGAACGCATTCGCGTTCCACGTCTTGCTCCCCATTACCTGGAGCACCTCCTCCTTGCTCCAGAGCCCCAGCAGGTCCCGCAGCTCGGCCTCCGTCCAGGAGGGGCCCCGCTGCCGCTTGCCGGCCTGGCTGCCAGCCTGGCTGGGCTGGCTGCCCTGGCTCCCCTTGGTGTGGGTCCCCTGGGGGCGCTGCTGGGCGGCCATTAAAGGTCCTGTGCCTCCTGTGGCTGCTGAGGGACGTGCAGGCTGGCCGCGTGTCTGAGCTGCTGCCTGCACGTTCCCTCAGCTTCCTGCACAGGAAAGGAGGGGGAGGGGACCTTTAAGGGGCCGCTCCACGCGGCCACCATTGAGCTGAGGGGCTGGAGAGAGCGCCTCTCAACCCCTCAGCTGATGGCCG
This sequence comes from Carettochelys insculpta, assembly GCF_033958435.1. Taxonomy (NCBI): domain Eukaryota; kingdom Metazoa; phylum Chordata; order Testudines; family Carettochelyidae; genus Carettochelys; species Carettochelys insculpta. The sequence goes on along the minus strand of NC_134139.1, from coordinate 181,502,198 downwards.
CCATGGAGGACCCCGCAATTTCGACGTTGCGGGACGCGCAACAACTACACGGTCCCTACTTCGACATTGAACGTCTAAGTAGGTCGCTATTCCTTTCCCCTCATGGGGTTAGCGGCTTCGACATCTCGCCGCCTAACGTCGAAGTTAACTTCGAAAGAGCGCCTGACACGTGTAGCCGTGACGGAAGCTATTTCGAAGTTAGTGCCTCTACTTCGAAGTAGCGTGCACGCGTAGACACGGCTTAGGGTGATTAGAAAGCCGGCTAGAACATCAGGCTCAACAGGTATTGATCAACAGCTCAATGTCTGGTTGACAGTTTGTATCAAGCAGACCCAAAGATTGGTTCTAGGTCTGTTTTTGTTCAGCATCTTTGTTAATGACCTGGATGAAGGGATTGTTTGCACGTTTAGCAAGTTTGAGACTGACACTAAGTTAAGGGGAAAGATAGATGTGCTGGAGGGTACGGATAGGGTCCAGAATAACCTAGACAAATTGGAGAATTGAGCCAGAAGAAATCTGATGAGGTTCAACAAGGACAAGTGCAGAGTCCTGCACTTAGGACAGAGAAATCCCAAGCATGGCTACAACCTGGGGACCAGCTGGCTAAGTGGCAGTTCTGCAGAAAAGGATTTAGATGAGAAGCTGGATATAAGCCAACAGTGTGCCCTTGTAGCCATGATGGCTAATGGCATATCAGGGGTCATTAGTAGGAACATTTCCAGCAGATCCAGGGAAGTGATTGTTCGTCTTTTTTAGGCACTGATGAGGCCACATCTAGAATATTGTGATCAATTCTAGGGCCCCCATTACAGAAAAAAAAGGACACATTGTAGAGAGTCCAGAAGAATATAACAAAAATAATTAGGGGGCTAGAACACATGATTTATGAGGAGACAATGAGGCATTTGAAGGGGTATTTACCAGCAGCCTTCAACTACCTGAAGATGGTTCCACAGAGGATGGCGAGAGGCTGTGCCAGTGGTAACAGATCACAGCATGAGGAGAAATGGTCTCATGTTGTGATGGGGGAGGTGTAGATTGGCTATTAGGAAAAAGTATTTCATTTGAAGGATGATGAAACACTGGAATGAGTTGACCTAGGGAGGTGGTGAAGCCTCCATTCCAAGAGGCTTTTTAAGTCCTGGCTTGACAAAGCCCTGGATAGGATGATTTAGTTGAGATTGTTCCTGCTTTGAGCAGGGGGTTGGATTCAATAACCTCCTGAGGTCTTGTCCAACCCTAACATTCTATGATCCTATGTCTGGCTTGTAAGTGTGAGAGTTCCAGATGGGAGCATTCAAACCACTGTCTGAACTAAAGTTATATCCTCAATAATGTAGCTCTTGGCTTGTGCCATTTCAAATAATGGAAAGTTTTGTAACTTTGTAAAGCTATGTTTTGGATGTGTAGAATGCAGCCAAATTATGTCTCAAGGTTGTTCTCCAAACAATGTATTTCACTCTAAAACAATTTTCAGAGTTGCTTCATCTTAGGCTTTAAAATTCCAGCTGTGAGTTTTGCACAAAATGATTAGCTAGTTATCTAAAGATACAACCCCAAAGAATCCATAACTTAATTCATATGTGCCACAGCAAGTGATGACAAAGAATCAAGATTGGGAGGGAGGGAAAGCAAAAGAAAATATCAGTGTCTTGTTTGTTTCTTTTTATTTTAAATACATTTCAGTGTTTTAGATTAGTGTTAGAAAGGCTGAGGTGAATTTTGAAGGAACAGAATGAGGTGGCATGGTATGTAGGAAACATGCTGGCAGAAGGAGTGCTAAGAGAAAAGTCCCAGAATCAGAGTCAAAGTATAAGCTCAGGGGGTTAAAGTAAGGGAGAACACAACTAAAATCAGAAGACTTCCCCACCCCCTCCCCATCTTAGAGAAGCAATATTCCCCTTCAACCGCCCCACCCCCAGGCCTTACTCCACATGGATGTGCTCAGCTCCCCTTCCTGTTCCAGTCTGCTTTAACCACTTGGTAAACTGCCATAGCTTATGGAAACAAGCGTGAGCAAGGGTCCTATTTCCTGTGGTTGTCTTCTCTACAGTGCATTGATTTTTATTATGTATATTGTGGTAACGCCTAGGAACCCAAGCCATGGACTGGGTCTCCATTGTGTCCAGTACTGTAATGCGTAAAATAAAGAGGTCCGTGCCTCAAATAGCTTAGAACAAAGTACAATCCAGATACTTGTGTGGTTACATCCAGTAAGTGCTAACAGTAGTAATATGATTAATAATTTTCAAAAGGGAGGGTTTGTGGAGTTAAAATATTTTAGAAAGAATAATATATAATATGGAAAGTAACAGAAAGGGAGACGTGCTTGTCTATATACTATCAAAACACTTTAAAGACGAACAAAATAATTTATTAGGTGAGCTTTAGTGGAACAGACCGACTGTCTTAAGAAGTGGGTCTGTCCCACAAAAGCTCACCTAATAAATTATTTTGTTAGTCTTTAAAGTGCTACTTAACTGCTTTTTTGTTTTGATATAATATGGAGGCTGATATTTTCTTTGACTATTTCTTTAGGTGTCTCATTAAAAAGTACTTAGGATTCATCTAATTTTCTAAACTACTATTTATCAATTATAAATTAAATAGTATGTATACCTACAATTTTTATAATATTTTATAATGAATCTGTGTGTCTGTGTGCAATATTCACAAAATAGTTTGTATTCTCTTTACTGGCAGGCAATGGTTTGTTTCAGTGTTGAATAATATGCAGCTAGCTCTATGATAAAATTCTTGTGCCTTAAAAGCAGTGATAATTAATGAATTAACCACAGCAAAAGAGAACATGTGAAACACAATAAGTTTTTTAATATCAATATTTTGTATTGATTCTGATAAAGCTGAAGACTTTCTTCATTCAGAATAAATGAGTGGGACAAACTGTCTGATGAAGACTATCATTTTAATTGAATAAGTAAAGGATGTGAATTCTTCATATGACAGAGTGAACAACATAGCTTACGTTTATGAAACCACAAAGCTATCACTTAATTGAAATAATTATGTAAACCTTCAGAGCCAATTTTCTATTGATTTAACTCCATGGAAGTTACTGGAGTTACACTTGCATCGAAACATTTCTGACTTTGAAACAGGAGGCAGCATGTAAACTCTGCTCCCATTCTTTGGCAACTATAGCCGCGTCTACACGTGCACGCTACTTCAAAATAGCGGCACCAACTTCCAAATAGTGCCAGTCATGGCTACACGTTTTGGGCGCTATTTTGAAGTTAACTTCAACGTTAGGCGGCGAGACGTCAAAGTCGCTAACCCCATGAGGGGATGGGAATAGCACGTGTAGTCGTTGCGCGTCCCGCAACATCGAAATTGCGGGGTCCTCCATGGCGGCCATCAGCTGAGGGGTTGAGAGACGCTCTCTCCAGCCCCTCAGCTCAATGGTGGCCATGTGGCGTGGCCCCTTAAAGCTCCCCACCCCCTGCCTTCCTGTGCAGGAAGCTGAGAGAACGTGCAGGCAGCAGCAGTAATACGTGGCTAGCCTGCATGCTCCTCCGCAGCCACACACACCCCCACCCGCCATGATGGCCACCTGCCAGCCCCCCCAGCACCCCCAGGGGACCTCCCCCAAGGGGATCCAGGACTCACAGCCCAGCAGCCAGGTGGGGAAGCGGCAGCGGGGCCCCTCCTGGACAGAGGCCGAGCTTCGGGACCTGCTGGGGCTCTGGAGCGAGGAGGAAGTGCTCCAGGTAATGGGGAGCAAGAGGCGGAACGCGGATGCGTTCGCTCAGCTGGCCGAGGGCCTGTCCGCCCGGGATCACCCGGCCTGCACTCTGGATCATGTCTGGAGTAAAGTGAAGGAGCTGCGGCAGGGTTACGCCAGGGCCCGGGATGCGGCCAGCCGATCTGGGGCCGCCCCCGTCCCTTGCCCCTTTTACAGGGAGCTCAGGGCCATCCTGGGCCCCTGGCACACCTCTTCCCCTCCGACCACTCTTGATACCTCGGCCAACAAGCCCCAGCAAGCCCCGGAGGCGGAGTCCGCCCCGGAGGCAAGCCCCGCACCCCGGGGGGCCCCCCCAGGAGCCCACCCCCAGGGCACCAGAGGAGGAGGAGGAGAGGGACTCCTCCCCCAGTGACGCTGGCCTCCACATCATCCTCCCATCCAGGAGCTCCAGCCGGGCATCCACCCCCCGGGTGTCCCCCGACCGTGGGAGTGGACTGTCAGGTATGTATCCTCCCGGTGCACACCCCCCAGGGTTGAGGGGCGGGGGTAATAGATATGGCCAGGGCCCTCCACATGGCCAGATGACCATGGCCCCAAGGACAGCAGTGACATGTCCCTCAGAAGAGTGCATCAGCCCCTGCCTCCGCCCCCCAGCATGATAGTGCCATGCCCCATCCCCTGGGCTGGGGGGAGCAGAACCTCTAGGGTCCCCCGGGGGGAGGGGGTGGGACACCCAGCAGCAGCATGTGATGGAGTGGGGGTAGTGTAAATGTGAGACTCAGGCTAGATATGAGAAACAAGCTGAATAGCTCCCAGTGGCTAAGGATGATCCTGGGGCTACAACTGGCAGGTTACACCTCTGCCCTGAACAAAGAGGAGGGAGGAGCCGAGCTGGGTTTGAATCAGGGGCGGCAGTTAGAGGCTAGGGGAAGGGAGAGCTAGAAGGCAGCCAGCCTGAGGAGGGGGAAAGCTACACCCCAGAGGGGCACCCCTCGGGGTCTTCTCCCCAGGACGGGTTGGAAGGACCGTCTCTGACTGCTGTACTGTCGCTTCTGTGAGAAACTGGGCATCTGTTGCCTAATAAACCTCCTGTTGTACCTGCTGAGTGAGAGTCACTCCTGCCAGCGGACGGGGTGCAGTGCAGGGGGACCCCAGAACCCCATCACAGCAGCATCTCCCAGGGACGGGGATGGGGAACCTGCAGCAGAGGGGTGGGGGGACAAGGGCCACGGCTCGGGGCCCACATTAACAGCTGTCTCCACTCTTCTTCCCCCGCTCCTGTGTTCCGCAGCTGCACCATCGGAAGGACCGGAGAGCGCCGGCGAGGCGTCAGTAGTCCCGGAAAGCCCTCCGGGGCCATCACTCCAGGCTAGCCCCTCGGCGGAGCACTGACCGGCCCCGCGGCGGGGAAGACGGCGGAAGCAGCACCACCAGCCAACAGCGACAGACCCCCAGCTGCTGGCCCTCCACCGTCGGCAGCTGGAGGTCGCCGAGCAGCGGCTGCAGGTGGAGGAACGCCGCCTTCACCTGCAGGAACGGGTGCTGGCCTGGCACCAGGAGGCATGGGGGGCCTACATGCAGACCCTCAACCGCATCGCGGACTCCCTGGCTCCCCAGGCTGTGCCGGCCGCCCCAGCTCCTGCCCTGCCTGCTCCACCTGCTGCTCCAGCCGCTGCTCCAGCCGCTGCACCGTCCACCATCTCACCGCCACCTGCCACCGAGGGCCATTCCGCCAAGGGGGACCTGGGGCCAGCTGACACTCGCCGGCCATATCTCCCGGTCCGCCCAGCCCCCAGCCAGCCCTGGGCAGGGCTGTGGCCAAGGCGGGGATCCTGGCCGCCCACCCCCAGCGCTGGACTGTAGGGGCATGGGGCCCAGGACGTGGTCCCCCCTCCCCCTTTGTATATATTCTCCCCAGTTTATTGTTATTTTGTTGTAAATAGTTTGTATTTGTGACCCATTACTATGCTGATCCTCACCCCCCCATGTAAACAGTTCTCCCCTTCCTTGTCTTCCCCTTTCATGTTATCCCGATTTTTATAATGTATATATATTTATCAGTTAGATTTCCCCTGTACATAGTTTGTCTTGTTCATAATATTAATAATAATAATAATAATAATAATAAGAGTTCCAGTAAAGATGTTTGAGTTGACAAACAACTGTCTGTTTTTATTTTTACAAGAAAAGTGGGGGGGGTGCTCTTGGGCGCTCCGTGGTGTGGGCGTAGGGGCAGGGAGTGTTGTGGAGGATGGGGGGGTGCAGTGGGGAGCCTGCCAGCGTTCACCCCGCGGCCTCATCGAACTGGGCCCGCAGGGCCTCCCGGACCCAGGTCCCTTTGGGGTCCACCTGGCGACTGGGGGCAGTGGGTGGCTGCACATTGGCCCTGCCGGCCTCCACAGCCCAGCCCTGAAAGAAGGCCTCCCCCTTGCTCTCCACCAGGTTGTGTAGGGCGCTGCACGCACCCACAATCAGGGGGATGTTGGTGGGGACCACATCAAGGCAGGTGAGGAGACACCTCCAGCGCCCTTTGAGGTGGCCAAATGTGCGCTCCACCACCTGGTGCGCGTGGTTCAGGCGCTGGTTGAAGCGCTCCTGGCTGGCAGACAGATGGCCCGTGTACGGGTGCATGAGCCAGGGCCAGAGGGGGTATGCTGCATCTGTGATGATGCAGAGGGGCATGGTGGTGTCCCCCACAGGGATCTCCCGCTGGGGGATGTAGGTCCCTGCCTCCAGCCGGCGGCACAGGCCCAAGTTCTGGAATACCCGGGCGTCATGGGTGCTGCCAGGCCAGCCCACATAAATGTCCAGGAAACGGCCCCGGCTGTCCACCAAGGCCTGGAGAACCACTGACTGGTAGCCCTTCCGGTTTATGTAGCGTCCTCCACTGTGTTCTGGGGCGCGGATGGGGATGTGAGTCCCATCCAGAGCCCCAAAGCAATTGGGGAAGCCCAGGGTGGCAAAGCCCGCGATGGCAGCATCCATGTCCCCAAGCCTCACGAGCCTGTGGAGGAGCAGGGCATTGATGGCGCAGACGACCTGCAGGGGAAGCACATGGGAGAGCACCAATGAGGGGTGTGCAGGGTGTGTGTGGCCCTCCCCTGACAGGGCCCCCCCTCCCCTCCCCTGCCCTCCCCTCCCTTTCCCTGCCAGGGCTGCCTCCCCCCCCCCCCCCCCCGTGGGTCCTCTTACCTCCATGAGAACAGCCCCAACGGTGGCCTTGCCGATGCCAAACTGCTGGCCCACGGATTGGTAGCTGTCTGGAGTGGCCAGCTTCCAGACAGCGATGCCGACCCGTTTCTCGACGCTGAGGGCACTCTGCATGGCGGTGTCCTGGTGCCTCAGTGCGGGGGTGAGCCACTGGCATAGCTCCAGAAATGTCTGCTGGCTCATCCGAAAGTTCTGGAGCCAGCGGTCGTCGTCCCACTCCTCAAGTACCAGCCGCTCCCACCAGTCGGTGCTGGTGGGGTAGCTCCACAGCCGGCTGCGTGTGCAGCGGGGGGGCAGCGGGGTGCTGCAGGGTTGGGGGTTGAGTCCTCCTCCCCTGCAGGCAGCTCCTCCTCTGTGGCAAGGAGGTGCTCAGCTGCCTCCTGCATGGCATCGAGCAGGGCGAGCATTGCTCCTGCAGGGGCGGCTGTGTGGACCTCTGGCTGCTGCTGCTGCTGCTGCTGCTGCTGCTGCTGCTGCTGGGGGCCCATGACTGCGTCGCTCGAGGTGTGCGTGCCTATGGCTCTGCAGACCGCGTGCTGTACAGGCTGCATGTGTCTGGGAGGGGCCCTTTAAGGGAGCGGCTAGCTGTTGCCCCGGAAATGCTAGTCCGCCCTGTGACCCTGTCTGCAGCTGTTCCTGGCACCCTTATTTCGATGTGTGCTACTTTGGCGTGTAGACGTTCCCTCGCAGCGCCTATTTCGATGTGGTGCTGCGCAACGTTGACGTTGAACGTCGACATTGCCAGCCCTGGAGGACGTGTAGACGTTATTCATGGAAATAGCCTATTTCGATGTCACTACATCAAAATAAGCTACTTTGATGTAGCGTTCACGTGTAGACGTAGCTTATTTGTTACCACTAACTTCTTCCCCACTCACAGGAAAAGCCAAATGTGCCACTCACATGTACCTTGACATAAATGGGAACCGTGTACATGTGACAAAAAATATATGTGTGATGTTTAGGACAACCATTTTTACATTGTTACTGATTAAATAGTTATTCGCTTATTCTGACCTCCATATTTATGCCAGGATCAAAAATATTTCAAAGCTTGCCCTGCCACAAAGCATTTATACACAGACTTTCCTAAGGCCCAATTACTCCCCAAAATGTGGAATTCTTCAGCAAGATTTAATCACAGTCTGAAAGGGAAAAAGTATTAGATTGCCCACATAAGGTTGTAGGAGGAAGGCTGGGCAAGGCAGGTGTTAAACAGAGCCTGTTCGCCCAATTTGCCCTACCCCAGTTCACCCGCAGCCGGCGTCAGGCTTGGAGGCAGTATAAAAGCGGAGAAGTCAGCCCAGTTCAGGGCTGACCAGCCAAAAGGCAGGAACTGACTCTGGTGCATGCAGGGCCTGTGTCAGAGCTGCCACCCGGTCAGCCATCAGAGGAAGGAGCCTCTGAACCCTTCCCCAGGCAGAGGGTTGGGAGACTTTTCACCACAAAGGGGAAGCTAGACTTTTGGGGCCACACCCCAGACTGAGACCACAACCTTTAGGGGTGGGCTGGAGACCTCACCCCATGGCTCTAGGCTCTGCAAAGGGCCTAGCCAATAGGCATCCTGCCATCAGGGGAAACCGCTTACAGTCCGCATTACTTCTTCTCATCAAGATATCTCATAGCCATTTTCCAATAACACACACTAATTTCTATTCAGACACATTTCAGGAACTGTACTGGTTCATTCGCTTCACTTCAATGCTTCCTTTCATTTTGGATCCCTTCAAAAGCAAAAAAAAAAATGAATCCAAGAGTTATGCTGGAGCAATCAACATGTGTGTGTAGCTCAGGACTTCCCCCCGCCAACCCGCCACCAGTGTGTGCTGAACAGGATTCTCTATGACTTGTTTTGAAGGTCAACCCAGTGAGGAAAAGATGATTTATATTCTCCAACATTTTAGTGAACACCACACTTCTATCCTTAGTTATCATCTCTTCTTCAGTCACTTTATTCCCCAGTACTCTGTTAGCGCCCCCATCATGTTCTATGACGCATGGCAGAAGCTGAAAGGAATGTAGGATGTTTATGAGGGTATGGTGGTGGAGGAAAGCTAGATCCTATGTGGATTTTGATGTTTTGATGTTTCTAATTTTGTTAGGTACTCAGATAAGATGGCAATGAGTGCAGCACAAATACTTAGATGAAACTGAGAGATGAAACAAACACGATGGCTGTTAGAGGGGTTGCATAATGCACTACAAAGGGCTTCCAGATATGAAAGCAATGAATGTGGTAAAAGAATGCATGCAGAATAGAATTCTTACACCAGATTAACATTTTTTCTGGCCCTCCCATATGTAACCAAAGGAGTGCTGGGGTTTCACCATGCTTCTAGTGCGATGACAGGATTTTTGCAGTTGACTTCAGGTGGAAAATGAATTAGGTGTATCTGTGCCTTTGTGAGTCACAACAGAGAACACCAAATTCAGGACAGACTGTTGGGGAATAGACCAGACAATTCCCAAAACTGGAGATGATTCTCCCTTAAGGTATACCAAACCAGCAACAAAAATAAATTTCTGTTTCACCACGCTGTCTAATAAGAAGTCAGAAAAGCAATCTCCTTATGCATTCCAGTCCTTGAATCACCACCAAAAGCACTAGATTCAGAGATGAGTGGTTCTTGTGCAACCCTTCTGCCAGGTGGAGCCAGCAAAAGTCAGGACCAGGTTCAATATACAGGGGTTCCTTTCCATCAATACAACACAGAACTGGCTCAAGCCCCAACCACTAACATGGAAAAATCACACACCACCTCAGGCACCTCTGATAAGCGATGCTTCCCCTTGTGCAAGTACAGAGTTTGAGGCTATGTCTAGCTTTTTTTGGAAGATATTTTCCAATAAAACTTCTGTCGACAGAGCATGTCCAGACACCAAAGCACACTGAAAGAGTAAGCCGCTGTCCCGACAGAGAGCAGACAGCCAGCCTGGGTGCTCTCTCAGCAAAATGGCCACTTGGTACTATGTCAGCCAAGGTTGCAGGTCACCAGTTCCTTTGGAGAGCCAGTGACGGAGTCCTGTGGAGGTGAGTGCTTAAAGAGACCCCTCCAGACAGCTGTTCCCTGCCTCTGCTGTGGGCTTGCTGACCCCATAAGAACATAAGAACATAAGAATGGCCATACTGGGTCAGACCAAAGGTCCATCCAGCCCAGCATCCCATCTGCCGACGGTGGCCAATGCCAGGTGCCCCAAAGAAGGAGAACAGAAGACAATGATCAAGTGATTTATCTCCTGCCATCCATCTCCTGCCCTTGTTCTGAAGGCTAGGGGCACCATACTTTATCCCTGGCTAATAGCCATTTATGGACCTAACCTGCAAAAATTTATCAAGCTCTTTTTTAAACCCTAATAGAGTCCTGGCCTTCACAGCCTCCTCGGGCAAGGAGTTCCACAGGTTGACTGTGCGCTGTGTGAAGAAAAATTTCCTTTTATTAGTTTTGAACCTACTACCCATCAATTTCATTTGGTGTCCCCTAGTTCTTGTATTATGGGAAAAGGTAAATAATTTTTCTATATTCACTTTCTCCACATCATTCATGATTTTATATACCTCTATCATATCGCCCCTCAATCGCCTTTTTTCCAAACTGAAAAGTCCCAGTCTCTCTAGCCTCTCCCCATATGGGACCCATTCCAAGCCCCTAATCATCTTAGTTGCCCTTTTCTGAACCTTTTCTAATGCCAATATATCTTTTTGGAGGTGAGGAGACCACATCTGCACGCAGTACTCAAGATGTGGGCGTACCATAGTTTTATATAGGGGAAGTATGATATCTTTTGTCTTATTATCGATCCCTTTTTTAATAATTCCTAACATCCTATTTGCCTTACTAACTGCCACTGCACACTGCGTGGATGTCTTCAGAGAACTATCCACTATAACTCCAAGATCCCTTTCCTGATCTGTTGTAGCTAAATTTGACCCCATCATGTAGTACGTGTAATTCGGGTTATTTTTTCCAACATGCATTACCTTACACTTACCCACATTAAATTTCATTTGCCATTTTGCTGCCCAATCACTCAGTTTGCTGAGATCTTTTTGTAGTTCTTCACAATCTGTTTTGGTTTTGACTGTCCTGAACAACTTGGTGTCATCTGCAAACTTTGCCATCTCACTGCTTACCTCATTTTCTAGATCATTGATGAACAAGTTGAACAGGATCGGTCCCAGGACTGACCCCTGGGGAACACCACTAGTTACCCTCCTCCATTGTGAAAATTTACCATTTATTCCCACCCTTTGTTTTCTGTCTTTTAACCAATTCCCGATCCATGAAAGGATCTTTCCTCCTATCCCATGACCACCTAATTTACATAAAAGCCTTTGGTGTGCGACCGTGTCAAAGGCTTTCTGGAAATCTAGGTATATTATGTCCACTGGGTGCCCCTTGTCCGCATGTTTATTAACCCCTTCAAAGAATTCTAATAGATTAGTTAGACACGACTTCCCTCTGCAGAAACCATGCTGACTTTTGCCCAACAATTCGTGCTCTTCTACGTGCCTTGCAATTTTATTCTTTACTAGTGTTTCTACTAATTTGCCTGGTACTGATGTTAAACTTATCGGTCTATAATTGCCAGGGGCTCCTCTAGAGCCTTTTTTAAATATTGGCGTTATATTGGCTGTCTTCCAGTCATTTGGTACCAAAGTGGATTTAAAGGGTAGGTTACAAACCACTGTTAATAACTCCGCAATTTCACATTTGAGTTCTTTCAGAACCCTTGGGTGAATACCGTCTGGTCCTGGAGACTTGTTACTATTCAGCTTATCAATTAACTCCAAAACCTCCTCTAATGTCACTTCAATCTGAGTGAGTTCCTCAGATTTGTCACCTAAAAAGGCTGGCTCAGATTTAGGAACCTCTGTAACATCCTCAGCTGTGAAGACTGAAGCAAAGAAATAATTTAATCGCTCCGCAATGGCACTGTCTTCCTTGATCGCTCCTTTTATATCTTTATAGTCCAAGGGCCCCACTGCTTTTTTAGAGGGCTTCCTGCTTCTAATGTATTTAAAAAACATTTTACTATCGTTTTTTGAATTTTTGGCTAGCTGTTCCTCAAAATCTTTTTTGGCTTTTCTTACTACATTATGACACTTAATTTGGGAGTGTTTATGTTCCTTTCTATTTTCCTCACTAGGATTTGACTTCCACTTTTTAAAAGCTGCCCTTTTCTCTCTCACTGCCTTTTTAACATGGCTGTTTAGCCATGGTGGTTCTTTGTTAGGTCTCTTACTGTGTTTTTTTATTTGGGGTATACATTTAAGTTGGGCCTCTAGTATGGTGTCTTTAAACAGTTTCCATGCAGCTTCCAGGGATTTTAGTTTAATTACTCTACCTTTTAGTTTCTGTTTAACTAGCTTCCTCATTTTAGTGTAATTCCCCTTTTTGAAATTAAATGCCAGAGTGTTTGACCGCTGCGGTGTTCT